>NW_024363049.1:127219-337073 GCF_014805655.1 Passer montanus | reverse complement strand
GTCCCAGTCTGTCCCAGTTTGTCCCATTTGTCCCAGTCCGTCCCAGTCTGTCCCAGTGTGTCCCAGTCTGTCCCCGTCTGTCCCAGTCTGTCCCATTCTGTCCCAGTCTGTCCCTGTCTGTCCCAGTGTGTCCCAGTGTGTCCCAGTCTGTCCCAGTGTGTCCCAGTCTGTCCCAGTCTGTCCCTGTGTGCAGGCTCGGGGCAGGCCCAGGCTCTGCTCCAGGCCCAGCCATGGCCCCAGAGCCACGGGCAGGGCCTGAGCCCAGGAGCTGCCCCTGCCCAGGAGGCAGAACTGCTGCCCTGGCAGTGCCAGCCCTGAGCAGAGGGGGCAGAGGCTGTGGAGTGTCCCTGCCTGGGGACACTGCAGAGCTGTGAGCACACCCTGCTGTGCCCTGAGCTCTGGGCTGGCCCTGCTGGAGCAGGGAGGTGGCACCAGGTGAGCCCCTGTCAGCCTGAACCTCCCCGAATGGATTTCAGGGAATTAAGGAATTCCTGATGTTCCCAGCTCACTTCTTGTGTCTCATTCCGGCACTGGAGCAGCTCCAGCCCTGGTGAGTGAAAGCTCTGGGCAGCATTTGAGCACCTTAAAACATTCAGAGTCACCCCAAATTGTCCTGTTGTGGTGAAGACATCCAAGGAAATGCTCCAAGTGGGATCATTTGAGAGCAGTGGAGCCAAGCAGACCTGTACTGGTTTGAGAGTCTCCCAAAAATCCATGGCAGAAACTGGGGAAAATCCCACTCTGAACCATCCAGTGCTGCCGTATCTCCCGGCAACATTCTCCAGAAACGAGGGCCCAAGGTGAAGGGATGCCAAAGGAGAAATTCCAGAAAGGGCCCCTCCATTTCTACAAGGGAAAAATAAATATATGCAGTCAAAGATTAAATGCCAGCTTGAAGAGGCATTCAGCCACACTTCAAGGAACAGCTCCAATATAGAAAACAAGAAAAGAACATTTCTGAGAACTTCAATTAAGTACAAGGTAACTTGGAATCATTCCCATCCGTTCCTTAAATTTTCTAGACTATCTTTTCTCCTTTAATTTACGCACGGCTCTCAGAAAGGCTTTGCTACATCAAAGATACTTTTTGTCTCCTTTGTTCAAATGGATAAATTTGCCTACAAAAATTAGAAATATCATCAACAGTGGAAAATAATTTATTTGTAAAAGGAACTAACTTTTGTTTGAACTAGAGCTGGGAATCGAGATAATGTCTATGAATATGTGGAATGAATAGATGGAAGTATCTGAATTTATGGAAATACATGAATTCTCCTTTGCTGATAGAAAATTACAGTCAGGGCCCATCGCAAGGCAAATTAATATTCAACATAATCTCATTCCTACACAGGAGCCCAAAGAGACAATTGATCTTGTTTGCACTGAAATCAATGGAAAAACTCCCGGAGTTGGGCTTCCAAGGAGGAGCAGAGGCAGCAGGACACCTGAGCTGCTGCACATCCACCCCTTCCCAGCATCCCAAACGCTTTGGAACCGCTGGGGCTGCAGTGGGATTGAGGATCCCACTCCAGGTCTGGTTTGTTCCGCTCTGAGTCGCTCTGGCAAAGCTCCCTGGGAGCAGCAGGAGTGATGTGCTCGCCCCGAGGTCACCTTTGGAGCTGTGTTTTCCAGGCCTTCAATCCCCCTCTCAGGGAAGATGTTTTCCTTCAAGGCTCAGCCCTGGCAGGAGCAATATTGGTTCTAGCAGACATTACTTTTCATTTCTCTTTCAAATGCATTGATTTTTTATCTGCTTGATTCCAAGGAGGAGCTGTGGCACCTCTTTTACATTCCAAGGCTGCCTCGGGAGCTGGAATAACTTGGAGCTCTACATGTTCAGCTGGAGCTAGGCTGGTCCTGCCAGCTCAATGTCCCCAGCATCCATGAGGACAGGGGGAATGTGGCATCTCTCAGCCTCCTGGGACAGCTGGGAGCTTAAACCCAGGAGTCAGAATCCTTGGATACACACTGGGAGTGATCATTCCCCCACCAGGGCTGCTCCTGCTGATTTATTAATGATTTAAATCCAACAGCTGGAGTGTCCAAGTCAGCTCCACACAACCCAGCCACGCTAAAGGCAGGCAGGTCTTTTCCCTGCAATAAGGGCAATCTCCACAGCTCCCATCAGATCCCAAACTGTGGAACCCAGAGAAAAAACCTGGACAAAAATTCCACTTTGGCATGGTGGAGAGTTCCACTTGCTTAGGTGTGGAACTTCCACATGCTCCTCCACGGAACAGAGCAGGGCTGTTCTGATGGGGACAAATCCATCCAGGAGCTGCTTGCAGTGACCCAGAATTCCCAACCAGACAATGCCAGGCACTGCAAGCTCCCAGCAGGCTCTGATCCTGATTCTGCTGCCTCTGATCCTGCCTTCTCCTGCCTCTCATCCCTGTGGAACACTCTGGGAAGAACCTGCTGGTGGCAAAGCTTTCCTCCCATGGCTGAGGGACTCAGGTGGGGGCAGAAATGTCACAAAGGATACAACAAAGTAGAGCAGTGGCAAGAAAAAATAGTGTTTCATGTGCCAGGCTCAGGGAAAGTCAGGCTGGAGTAAGGCACTGGAATAATGGCAGCTTCTTGAGTAGGTTTAGGTTGGATTTTGGGATAAAATTCCTCCCTGGGAGGGTGGGCAGGCCCTGGCACAGGGTGCCCAGAGAAGCTGTGGCTGCCCCTGGATCCCTGGCAGTGCCAAGGGGGAGAACAGTGCTCCACTGTCTTGCAGTTTGTTCTGCCAATTCATCAAAGCCTGGGCTTGGAGGGAAGAAAGAAAAATCTCTAATTTCTTGCTGGTGAGGATGCAGAGACTATTTGCCATTGATATTTATGTAGCAGGTGTCCAGAGCAGCAAGAAAAATTCAGAGATATTGTTACTCTTCTTGTTTAAAAAAAAAAAAGCCAAACAAACAACAACCCACAACCCCCCAACCTTCTACACTGAAAAAGCAACATGGATTTGAATTCTCCTCTTTTTTATTTTGTCAGTGGCCATTTCCCCTGAGCTATGGGTTCAGACTGCTGCAGATTCAGGAAGATGGAGCCATTTGGGGTGTTCTTCAGAGAACTTTCTGGGACTGTCACTGAACACCTTCAGGCCAGAGCACACTCTGGACCCATCTGTCATTCTGGGACGTAACCCCCCACCTGAGCAGAACAGACCCTGAGGCAACACCAAGAAATGCTGCTGCACTGGCACAGTGCCCAGAGAAGCTGTGGCTGCCCCTGGATCCCTGGCAGTGCCCAAGGCCAGGCTGGACAGGGCTTGGAGCAGCCTGGGACAGTGGGAGGTGTCCCTGCCATGGAAGGGGGTGGCGCTGGATAAGATTAAAGGTTTTTTCCAACCCAAACTGGTCCATGATTCCTCAGCACTGCCAATCCCACCAACAGCACATGTTCCTTTTTCCTGGTGATGGGAGGCAGAAAATATGAGATCAATTCTCTTTAGAAAGCTCAGAAGGGGCTGGAGACAGGGAATGTGATTTCCATGCCAGGCTAATCCAAAGTAATTGTGATGAACTCTAGAATTAATGGGAGCCCAGAGAGCTGTGGCTGTACTGGGAAGAATCAGTACAGCTTCTCCAGGGAAATCACATCTTATAAATCCATGACATTTCTTTGGAGGTGGCAACACTGGTCCAGGCAAGAATTAGCCATAGTTAAACTGAATTTTCAAAAAATTCCATAAAAAATCCGCACAAAAGACACTTGGAGACACTGAGATTTTAGAGAATGCAAGAGGAAGCCCCTCCACGGATTTAAGAGCAGTCAAAAACATGACACTGAGGGAAGGATAACTCATTTCTGCTCCAAACCAGCCACAGGGATCCTTGGAGGCCTGTCCTGGGATCTGCAGTGTGGAACACTCATCAATGATCCGGAAAAGTGGGGAATGATGAAGTGACAGTGTTTGCCTATGCGACAAAATTATTCAGGATCATGAAACCCAACAGTGACAGTGAAAAGCTCTGGAGGATCTGCTGAGAATGAGTTCCTGACAATAAAACAGGAGGTGAAATTCAGTGTAAATACATGGAAGGTTATGGCAGACAAGGGGAAAAAATCCGGAGTGGGAATGGAGTTTAAACAATGATTAACTTTGAATGAGCTGCCACTGCTCATCCCAGAGTTCACAGAGCCCTGGGAAGGTGTCCTGGGAATGCTGCTCAGGTGTGTGCCTGGTGTCTCAGGCTGGAAATTTAGTATTACTGCATTGTTTATTTTATTTTCTTTCCTAGTAAAGAACTGCTATTCCTGCTCTCATAGCTTTGCTCGCAACCTCCTTAATTTCAAAATTATAATAATTCCTAAGGAGGGGGTTTACATTTTCCATTTCAGGGGAGGCTCCTGCCTTCCTTAGCAGACACCTGTCTGTTCAAACCAAGATGCCTGCTCACAAATCCAGGAGGATGCTTGGGCCCACTTGGAACAGAGAGAACAGGGCAGGAATTGTCTCCAGAGCCAGCAGGGACATCCATGGCCCATCTGTATTTTGAGTCCTGGGTGTGTGGCTCATCCTGCATCTCATAAAGGACACAGCAGGAAAAGAAAAACAGGAACAGAATGACACAGAGATGGTAAAAAATTGAACAGCCTGAGGTTATGCAGCTTGGATGGGCCATAGAGGTCTATGCTGATGCTTTGGGGACAGAAAATGGGAATTGGTGATTTCCCCTTTCTGGCATTGTGATAAGGAATCAAAGCACAGGGAAGCAGCTTGAGAATGGTGAAGCAGAACCTTTAACACCTTCCAGAGTTTAATGGGGCTCCAGGAGAGCTGGAGAGGGACTGGGGACAAGGCATGGAGGGGCAGGATGCAGGGAATGGCTCCCACTGCCAGAGGGCAGGGCTGGATGGGATATTGGGAATTAGGAATTGTTCCCTGGCAGGGTGGGCAGGCCCTGGCACAGGGTGCCCAGAGCAGCTGTGGCTGCCCCTGGATCCCTGGCAGTGCCCAGGCTGGACAGGGCTTGGAGCAGCCTGGGACAGTGGGAGGTGTCCCTGCCATGGCAGGGGTGGCACTGGATGGGCTTTAAGGTCCTTTTCAACCCAAACCATGTTACAAATCCACTTTCTGCTCAGTGTCTAAAATAAGGCATCTTCAGGCCCAGGGATGCAGCTCAAAGGCTCTTGTGCATTTCCCATCCAAAGCAGAGCAGAACCTCCCCCAAAATGCTGCTGTTCCCAGCCTGATCCCATGTGAGAGAGGCTGAGGAGGCCCAGGAAACCTTCGCTGTTCTCCTGTGCAGAAGGCAAAGAGATAAAAATTAATTTATTTTTTTTAATCGAAAGACTGGAATTATTCAAACAAAAGACCAAATTATTCAAATCAATGTGCTACAGAAGACCAAAACTCTGAGGAGATGAAAGAACTGCACAACACTGAGAGGATGCACGATGAGAGGCCACCTCTGCTGCCCCATCTCTGGGGCGTCCTGCTGCCAATCCTGCTGAATTCCAAAGGGTCCCTTTCCTTCTGAGTGCCGAGGTACAGCTCATTTCCCCTCTGCCTCGCTCTCCAGGACACGCTGTTCAATCTCTTCCTTTCTTCTTCATTGTTATTTTCCGAGGAGACACAACTGGGGATGATCCATCAGAGGGAAATACCTAAACCTCACATTGCCTCGAGGAGCCTGCTCAGAGAAGAAAGAAGATTTTGTGTGAAGGCAACGCTCACCAGCGAGGCTCCACATCAAAAGGATGTTTTTCCACGGACTAAAGAGCAGGATTCATTCTCCATCCGGGCCCAGATTCACACTGACACCGGGAAGACTTTCAGGCAGCCACACTTTGTTTACTTAAAAGCTGGGAGGAAGGGAAAATGTCACAACTGCTCATGTAGAGCTGCGTGTGCCCCAGTCGGACACCTCCAGCACGGCTCTTTGTACAAGCAAAACCCTCCCCGCGGGCCGGGAGTGCTGCACAAATCATCTGCCCAATCATTTAGGGCGATGAATAATTCATGGGCAGGCAAATGTGTTCACAAGCAATTCCTGGGAAGGGCTGGGAGCTGTTCGAGGCATGGATGTGCTGCTGCTGGGAACCTGAGCGGGCTTTTCTTGGATCCCTGGAGCTCCAGCTCTCTGAACATCACTGCCTGCCTCCCACCCCGTGCTCTGTCCCCTCCCTGTCCCAGCTGATGCAAACCCCAGAGCCTCCCTCAAGGACTGTCCTATGGCACATCAAAATTACTTCATGGGACTCGTTCCATTTAATCTTTATCAGGCTGACAACGGAGGTGCAGAACTGCTTTTCTAAAGCTGCATAGCTCACATAGACATGGCTCCATCCCTCCAAACATCCCTGTCCTGAGCCCTTTGTCCACTCCCTGTCCCAGCAGGTGGAAGTCCCAGTGTACACCTCAAGGGAAAATTCCCATGACACTCCTTCCTTCCTTCCTTCCTTCCTTCCTTCCTTCCTTCCTTCCTTCCTTCCTTCCTTCCTTCCTTCCTTCCTTCCGCCATTTCCTTCCCTCCTCTCTCTTTCTCTCTCCTTCCTGGGTCAGGCTGGGTTGGAAAAGACCCCAAATCCCATCTCATCCCACCCTCTGCCACGGCAGGGACAGCTCCCACCATCCCAGGCTGCTCCAAGCCCCAGTGTCCAGCCTGGCCTTGGGCACTTCCAGGATCCAGGGGCAGCCACAGCTGCTCTGGGCAGCCCCTGTCTGTGACACCTTTGGGGGAAAATATATTTGGGGTTTTTTTAGGATCAGGCACAGCAGAAAAAGCCCAGTTCTCTTTAGACTTGCATGAGATGCAAAATTTAAGGCGAAACAACAGGTTTCCTATAAATATCTATAAATACATGACAAGTTTCCTTTAAATATAAATATCCTATATATTTGTCCTCCGAAATACTTGCTGCACAGTCTCCAGTGATGCATGTTCAGCTATCCATCCTGGTTTCCAGGACCTCCTTCCAGAGTGATCTTTCAATCTTTTGAGATGGTATTTCCAGGGGCAGTGTTTCTCCTGCTGCAGCCCAGATCCCCAGGAAATAACCATTTCTGGAAATCCAACCTGCTTTTTTGCCAAGAAAACTCATGGAGGGCTCTGGGAATTTTCAGCCCAGTCCCACCCATGGATTTCAAGAGGAAATTCCCCCCTTTCCCTGCTCCATGGGAAGGATCCTCACTGGTTTAGGAGCTGCTCTGGCCCTGCTGTCCGTGAGGAAATTCTCCCTCTGTGTCCCATCCCCGCTGTTCACACTCACTAATTACTCTGAGCGCTGATGAAATATGATTACATTTTTCTCTTCATTAGGCATGATATCAAATCATAACTCACATGTATCAAATTGTTTTATTCCTTTTCTCCCTGTTTGCTTTGGAATTCTTCCCTGCTCCTGACAATGTGGGTTTAGCTCTGTCTGTGCTGCTGGGCCCAGCTGCTGCCAGGACCCTGAAATTTTAATGATCTAATCCGACAGCGAGCAGGCTTTAATTTAAACTTTTATTAACGACCACTTTCCACCCTCAAAGACTATATTAAAATTGCTTAATGGAATTGCAGATTATAAATGCCCCACTGCAAGGCCCACTCGTGCCGGCGTGCAGCACCCCTTTGGAATTCAGAGCAATCCTATTAAGCCCTCTTTATGTTTTGGAGAGGTCATTTTGATTGCAGCTTTTTGTGTACTTCCCCTCAGAGATAGCGCTGCCCCAATCTCTGAATTTGAAAGAAGAGAGTTTTACCAGAGACCAGTCTTTCACATTCATTATCCTTCGACAGGCAGCTTCGGATTTAATTCCTTTGACTTACTGCGTGGATTTTTGGGGGAGTCTGCTGGGGGGGATGGAAATGAGCTCCTCGGGCAGCATCAGTCGGTGACAGGAATGACAGAATCCACCCCGAGAACTGCTGGGAAAGGAGAGGAGAAGAGGGAGGAGGATACAGGGATTCATTCTTAGGTGGAAAATTGCAGCATCAGGACAACCTTTGGAAGTGTAAAGCCCTTTGCCCGAAATGCCGCAGTTTTTCACATCCTCTGTTAGTCCTGGCTCTGTTAGACCGGGCTTTAATGGTCGTCCCTTCACGGAGTCTCCCCCATGCCCATTCTTTATTTTATTTAAGGACTCAGCGAAGGCATCAGCAGTCCCCAAACCCCCCCAGAGCCCAGCAGGGTGATTGTTTGCCTCAGGAAATGCCTATTAATCATTTGTTGTATAGATTTAATTTCTCACCATTCTCCTCTCTTTATTTGCTGTTGTTATTGTTCCTTTCTGCCGTGAAAAGGCAGAAACAACCTCAGGTTCTCAAGGAAGGGAACAATCCATCAGTTCTCCAGCCTCACAATGGGAATCCGCGGGAGCAGCTGCCTCTGCTCTGAATGTCCCTTGTCCCAAAGGCTTGACCAGGGGACAGAAAAAGCACTTATTCCCAGGGAAAAGAGGGAGGTGAAGGACACACAGGGGGATTTCTGAGGGGGAGTTTTTCCATTTGAGTTGTTTGCACTCAAGCAGCTCCTCTGGTCTCTTTTTCCAGCAATTGAGTGTTAGGTGTGACCCACCTGATGCACTGAAATATCAAACCCAGGATAAAAGAACCCAGCTGTGAGCCCCTTTCTGCCCTAAAAATAACCTGAAGGGTTGAGTGGGGCACAGCAGAAGCCTTTAAAGTCAGGGAAAATATGCTGCCCTCTCTGTAGACAGGGCCAGATCCCCAAGGAAAGGATTTCCCACCTGGCAGGTAAATCCAGCTGCCACAATCCCTGGGCAGGGGAAACATCTGGAAGCCAGACAAGCTTTGTAGAGTAGATTTATAAAATTTATGGTTTGCTCACCTCCTGGTGGGCTGGGACAGCCCACAGTGCAGCACAGATCAGGGCTTGGGTGGCTTTTCCCTGTCCCCACCTCTCCACCTCCAAGGAGTAGCACAAGACCCTTTTTCTTCCAAAATCCTGCCAAATTCCAAGCCCTGTGCAGTGGGAGGGCTCCCAGCCCACCTGTGGCAGGGGTGAGGTTCCCAAAATAAGTCCCATTATTGAGGGAATGCTCACATTGCTCAGGGCAGGATTTCCCCATCCCTGAGTCCTGCCCAAAGCCTGCTCCTCACAGGGTGACACCAACCTTCCCCTGCCTGGATATTTGTCATGGAACCTGCAGCCAGGGAAGTGTGGAACCGGAGAGAAAAATCACCTGGACCTGCCTGTATTCTGTAAGGAAAGGCTGGGAAGAGTCTGATTGGTCACCTGGAGAGGAGAAGGTTTGGGGTGACCTCACTGTGGCCTTGCAGGGCCTGAAGGAGCCCCAGGAAACATGGAGAGAGACAACTGGCAAGGGATGGAGGGACAGGACACAGGGAATGGCTCCCACTGCCAGAGGGCAGGGCTGGATGGGATACTGGGAATTAGGAATTGTTCCCTGGGAGGGTGGGCAGGCCCTGGCACAGGGTGCCCAGAGCAGCTGTGGCTGCCCCTGGATCCCTGGCAGTGCCCAAGGCCAGGCTGGACAGGGCTTGGAGCAGCCTGGGACAGTGGGAGGTGTCCCTGCAGCAGCCTGGGGCAGTGGGAGGCAGGAATGGGATGTGCTTTAATTTCCCTTCCAGCCCAAACCACTCCATGATCCTGGGATGATCCCAATGCTCCATGAGCTGAAATCAGTGACCTGGGATTCTCCATGCTGGGATGCACTGGGCATTCCTGGCTCTCCATGACCCAGCGTTCCTGGGAGTTGTTTCCTGCTGCCGTGGGCTCCATTCCTGTTGGATCCATCCCATTCCTACCCCGTGGCCTTGCCCTGCTGAGGCTGGCAGGAAACCAGTGCATCTCACCTGCCTCAGCATTCCCAGCTCATCATTCAACACCCACACTCCCAGCATCCATAAAATGGGAATATTTGTTCCATTTACTGCCTCCTCCCCCAGAGCAGAGCCTGGAAGCAGGAGTGGTGTTGGAGTGAAGCTGGCATGAATGGTGAGCAGGGGGCTCAGAATTGATCTTTTGTGAATATTTGTGTGTTAAAGTTACAGATCTGCTTTCCCCCCCTGTTTGCAATAGCGCTGCTCAAATATTTGTGGAGCCCGAACGCGGCCTAATTGAAATTCACTCGAATTCAAATTAATATTCATGATTTTTTTCCTCTCTCCTGCCTTCCACTCTTCACTCGGCTCTGAAGGGAAGCAGCTCCCTGCTGTGGAGGGGACAGCTGGAAGCTGGAAGGCTCCTGGGAGGGTGAAAACTTTGGCAATCCACGTGGAATTTCTGGAGGCATGCACAGGCTGGATGTCAGGATTGACAGGAGGGTTTGGAGCTCATCAGGGACTGCTGGAATTTCACAGCCTCTCCCTCTGCATTGCTGCTCACTCCACCTGCTCCTTGTCCTTGGATCCAGCTCCATCCTTCTCCTGCAGCATCCCTAAAAATTCAATTCCCCCTGTGCCACCAGAACAGAGCTGAGCTTCTCCAGGAGGGCAGGGCAGAGATTTGGGGGTGTCTGGGGGTAGAGAGGGATTTGGGAATGGCTCTTGTTTGGAGCTGGCTGAGACCTCAAACCTCAATTGTGTGATTTCTATCAAAGGTGAGCAGAATGTGATGAAACCCCACATCCCTACAAAACATCCTTTTCCCAGACCTTTCCCTGCATAGCCAGCCTGTCTGCCACCAAGGAAATCTTGCAGGGGGAGATCAGAGCTGCCTGGCACAGCCAAGCCTCCTCCAGTCACCCAGGAAACACAGGACGTTTTTCTTCTTCTCAGGAAAACATGGAAATTAAATTGGAATCACTACATGGATGCAGCTCTGCCCAGATAAACTCACAGGCTGTCAGCTTGCAGATGTTCCTGGCTGCTGGAACATCTTTTCTCAGGCTTTTCCCAGCATCCCAGGGATTCTGGAAGTGCTTTCCATGCAGTATTTATGGGCCCCAGTTAAGCACTAGGATAGAAATATTATAAACTCTGTATTTAGCAAGGAAAATCCAGGAATGGGGAAAATTACCCAGGGGCACTGCAATGTCTGACAGATCCTAGAAAAGAATTCTTGGCTGGGAAGGAATTCAGGGTGCCCAGAGAAGCTGTGGCTGCCCCATGATCTCTGGAAGTGTCCAGGGCCAGGCTGGACAGGGCTTGGAGCAGCCTGGGATGGTGGAAGGTGTCCCTGCCATGGCAGGGGGTGGAACAAAACAACTTCATAGATCCCTTTCCAACCCAAACTCTGAGATTCATCCCAAATTCTGGGATTCCAGTTTTGAAATACAAGCCCAATACAGAACACCTCAGCTGTCAAGTGCCCATTTCTCCCCCAGAAATAACCCAAAGGGTTGAGTGGTGCACAGCAGACCACCCTGGACGATTTTTCCCAAAGATGGGATTTTGCTCCCACTGCCCCTGTGCAGAGCCACAAATATATTTCTTTTTCCAATTGATTTTTTTTATTTTTAACCTCATGGCCAGAAATCCTAAAGGAAGCAGAGGCAGGAAGGTCAGGCAGCCTGTTTGCTCCTCAGGTGTGGGATCAGCAGCAGCTCCAAGGTCTTTGCAGGACAGAGACTTTATGACTCCCAAGCCATCTCCCTTCCCTGCCTCGGCCAGCACAACAGGAGCCAAATTTATCTCTCCTCTAAATACCAGAGGAGCTGAACAGGGATTTTTAAAAGTCACCCAAGTCCTCCAGCCCTCCTCATGCCTCGGTGGCATTTTCAGCCCACAAATCACTGGCAGGGTGTCCCAAGCCCTGTGCCTGCAGTTCCACACTGTGCTGGAGATAACAGCAGTGCCCTCAGCCTGGAAAACTCCACATGAAACTGAGTGCAAAGGACAGCAGGGGATGCCCAGGGCTTGGAAAATATAATTTATTTTAGGGGTGGGATTTTATACCAAGGTTTCTCCTGGAAATCATTATCTAAAGCAGAGCCAGGCTGCAGCTGAGGGGTGCCTCTGAGGCAAAAAACTCTCCTGGCAACAAAAACTGTGCAGGACCTCTGAAATAAGGGCTGTGATCACCAAAGAAGCTTCCTTTGAGCTCCTCAAAGGTCTCAACCCCAGACTCAGTGGTGTCAGTGCTGTGGGCAAGAGTCCCAAGCTGGAAAGATGTGTCCAGGGTGGGGAATCACCTGGAACCTGGGGTGTCTCCCCAGCTGGGAGTGACTGGGCTTCCTCTGGGGAAGAGACCTTTGGGGGAAGATCCTACAGTTGTGAGGTAATCCAGGAACTCCCGTCCTGACCCCATCCCACTTTTCTTGGGGTCAGGGTGGAAAAAATTATAATTGGAGGCACAAAAAGCTGGATTTTAGGGAGCAGCTGTGAGGGGAATGAAATAATTCCATGTTCTGCACCATAAGAGAGGAGCACAGAGGGTTGATCACACACTGCCTCCAATGTGAATCTTTTTTCTGCCTCAGTACCTTTTCTATCCACTTTAGCTGTTCTGCTGTCTCCTCTGGGGAGATTTCCACAGGAGCACCAGGCAGGAGGTGCAAAACTGAGGCAGCTCCTGGGCTGCTGCCACCTGATCTCCATCAGCCTGAAGCCCAGCAAAGGGTTGTCACAAGGGCCTGGAGTGACAGGACAAAGAGGAAGGGATTTAGGGTGAAAGAGGAGGATTTTAGATGGGATATTGGAAAGGAATTCTTCTCTGTGAGGATGGAGAGGTCTCAGGGTGCCCAGAGAAGCTGTGGATGGATGGATGGATGGATGGATGGATGGATGGATGGATGGATGGATGGATGGACAGAAGTGTCCAAGGCCAGTTGGAGCAGCCTGGGATAGTGGAAGGTGTCCCTGCCATGGCAGGGGTGGCACTGGAAGGATTTAAGGTCCTTTCCACCCAAACCATTCTGGGATTCTATGAAATGGAATGGAAGGAGTTGGTAAGGAGCAATCCAAGGTGAGAAGGATCTCTTGTGTTCCCTCAGCATCCCAAGGGTGGATCACAGCCAGCAGGAGCTTCACCCTCCTACAATTCTGATCACACTTCCCACATCTGGTACCTCCCAAGGCTGTCCAGGCAGCACTTCCTGGATTTCCAGTGTCTCTGTGCACAGACACAGGGATTGCTGCTGCCCTCCCATCCTCTGATCCCACTGCAGCTTTTCCAGCAGGATGAACACTTGCAGCTCAGCCAGCAGCTCAGCCTCTGCATTATTAAGTTTCCTCAAGCCCTGAATGTCCCATGCAGGCCCAGGTACTCAATATTCTTTAAATTCTCTATTTTCACCAGCACCTCTTCATTTGATCCCTTAATCCTTTACAGCAACTCACCTTTATTACCAGCAAGGAGCAAGTCAGGAGCAGATTTTTCCCAACATCCCCTGAGGTGAGAACTTATGAAATGAAATCATTTCACTTCTCAGCTGTGTCCTCATCTTCCTTAATTGTTCCCTTTTAACTCCCAGGGAGCCAGCAGACCTGCCTGGCTCCTTTGCAGCCTTTCCTGTTCCTGCCAGACTTGAATTATCCATTGTTTGTTTCCATTCCTTGCTATTCCTTGCTGGCTTCCTGTTTCCCCTCTTTCATGCTTTATTTTCTGTTCCTTGACCTTGTGAAGGTTGGATTTGCAGTTTTTGAAGGGCCATTGTGTGGCCCAAACACCTTCCTGAGCTCTGCTCCTTACCTGCCTTCATCCCTGCCTCGCTCTGCTCCCACCCACACCAGGTCGAGCCCCTTTGGAACAGATTCCTGATGGAATCTCATTAATTGCAATTAAAGCTGAGCTGAGGGTTGAGCACCTTGCAGGATGTGCTCTGCCCTGCCATCCTCAAAGAGCATGCAGGCCAAATTTTGGGATTTAATCTTTATTTTGGACTCTTGCTGCCATCCTTGTCCCACTGGAATCTCTCCACCCCAAGGTTGGAGTCACCATGGCAGGGCTGGAGCCTCCTCTTTGCTAAGGATAATGAATGTAATTACATCCTTAATGAGTGAATCCAATTCCAGCCCAATTCATCCCACAGTGTGCTGGGAGCGGGGCTGAGCTGGAGCTGTGCAATGAGCGAATCTCCCAAATTCCATTCCATGCATTATTGGGACTTAAAAAATTATGTCTTATTCATCTATTGATGACAGTGGCCTCTTGGGTGTAAATTGAAGCAATTACGAAGGATCATGCAAATTAATCAATTATTTTCAGATTATTACACTCGAGCAGAAGTCTTGCTCTTCAATTTAGTTAAACTTTGCCTCTGAGTCAATTTTCCAGCCTCCAAATTAAGCTATTTATTAGCTCAGAAGATGTGGGCAAAGGGAAGGAAAAGTTCCACTCAGGAGCTGGATCACACAAGGGGTCAGTTTGAACAGGGTTTCACACAGAAATGGAGACATTTAAAGGGTTCAGAGGGGCCAGGCCTGATCCCACTCCGAGTGGGATGTCTGGGATCGTGGAAAGGTGGTGACAGGATCCTGGCTCCCTGCACAAATCTCAGGGCAGGAACAACACGGGAGCTGCAGTCGTTTAATCCCAAAGCTCCTGATGTGAGGGACAGAGGGGACACCACCCCCCAAGGGGACAAACGCCCTCTGCTCCTGCTTGTCTGGGGGGGATCCACCCCACCCTGAGCTCTGGGGTGTCCCATGGAGGAGGTGGCACCAAGCTGCACCCCGGGATGGGGATGAGACCCCTCAAAGCAGCACAGCTGCTCCTGCCCGGCTCCCACATCCCCTGGGTGGCTTTAATTGTCCATCCCTAATGGATTAGCACGGCTCTTCCAGCCTCGCCCAATTAATGCAAATTCCAAGGAGAGCTAAAAGGGAATGAAATGAGGATTAGGAGTGGAGCCGGGGGCTCCTCTCTGGCATCTCACCCTGGGGATGCCGGGCAGGCCGTGCTGCATCCCATCAGTGCCAGCTGGGCAAAACACCTGGAAAACTCTTCCCAGGATCTGTGCTCGCTGCCGTGCTCTGCCCACATCCAGGCTGAGGAGTTGGGGGGTGGCTGAAAGCTTTGGAGTTTGGATTTAAGTGATTCTAAACCAGCTTTGGGTTTATAGCTAATAAGACATTAGTATGCTAATTAAATTATCCATGGAGTGGTATAAAGAGGCCTTCCTGAAGTTTAATGGCTGTGTAAAAGGTAACTCTACTCGCGATGTAATTAATTCATGGAACAATAAATGGAAAATTAGATTCTTATTAATATCGGAGAGGCTTTTCCTGCATCGGGAACGGAGGGGGGGAGGATTGGTCATCTCTGCTTTCGCTGTGGGGTGAAGGAAATGGCAACTCCAGAGTGCACAGCACCATCCACAGCTCCCCCAGCCAGGCAAGGTTTGATCCCTGTGGAAAGCTCCCACATCCCACGGGATTCCTCTTGCACCACGCGGGGCCAAGGAGAGGGTCCCCACACTCAGGTGGTGGATGAGGGATTTTTTAAGAGCAGCAGGACAGGAGATCTTCTCAGGAAAAGCAGCACTGCTCCGGACTCAAGTGACCAGGAAAAAAAACAGCAGTGGCCCCTCTGGAAAAAGCTGCTTATTCCAAGTCTTGCAAGCGCAGAGAGGGATGCAGAGCTGTGGGGTTTTGCTGGAAAGTGAGAAGTGTGATCATGGTGTTGTTTTGATTTTTTAAGATTTTTTGAAGCTTTCTGATGTTTACATTCTTGTAATGAACTTTTTACACACTTTATGTAAATAACTGATTGTTTTGAATTCTTTTATGGAGGAAGAGAAATTTGATGGACTGTTGGTTTGTCCAGTGTCATTGGAGGGGTGGCACTTTCACCCTCCAATCCACTGTCACTTTTAGAAATATATGAATGTTGGAATCAGAAAATAAACTTCCCTTTTTGCCTTGGAAAGAGCAGCTGAATCCGCATCGTGTTGTTTCATGTCCTATAATGACACACGGAGCTCCAGGAAAACTTCTGTGTCCATCAGCTCTCCTGGCACAGCTCTGCCATCTGCTCCAGAGACTCCTGGAAGGGTCACTAACCCCTCAGCTGTTCCACTGCCCCCTGGCATGGGAATAAATCCATGCCTGAGGGAATTCTGAACTCAGAAGCTGCATTTCAGCTGCACATCAGGAGAGAGGTGCGAGGCTGGGAGCAGAGGGACCCAGAAGTTGCAGGGTCTGGCACAAACAAAACCCTTCCCTGTGGCTTCTCCCAGCGTGTGCTCCTGCCCTGGGTTGCTCACAGCCAGCCTGGAGCCCATCCCTGCAATCCCTGCAGGAACTTGCAGGCTTTGGGTGCCTCCCCAGGCATCCCCTCTCCAGGCTGGGCCACCCTGGCACAGCCCAGGAAGGGGCAGTTGCCCACCTTGCAAAATAAATCAAACCTTCCTCTGGCTCGGTCATGTCTGCAGGGAAAAGGGTCAGGGAATTCCAGGGTGCTTTGGGTTAAAAACGACCTTAAATTCCATCCAGTGCCACCCCCTGCCATGGCAGGGACACCTTCCACCATCCCAGGCTCCTCCAAGCCCCATCCAACCTGGCCTTGGGCACTGCCAGGGATCCAGGGGCAGCCACAGCTGCTCTGGGCACCCTGTGCCAGTGTCCTTGTGAGGAGGACACCAGTTCTGGGCAGTCCCTGCCAGGCTGAGCTCTGGTTCTGCCCCTGCTCAGCTTCAGTCCTGCCTGTGGGTGCCAGCTCTGTGCCCAGGGACATTCCCTACAGCTGCCCACAGCTCTGTCCCCTCTCCTGCCATCTGCCATGCCAGGACAGCTCTCACCATGCTGGGAGCAAACTGGGCAAAGCTCCCTGTGCCAGGAGAGGTGACCCATGGGTGTCACCTCTGCCAGGGACACTACTGAGCCCCGAAGTTCCTTTCCTCTGGAGCTGAACCCCAGGGTTCCTCTGATAAGTGTGACCCAGATCAGCTCTGCTCTGGGACCCACTTTTCTGGACAGATGGATGAGGGTCAGCAGAGAGCAGAAAACCTTTCAAACACAGCCAGAAATTCCTGGTGTGTCGCAAGAGCAGAGGCAGAAAGCCCAGGGCAAGTGGCACAAGTGCAAGGCAATGTTTGGATTGGATAAAGGAGATGGAACTGCTGAGGGTGCCCAGGGAAGCAGCACAGCATCCAGGGGTCGTGGGGAGCTCCTGGGACAGCATGGTCAGAGAATCTCAGAAGATCCTGGTTGGAAGGGACCCCCAGGAACACCTGGCCCTGCCCAGACCCCCCAACAATCCCCCTGTGCATCCCTGCTGTCCAAAGGCTCCTGCAGCTCTGGCAGCCTCGGGCCGTGCCCATTCCCTGGGGAGCCTGGGCAGTGCCCAGCACCCTATGGGGGCAGAAACTTCTCCCAAAATCCAGCCTGGCCATGCTTTGTCCCAGCCCCACCACTCCCTGGGTGCTGTCCCTGTCCCTCAGGAGATCTCAGAGCTGTCCCTGCTCTGTCCCTCAGGAGGAGCTGCAGCCCTGGGAGCTCTGCCCTCTGTCCCCAGGCACCCTCAGCCGCCCCTCACACAGCTCCCTCAGCCCCAGGAGCATCCTGCCCTGATCCAGCCACTCCAGAAGAGGGGCAGCATCCCTGGAGGCCCTGCTGGAAGCCAGGAGAGGAAAACTCCACCAAACTGTCCCCAAGCACAGCTGGGGAGTTTGTGCAGGAGGATGCAGGATGGGAAGTGGTGCCATGTGTGACAGATGAGTAATGCCAGGGCTGACTCACAGTTAAAAGGCAAATATCCTGTAGATATCTTAGGAGAAGTTTTATAGGTTTATAGTTGTGTTTTACCCCCTTGTGTTGTTATCAGGGTGCCCTGGGTTTGGGACATTTGGGAGGGTCGCTCGTTACTGTGGCAGCCCCTGACCCCCAATCAAGGTGTCAGGCAGGGATCTCCAGCACTGGGCAGGGAAGGAGGAGTCCATGGACAGAACTTTGGGGGGGCTAAAGGGTTAAAAGGTGAAACCTCCATTGTGTGGGTGAGCACATGGTGGGGGAAATCCTCTGCTCCCAGCACTGTGATATTTTCTCTATTCAGTTTTCTGTTGTGTTTTTGATAAGGTTTAATAAACCTTTTACATTTTTTGAAGTGAGCAGCATTTCTCACACCATGGCTTTCCCCAGCTGCAGCATCCCTCTGCCTGTTGCCCTTCCCGAAGGTTGCTGCTGCTTCCCCAAAACTCCTGGGAGTGATTCAGGAGAGAGCTGAGCACGTTCCCAGATCCAGAGGGCTCCTGCGAAATACCTCGGGGGAAGTGAGGGAATTCCAGCGGACCAGCGACCTGCAGAGCCTTTGCTCAGCTTCCCTGGTCATTAGCAATTAATTACCTTTGCGGCTGGCTCATTAAGGCATCCCGGCAGTCCCGTGACACTGAACCTGGAAGT
Source organism: Passer montanus (assembly GCF_014805655.1). NCBI lineage: Eukaryota > Metazoa > Chordata > Aves > Passeriformes > Passeridae > Passer > Passer montanus. The sequence continues at coordinate 318,879 of NW_024363049.1, read as the reverse complement.
TCCCCAGGAGGAGGAGGCTGCTCCGGCTCACAGCTCGCTGCTCCACAAAGGGCAAACCTCGTGTCCCTGCAGCCCTGCTCCATTCCCCGGCGTGCCAGGGAGAGCCAGGCACGCAGGCTTTGATGGATAATGGCAAAGCAGGCTTGTCCTGTCACCAAGGCCTTGTGACAGCACCTTACCAGCTGATAAGAGCTGGGCCTTCCCCAAAACTCCTGGAAGTGATTCAGGAGAGAGCTGAGCACGTTCCCAGATCCAGAGGGCTCCTGCGAAATACCTCGGGGGAAGTGAGGGAATTCCAGCGGACCAGCGACCTGCAGAGCCTTTGCTCAGCTTCCCTGGTCATTAGCAATTAATTACCTTTGCGGCTGGCTCATTAAGGCATCCCGGCAGTCCCGTGACACTGAACCTGGAAGTTCCCCAGGAGGAGGAGGCTGCTCCGGCTCACAGCTCGCTGCTCCACAAAGGGCAAACCTCGTGTCCCTGCAGCCCTGCTCCATTCCCCGGCGTGCCAGGGAGAGCCAGGCAGGCAGGCTTTGATGGACAATGGCAAAGCAGGCTTGTCCTGTCACCAGGACAGGTGATAAGAGCCGGCCCAGGACAGCTGGCAGGGGACAAGGACAGCAGGACACAAGGGCAGCAGGGCACAAGGACAGTGGGACACAAGGACAAAGGGACACAAGGACAGCAGGGCACAAGGACAGTGGGACACAAGGACATCAGGACACTTTCCTGTGGCTGCAGCTCAGTGAGGTTCATGCAGAGTCCTTTGAGCTGTCCCCAGTTCAGGCAGCAGAAAACCCAAACAGGACACAGGGCAGCCACCAGAGAGTCCCAGTCTGAGGACAGGGACCATCCCAAGCTCTGCAGGGTCCTGCCGGTGGTGGGGACACAGCAGCCTGGCTTTGCCCAGAGTGCCACCTCCCTGTGCCACCCCTTCAGCAGCTCTCCCTGTGTCCCCTGTGATCGCACTCCAGGCTGGGGGCATTTCTGGAGTTAATCCCCTGGGCTGGCTCCCAGCACATTGGCTGCCCAGGGAGGTTTGGAGTCCCCATCCCTGAATGTGGCCAAGGAAGGACAGGACATGGCACTGGGGGATGGTGACAAGGTGGGCACAGGGATTTGATGATCCTGGACACAGGACACAGGCTGGATTTGATGATCCTGGAGCTCTTTTCCAGTCTCAGTGACTCTGGGATGGGCAGGGCAGCCTTTGGGGCTGTGCTGGCTGCAGGATCCAGGCTGTGCCTGGGTTACAGATGAGTACTGAGGTAGTGGCTCTCACAGTTAAGGGGTGAACATTTTGTGTATGTTAAGAGCAGTTTTGTAGGTATATAATTCTGTTACTGTAATATTCCCTCCCCTTGCATTACCATGGGATGGCCTGGGTACTTGGGGCATTTGGGAGGGTTGGCTCCTTACTATGGCAACACCTGACCTCCAACCAAGGTGTAAGAAAGTGATCTCCAGCCCTGGACAGCAAGGAAGGAGTTGGCTGACAACACTTTAGGAAGGGCTAGAGGTATAAAAGGGGGGAGCATCCATTTTGAAGATAAGCACACGGCTGGTAGTCGTGAGGGATCCCAGTGCTGAAAAGTCTTCCTTATTCAGTCCTTTGTTGTAATTTTTGTTAAGGTTTAATAAACCTCTGAAATTTCAAAAGTGAGCAGTCGTTTCTCACACCTGCAATCCCTCACGGCTCCCAGGGCTGGGAAAGAAGAAAGCAGAGAGGCACACAAGGTCCTCAGTTGTCACCAAACCAGGGACATTCGCAGTGGAGGAGGTGACAGCCTGGTTTTTTCTGCCCCTGAACTCAGCTGGATCCAAAGCTCTCTCAGACTGTGAGAAAATCAACTCCCCTGCAGGGCATGGAGTGTGACAACAAGCAGCAAGCCTGGCTCTGAGGCCCACGGTGCCATCAGCACCCTGGCACCATCCCAGGCCTTATCCAGGAGAGCAGGAGCAGGTGGGCTGCCAGAAATGCTGGCAGAGCATTCAGGAGTGCCAGGCTCTGTCAGGAGGATCCCAGGCCTCAGCACTGCCCAGGAATTGCTCTGCAGGAATCAGAGGGATGCTGGGGTGGGAGAAATCCCTGTCCCAACAGCTTCATGGCCCCACAATGGCAGCAGCGTTTCTGAGCTGCCAGGGAATGTTATTTTGTCTTTTCTCTGGTTTTAATTTGACTGTCCTTACTAATAAATGATCCCATTAGGACAGGACCATGTTTCTGCTCTCCGAGCCTTCCTCTTTCTCTCCACAGAAAGATTTCACAGAAAACCCCTTACAAATCCCTGGCAAATCGTTGCCCCTCTCAGAGTGGAGCAGGATCCATTTCCTTCCCAGGCTCAGGGAGCTGCAGGGATGTTCATCCCCACGGGAGGCTGAGCACAGAGCACCGGGGTGGCACTGAGCGGGTGGCACTGAGGGGGTGGCACGGGTGACAATCCCTGCCTGGCTGCAGGCACGGGGAGCAGGTGCTGCTCTCCTTCCAAGAGCTTTCAGGGCCCCTCAAAGCGATTTTCATGGCTTTTCCTGGCTGGACTGCAAGGATTCCTGGAGGGATGGTGTGCTCCTCTCTGCCCCCAGTCTTAGGAGAAACTTGCAGGAGCTCTGGTTCCTGAGGATGCTCCTGCTCCTACCCTGAGCTGGCAAAGGGCAGGAAACACTTGGGAAGTGCCTTTCCCACCCATCGAGCTGGGAATGGCACCTCAGTGCTGCCCCTTCCCACATTTGTTCTGTGGGAAATGGATTTGTAAAGGATTCTTAGAACTTGATAGAAAGTTTATACAGTTGTGTATATTTATGTATAGTCTATATATTTATATATAAAATTTACAAAATTATTCTATATAAAATAGAAATAATATTATAATAAAATATAATTATATAAAGTTGATATATTATATAGAAAGAGAAAAAGATAAAAATATAATATATATGCATTATAGATGAAAATATATTTTTGATATAAATTATAGGAATTATATTGTTCTATTTCTATATTATAATAAAATTATTATAATTATAAAAATTATATATTATATTATTGTCTATAGAATAGAATTTTATTTATATTTTTATAGATTATATAATTTATATATTTTAAAATATATTTTATATATTTGTATTTTGTATATTTTCGTATATAAATGCTAAGGAGCGTTGACTTAAGAAGGTTATAGAATAGAGATTATATTGTTGAGAGAGAAATTGAATTAGAAATAAGTTTTAATAAGTTTTAAAATATAGTTTTTTAAAAAGGTTGTACATTTTAGAGAATTAGAATTGTGAAAGATGTATTATAGTAAGATTATGTGGGAAAAATATAAGTGACTAGTGTTAGAAGTAATAGTAGTATTGTGTGGTAAAAATTAATAAGTTGAAAAACATTTATAAGGTATTGTAACTGGGAAACAAGTTGATTTCTGATGAAATGGTGTTGAGTTGTACATTTTTTTGTGTTTTATCATTTATTGAGACTGATAATGGAATCAATTTTTTAAAAACATTGTTTAGTTGTTTTGTAAAAGAAAACCAGCAAAATGGTGCTTCCGTTGAGAGGAAGCGAAGTTGCCCCATCTCTGTAAAAGCTAAGAAAGCCAACAGGTTTTCCTTTGGGGAAAGAAAACCAACAGATTTTCCTTTGGGAAAAGAAAACCAAGAGGTTTTTCCTAATTTTGGGGCTCTTTTTGCTGCCCTGGAGCTGCCCTCGGGCTCAGGCTGGGGAGCTGGCTCTGGTGTCTGCCCAAAACCTGGGCCTGCCTCACCTGCCTGGGCCCAGCTGCTCCACAGGCACAGGGAAGCTTTGCACGGTGCCATGCCAAGTGCTGGAATTCAGGGAGATGAAATCTTCGGCATTTCCCTTCTCTTTCCAAAAATAAATAAATAAAGGCATCTGTTATCTCCTGCCTGAAAGGATAGAGCGGCTTTATCTCACTTAATCTTCTGTTGGTGAAGTCCCATTACATTTTATTCCATTTCATTGCTGGGTTCAGGTCCCTTCCTTCACTCTCTGCTCCTGTTTCCTCTGTCCTAAACCCTCCATGCTATTTTAAGCCTGGTCTAAGACTTCAGAGTTCAGTTTTTCCTCTTCCCTAACAGCAAGACATTTGTTCTTCTCTCAGATACTCCTAATTAGATGATCTCAGATTTATGAAAAACATTTCCCTTCTCACCCACGCACCTGTGACCCATTCCCCTGTCTGCACTTCTGTGGCCGTGCCTGGAGTGCAGAGGGAAAGATCAGGGATCCTGAGGACTTCCAGCCCTCTGGGATAACTTTAAAACCTTTTGTGGAATCTCTTTCCTCTGCTTGTTGTGACTTCCCTGCCTGCAGGACCGCTGGCAGATCCAGGGCGATGCTGCTCCCTCCCTGCAGGGCACGGGGGATTGTCATTGTCACTGTGTTTCAGACTTGTCACCATATTTCAGACTGCCATGGGGAGCTGGGCTCGGATTTGGAATTTACTCCTGCAGGGAAATTAATTTCTCCTCCAAGTGCTGATGTCTGGATAATTTGCCGGCAGCCCCAGCAGATTTGCAGCCAGCAGGAGGCTCTGGGCAGTGCCAGGGAGCAGAGGGTCACCCCAGGCCACGTCTGACGCCTCTGAGTGTCGGAGCTGTGGGCTTGGAAAGGCTCCTGGTGCCACCAGCCCTTCAGGGGACCATCCCTGGGTGAGGCAGACCCCGCACGCCCAGCAGGCAGAGCCACCAGCAGGAGCCTCCTCCCCACTTTGATCCAAGTCCTTGTCCCCTCCCAAATGGTTCCTTTGTGCTCCTTTCCCTGGAATCAGCCAGATCTGAGGGGTTTGTGGAGCTTCTGCCTCAGCTCCCAGCTCTGGGGCACCACAACAACTCCACAAGCTGCTCTCCTACAAAATTCCATACACCCCCATGCCCTTTTTGAGGGAATTCTAACCTGGAATCTGCTTTTTATTGGAATCTTAAGGAGAAGGCTTCACTTTGGAAGCAGAGAGCCCCAGCATCCCAGTCTGGCAGCAGGAAAATGGAATAAAAATATGAGATGGGCTCAAAATCTCAGCCAGGAGGGAGAATTTGGTGCTGACCCCACACTGGATGGACAATCAGATATTCCTGCCAGGGCATTCCAGCATTCCCAGCTCCTCTGGAAGCACAGCTGGAGCTGGCAGGAAGGCCCAGCTCAGCACAGCTTGGAATTTGTTCTCACAGAATATTGGGATTCCCTGTTCTCAGTGAGGTACTGGAAAATCCTGCATGGACCCAACCTCATCTTCCACCTCAGAACGACACTTGGAGAAACCTCGAGGAACAGGATTTCAGAGAAAATATAACCAGCCTAGGAATTATCATCTGCTTTTCCCCACCCTGGGAAAATGAGGATTTTCCTAAATACCAAGAAATTCCCCTGCTTGCCATGCAGCACATGGAGACATTTGGGTTGCCCCGAGCTCCTGATCAGAGCCATCCCTTCCAGCCAGCCTGAGGAGGAATGTCTGGAATATGATCTTCAATTAGGAGCTGTTAATTGGCACGTTATCCCCAGATTCCTGCTCCCGGGATAGCTCGGGATAGCCTGGCAGGGGCTCAGCAGGAGGGGCTGAAGCTGCAGGGAGAACTGGGAGGCACTGGGAGAAAACCACCCCTCCAGAGGTGATTCCTGTGGAGAACCTGCCTAGGGAAGTGCTGGAGTCCCCATCTCTGGAATTGCTCAACAAACATGTGGAAGTGACTCTTGAGGACTTGGTTTAGAGGTGAACTCTTGTCCCTGGTGATCCTGAAGGTCTTTTCCAACCTCAGTAGTTCCATGAGATGATGAGAAGGGTCACCAAAGGCAGGGAAGGCTCCAGGAATGTGGGAAGGGAGCACATCCCAGTGTGCCCAGTTGAAGGGAGGGGGATCCTGATGGATCAGGCCCAGCCAGAGCTGAGCACTAAATTAAAACCTGGAGCAGAAATCCACTTTTTTGTTCTCCAGGCATGTTTATGCAGGAGAATCCCTCATCCACACAGTGGCTTTGGAGCTGCTTGGTGCTCCCTGACCTTCAAACTTGCTGAGAGTCCTAAAATCCCTGTTGAAAGAGCCACAAAGGCAGAAATTATGGAGAAATAGCTGGAAGCTGTGGGAGATGGAGCAGATCTTGCCCCTGGACACCTGAACTCTCATGGAAACAGCAACATTTTATCCCTGGAAAGTGTGAATCTTGAATTTCTGTGCTTGCTCTGAGGTATCCATGACAAAAATGGTGGCACAAAGGATTATCCCAACCTCACAGGATTATCCCAGATGTCCCTGACAGCAGGAAACTGCTCCATGCACAACAAAGTGTCCCTGCTTGATGTGACACAATGAAGGGAATTCCAAGAACAACCTGTCAGGGAAAAGGCTTTTTTCCCCACTAATTGGACCAAAGACGTTTGTTCTACTCTGGGACCTCGTGGCCCCAGTCGGAGCAGATGAAACCGAGTTTAATGTTCTCATTAAAGCCTCGAGATATTTTTATTCACCTGAGAAAAATCTCCTTTCTGTTCCACAGCTGCACGGGGTGAAAAGTTCTGGGAATAAAGAGATGGCTGAAAGGTTTTCCTTTCCGTGCTCCTGCCCCTCTCCAGGTCGCTTGGCACTGGAAACTCCACAGGGAAGCGGCTGCTGGAAAGGGGAAGCCCCGGAGCACAAAATTGTGGGGAATCCTCCAAAGCAGCACAGATTTGTGGGTGGTGGTGGCCACTGTGGATTTCCAGCGCTGTCACCCAGCCCCTTTTCAGCTGTCACATGGAAACCCCCCTGAAGGCACTTGGAGCTGCTCTGAGCCTTCCCAAGAGCCAGAGCACTCGGGAAGGGTGGGATGCAAGGGGCAGAGCCCCTCCTGCTCCCATCCTGGGGGGCTCTGGGTGATGACCAAGCACTGTCCAGGATGGAAACAACATTTCCTGCAGAGGTGGCCCCATGGACGATGACTCCCTGTCCCTGGCAGTGCTCAAGAGCAAAGATCCCATAGGAAACCCGTCAGGCCCAGTGATTAATTAGTGTTGTAATAACATGGAGGAATCCCCCATAACCCACTGTGGTGTTACCCTGCAAGCACAGGGCAGAGGTTTCATTTCTCTGGCACTGGCACTGCCACACCTGGGATGTTGGGAGGGATTTGTTCCCTGGGAGGGTGGGCAGGCCCTGGCACAGGGTGCCCAGAGCAGCTGTGGCTGCCCCTGGATCCCTGGCAGTGCCCAAGGCCAGGCTGGACAGGGCTTGGAGCAGCCTGGGATGGTGGAAGGTGTCCCTGATGTGGCAGGGATGGGATGGGATGGGATGGGATGGGATGGGATGGGATGGGATGGGATGGGATGGGATGGGATGGGATGGGATGGGAGGGGCAATGGGTAGCCTTCAAAGTCCTTCCCAATTCAAACCATTCTGAGATTCCAAGACCCAAGTTCTTGTGTTGTGGTGTGAAGACTCACTGCCTTACCCCACCCTCCTCCAGGCTCTGCAAACAGCTCCTCCTCACTCAGGCCCCTGCCCTGGCCCTGATCCCAGCTCCTTTCTGGGGAGCAGCCTGTTCCTGCCGGGAAGCTTTGACCCATCCCAGCACAGGTCTGGTGGGACGGATTAACTCGTGCCCTGCAGGAAGCACACTGACCCTGCTGTCCCCTCCTCTGGCTGGCCAGGAACGGCTCAGCCCCAGTTGTGTGAGCAGAGAGGGCAAACACACCAGGAAGAACCTGCTGGAGAGCCCCTGTCGGTTGTTCTGACCTTGGAGCAAGGTCAGGCTGCGTTGGCCCTGCTCACAGCGAGGAAAAGCAAAGACAGGGTGTTCAGCAAATCTCCTCCTCCAACAGGCTCATTCCTCCCCAAGAATTCATTTTGGAGGGATTCAGTGGCATTGACAGAGGTGCCGCTGGTAATTTCCCTGCTCATACTCAGGATGTAACACTTCATCCTCGGCTCTGCAAGTGGGTTACCTTGTGAATTGCTCTGTGCTTCCAGCAGCAGAGCCAGAATTGGTTTGGGATGTGGCTGTTCCCCAAAGCGTGGGGCTCTCCAGCAGCGCCCAGAACTGATAACGCAAGCACTGGTTTGCAGCTCCTGTGGCTGCAAACAAAATCCCTGGAAAGCTTCATGTGGGTGCTGGAGCTGCTGCCATGAGCTATGAGGAGAACGGATCCTCCTCCAGCACGGCACAGCAGGGCTCAGGGTGTCGCTGAATTCCCAGCAGGGTCAGAAAAGTGGGAAGAGGAGATGAAATCTCCTTTTTGCTGACATGGGAGCTGCCTGAGGAAAGAGGGGTCCTGGCTGAGGCACTAATCTGTCCCACATGGGGTCTCCAGGCAAGGCCTGTCCTCAGTTAAACGCTCAGCAGAGACCTGGCACAAGTGAGAGGAGGAGGAAACCCCACTGGATTTGATTTGCAGGTCCAGGGAACCTCCTTGTCCAGCTGGAGCTCACCAGGGGTCCAGAGGTGGCTGCAAATCCTGCACAGCAGAGAGGGGCCCACCCTCAGCTCCCGTGCCCCCCAAGCAGAGGTTTGGAGTCAACAGCTCCCTCCTCGCTGGAGACTCCAGGTGTGCCTGAGGCCCTGGACACTCCTGGTGTCCCTGAGGCCCTGCACATGCCTCATGGCCTTGAGGCCCTTGTGTCCCTGAGATCCTGGACATTCCTGGTGTCCCTGAGGCCCTGCACATGCCTCATGGCCCTGAGGCCCTGAACATTCCTGGTGTCCCTGATGCCCTGGATACTCCTGGTGTCCCTCAGGCCCTGCACATGCCTCATGGCCCTGAGGCCCTGAACATTCCTGGTGTCCCTGAGGCCCTGAACATTCCTGGTGTCCCTCCTGCCCTGGACACTCCAGATATCCCTGAGGCCCTGAACATTCCTGGTGTCCCTCCTGCCCTGGACATTCCTGGTGTCCCTGAGACACTGGACACTCCTGGTGTCCCTGAGGCCCTGAGCATTCCTGGTGTCCATCTTGCCCTGGACACCCCTGGTGTCCCCAGCACTGCTGGCACTAAGCAGGCCACGTGCAGGGCAGTGTCCCCGTGGGGTCACCCATCTGCCTGCTCCCTGTCTGCTGCTGATTCCTCGCCGTGTCCTTATTGCTGTTAATCCCTCCCTAAATACTTTGCTTACAAGGGCTGGAAATCTTGTAAGCTGTCCCCAAGCACATCTGTCCAGCCCGGTCCCTGTGGGATTGCAGGGCTGCTGCAGCTCCCCGTGCTGCATTCCGAGCCTGCAGCACAGCTCCTGCCGTGCCCAGGACAGGCTGAGGATGTGTCAAAATGGGAACTTTTCCACCCCTCGTCCTGCTCTGCTCCAGGTTTCTGTCACGGGAAGCCTCCTGGGATCCCATTATTTCTGCAGCAAGGCTTGAGCTTGGATTGCTGCTCGCTGCAGCCACCCAAGGATCTGGGAAATGCAGCCTCGGAGGGGGGGTGGGCACAGTAAGCACATCACTGCTGGTAAACCCCTGCTATCCCTGCAGCCCCATCCCTGGAGGGCTCCTGGCAAACAAATCTCCCAATTACAGGGGCAGGAGAGGGAGCTGAGGGCTCCAGGAACACGGGCTCTGCTCTGCTCTAATGAGCTGGCAGCAGCAGCTCTCTGTGCCTGAGCCACCAAATCCTCTGCTCCTCACTGCCCCACACATCCTCACTGCCCTGCCCCACACATCCTCACTGTCCTGGCACCCCGGGGTCAGGATCCCCCCGTTCCCAGAGCGATGGGATATGGGGATGGCTGGGCTGGTGCCACATCAGTGAGGTCGGAGCTGCTGGGCATACCTGGCATCAGCAGCTCCCTCACCAGAGGGAAATCTGGTCCCTCAGCATCCTCTGGGTGTTCTCATGGGGCTAGTCCTGGGAGGAAAAGCTTGGGGAGGCCAACCCAGCGACATTTCAAAGCTCAGCAGGAAGCAAAGGCAGTGCTGGGTTCTCACAGGGTGGGTCTGACCTTGAAGAAAAAACACCTGAGCCAAGGAAAGAGCTCGGGAATGGGCAGGCAGTGGAGGCAATGAGCCCTCCCCCAGCTGGCACAGCCCATGCCAGGGTGATGGGGTGGAGGTGATGGTGTGGCACAGCATGGGTTAACAACCAGGCTGTCCTCTGTGCCATCACACAGGTGTCCCCTGCCTTTGCTGTGCCCCTGAAGTCCTGGCACGTCCTTCAGCAGGGTCCAGGCTGTCCTCTGTGCCATCACACAGGTGTCCCCTGCCTTTGCTGCGCCCCTGAAGTCCTGGCCTTCCTTCAGCAGGGTCCACAGTCACCAGGGTGGGCTGAGACTCAGCAAGCACCAGATCTGTGTGCCAGGGACCCCCGGTCCATGCCAGAGACCCCTGCCCCATGCCAGGGTTTCCTGCTCCATGCCAGGAACCCTTGCTCTGTGCCTGGGACCCCTTTTCCAAGCCAGGGACCCCCACTCCATGCTGGGCTCCCTGTCCCTTCCCAGAGCCATGCAGGAGCAGCTCCAAGGGCTGTTCCCAAATCCCATCCCGCCTCTCCAGGTGAGCCCAGTGTGCTGTGGCTGCAGGGGTTCCCCAAAACCAGCCAAACACAGGGTCTGCTGTCAGGTGTTTCCTCTCCAGACCTCAGCTGTATCATCCCTGCTGTCCTATTCCTTTTCCCCACTCTGTTCCCACTCTTCCATCATGCCCAACACTGGGAGGTCCCTATATGGATGATAAGGACAAGAGAAAATGGCCTCAAACTGCACCAGGTGAGGCTCAGAATGGATATCAGGGAAAAATTCTCTGCTGAAATAGGGGTCAAACATCAGGAAGGGCTGTCCAGGGAAGTGGTGGAGTGCCCATCCCTGGAAGTGTGGATGTGGCACTTGGGGGCACTGGCAGGGCTGGGGGGATGGTTGGACAGTGAATTTGGAGGCCTTTTCCATCCCTAAGGACCCTGTGATTCTGAGTTCTGTCCTTCTCCTCTGCCAGCCCTGTTTGCAGCTTTCTGGAAGGTTTGTGGCACTTCCCGAGGTTTCTGGGCCCAGCCCTGCAGACACCAGTGAAGCACATCCTCCCAGGGTTCAGGGAAGCACGGAGTTCTCTTCCCGCAGCTCCTCTGGGCCCGCAGCACACAACAGCAGCAATTCCCAGTTCCCAGCTCCGGGGAGGCTGAGTGCTGTCTGCCCCAGGCTAACGCTCTCCAGGTGCTTCACTCCCAGGGAACGTGGCTGCGGGAATTGCATCCATTCCATTGTCACAGCTCCGGTCTCGCATTCCTGCGTTCCCCTTCACACTGGAGTTTGCATCTTCTCCCAGTTCGGGTTTCTCTGTAATCAGTGGGCTGCTAACTCCCCTATTCCCAGCAATTACCACTCCAGCACCTGGAATTCTGCACCTCCCCGCCCCCCCAGGACTCCCGACTATCCAGGGACATCCAAAGCCTGGGGAGATCCCTCCACGGACGAAAAGGTTCACCCATAAATCAAGCCGCAGGAATTATTTATTGCCATTCTTCTTATTTTGGGCAACTTTCTCCCGCAGAGATGCTGCTGCTGGTTGCCAGGCTGCAGCCTGAGTGGCAGGCACACCTCGGGCACGGCTGGAACACGGCTGGAAAACGGCTGGAACACAGCTGGAACACAGCTGGAACACGGCTCCCACCATCCAGCACCATCAGCTTCAGTCTCCAGCATCTTTGCGCCAAGCTGAGCTTGCTTTCCCGAGATTCCCACTGAGATTTGCCCTCGTCTCCAGGGATTAATTTGAGCCCTTGAGGGAAGGGGGTAATTTATTAAAGCTGGGAAAGGCATCCAAGAGTTAAAATCCTGCATTCCCACCAGGGCACCAGCACAGCGCGTGATAAGCCAGGCTGGAGTCTGGAAGAGTTTGTACCCGAATTTTTGGAGCAGCTATTCTTTCCAAAAATACAAAGTCATTCCTTTGAAGGGAAAAAAAAAAAAAAAAAAGAAAAGAAAAAGAAAAGGACAAACACAGGAGCTGTAATCTCCTCTCTGCAGAGTTTCACCTTCTGCTGCTCAGTCTTTCTCCAGTGCTGCCACTGCCAAGGATGCAGTGGGAGAGGAGCAGGGGACAGTCCTGGTCCGGCGGGGCACAGGGACAGAGAGATGGCACGGCAGGGCCATGGTCACAGCGAAATCCGAACAAAATGTGCTGCAAATCCAATGCTCCAAAGCCCACGGACAGTGGGTTCAGGGGCTGCCTGCTGATTCCCACATTTTGGGGCTCTCCAGGAGCTCTGCAATGGGATCTGAGCCATGACAGGCCATCCCTGCCCAGGCTGGCACTGCCTCGCCTCACACTCAGCTCCTCTCAGAGCTGCACAGCTTTTCCTAAAGGTCAGGCTTTGTAGGGACATGGGCTGGCTCAGGAGCATCCGGGGCTGTGACATTCCGGGCTGTCCTCCCTGGGGCTCCTCGGGGCTTTCCCCGCATCCAGGGATGCTGCCGTGGCTAGTTTGGCTGTGGGAGAGCCAAAGCAGGGCTGGGGGCAGAGGTGTCCTGGGCTCTATTCCCTCCATTCCCTCAACTTTCTCCATTCCCTCAATTCCTTCAACTCCCTCTATTCCCTTCATTCCAGCCATTCTCTCAACTCCTGGAATTCCCTCCATCCCCTCCATTCCCTCATTCTCTCATTCTCTCTACCCCCTCCATCCTTTCCATCCCCTCTATTCCCTGTAATCCCTCAATTCCCTCCATTTCCTCATTCTCTCATTCCCTCCATCCCCTCCATCCTCTCCATCCCCTCCATCTTCTCCATCCCCTCCATCCCCTCCATTCCCTCAATTCTCTCATTCCCTCCATCCCCTCCATTCCCTCATCCCCTCCATTCCCTCATTCCCTCATCCCCCCCCTCCCCCTCCTTCCCTCATCCCCTCCATTCCCTCATTCCCTCATCCCCTCCATTCCCTCCATTCCCTCATCCCCTCCATTCCCTCGTTCCCTCCATTCCCTCATTCCCTCCATCCCTCTATTCCCGGCGCTGCCGCTCGTGCCCGCGGGCAGCCCAAGGCCTTTCCCACAAGGACATCTAGTGGCACGGGGACACACGGCACACTTCACCTTGGCTGCAGCGCGGCCACGGCGCCCCCGCTTCCCCAGACTGTCCCTGAGCAGCCTCCTGCCCATCCCGGAGAAGGGCGCGGGGACCGCGGGGATGCTCCTTCAGGGGACACCTGGGGCCTGGCTGTCACCGAGGTGAGGACACGGCCACCAGCGAGGCTGAGCTGCTGCCAAGGGGTGCAAATCTTGGAATGGTTTTGGTTGTAAAAGCCCTCTGAGACCATTGAATCATTAATTCCTGCTCATAGGGGAAGGAAAACCCAATGAGAAAATTTGGGAGACTCGTGTCCCCTTGCTCTGGGGATAAATGCACCCCGGGCAGCAGGGAGCAGGGGCGGGGCTGGGGGAGGGTGTCCTGCCGTGACAGTGGCACCAGGACAGCACGGACCTCTCCACGGGGCACAGGTTTCCTCTGCCAGCTCTGTGAAGCTGGAGAGCTGGGGATGAAGGTGGGAAACCCTCGGTGCCAACCAAGGGGAAGGCAGAGCTCAGAATCCCAGAGTCACTGACGTTGGAAAAGCCCTCCAGGATCATTGAGTCTCAGCTGTGCCCGATGCCCACCTTGTCACCAGCCCAGAGCTCTGAGTGTCACCTCCTTGGACACCTCCAGGGATGGGCATTCCAAACCTCCCTGGGCAGCCCCTGCCAGTCCTGGCAGAGGCTTGGAATGCATCCAGTGCTCCCATTCCAGCTTCCAGAGAGCTTCCAAGTCCAAACCTGGGGGTCAGCAGCAGCACCTCAGGAGCTCCTGTGGAACAGGGAAAGTGCTGCTATATCCCAAACACTTCCTTTAGCCAGAATTTTAGTTTCTCACGAGCTTTTTAAATGCTCCAAGCCCCTCCCAGAAGCTCTGACAAGCAGGACTTTGGATCAGACCACCCCAGTGCCCTGTTGGAGCAGCAGGGAAAGGTCTGAGATGCTCCAGAGCAGAACATTGCAGAGATTTAGGGGCCAGCAGGACCCACCTGCATGCAGCCCCAGGCACTGAGGGGAATGTGTCCAGAGGGAGCAGGAGAGCAGCGCTGTGGCCCGGCAGGAACCGGAGTGCATCCATCTCCTTCCCAAACAATCCTCTTCAGGCTCTAATGGCCATGGATGGCTCGGACTTGAAGAGCATTTCCATTACAGCGAGGGCATCATCTCCTGCCTCTATTCAAATGAGAGCTGTAATGAACTCGCTGCTGCCTAATTCAGACACTCCTCGAGCTGTTCTTGCTTTTGGTTTTGTTTTTTTGCTTTGCCATTTCATGGTCAACGTTTATGCATTGCTGTCAGGAAAAATTGCTTTAATTTTCCATTCTGTTTCAACAGCCTCTGTGAAAAACAAAAAGTATTATCCACTGAAGAGCTGTGAATTGACTCCATCTCATATCCAGGAGCAGAGCTAACACCAAAAGGCATTCACTTGCATTTTTAATGTGCAGATGAAGTCAGAGAAATCACTGACTTAGAGGCTGCTTCGTCAAATTTTTCTTGCTAAAGCATCTCCTGTACCCCCCACCCTGAGTCCTGCTCCTCCAGAGAACAGAGCTGTCACTTCTTTAATGATTTCCAGTGGCTACCAGGAACATTCTAAGGCTTAACATGAGTGATGTGGATGAATGAATTTCCAGACTTAGTCTGGCTTTTCATTTACAGTGTCACAATGAGCCTGGGCTGCTTTTTCCCCCTTTTTTTACATTTTCTCTGGCTCCCAACACTCAAATCCTGCCTAGTGCCTGTGTGACTGAATGGTTTGATGTCCCCTGGGACCCCAGGACCTGCAGCCCTGGGCTGAACCCGTCCCTGCCATGGCAGGGGGTGGAACAAAATCAGCTTTAAGCTCCCTTCCACCCCAAACCAATCCATGATTCCATGGCTTAAATTCAGCCTCCTGCACCAATCCATCCCCCCAGCACAAACATCTAAGGCTGTTGTGTTTCCGTGGAAGCAGCAGCAAAGACAGGATTTTTCCATCTTCCTTGATTGCCTCTCCCAGCACAGCCTCGTGTATTCCCAGCCTTGATCCCAGCACAGCCAGGTTCTCCTCTGTTGCACCAAAACTCGGCTGCAGCTTCGGATTATTCTGGGCAGGAGTGGGATCCCTGCAGAGAACACCACAGAAATAAATTCTCTGCCTCAGCCCCCTGCCCTGGAGGAATTTTGTTGTTGTTTTTGCCTTGGGGAGCAGCTCACTGGAGGCAGAGCTGTCTGCAAACCCCTTCCTACCAGGATTTGCTCCGTGGGGCTGCTGGGTGGGCGAACAATTCAGCTGGGGAGCCTCTGCTTCATCCAGCAAAACAGGGATTTGCCTCACAACAGCTTTTTCCTTGTCTCACTTAAAATATTCCTGTTTTTTGCAGGAAAACACAAGAAGGCATGAGTGCCTGAGGAGCTGCCACACACCAGCAATCTCCAGCTTCACCCAGGGAGGGGCCCAGGTGAGGTTTTCTCCCTGCTGGCCTGGCTGCCAGTGGCTTTCGGAATTTGGGGGTTCCAGGAAGCTCAGAAAAACATAAAAAACAAAAGCAGGGCACAATATTTGCTCCCATTCTCCCATTTTTATTCCCCATTTTGCCTTGCCCCCTTTGGATTTTGGGGATGAGGAATTGCTGGGTGCTGCTCCTGCCCTCCCAGGGTAGGGGTCTGAGCAGGACCTTGAGAATGTGGCAGGAGGGACACTGAAGAGCTGGTGAGCTCCCAGAAAGTGAGCAGCTCCTCGTGGTGTCCTGTATGGCCAAAGGATGAGGAATATGGGAAGAGATAAGGAATATCCAAAAAAGATGAGGAATATGACCGAAGGATGAAAAATATAGAGGGACACTGAAGAGCTGGTGAGCTCCCAGAAAGTGAGTGTCCTGTGTAGCCAGAGGATGAGGAATATGGGAAAAGATAAGGAATATACAAAAAATATGAGGAATATGGCCAGAGGATAAGGAATATGGCAAAAAAGATAAGGAATATGACCAAAGGATGAAAAATATGGTGAAAAAATAAGGAATATGACCAAAAGATTAGGACTATAACAAAAAGATAAGGAATAAGGCCAAAGGATGAAGAACATGGTGAAAGGGTAAGGAGTATGGCCAAGGGAGGAGGGATTTGGCCGAAAGATAAGGAATATGACAAAAAGATAAAGGATATGACAAAAAGATAAGGAATATGGCCAAAGGATGAAAGAACAGAGCTCTGAGCCCTCTGGCATCAGCTCTGAGGGCACCAACACAACTCAGGTGTCACCCCTGATCCCAGTCTGTGACACGGAAGAGCCCCAGGGAGCGACGGTGTGGGAATCCTGCTGGATCTCCTCTGGCTGTGCCAAAGGCTCTGCCCGTTCCTGCTGGTGTTCCCCCACCACTGATGACACTGCTGTCATCAGCATGGGCGTTCTCAGTCCTGCGAGGCTTCCACAAGGCTCCAGCTGGGCAAGAGTTTTCCTCTTGGATGTGTTTCTCAGGGATAACCAGCCAGGAAAGTGGGATTTGCTCCATAGGAAGCCCTGCCCTCACTGCCCAGCACCTTGTGTGTTGACCACTGGCATTCCCAAAGGATTAATTTCCAGGAACAGCACAGCAGGGCAGCTACACCTGGAAGGATCTCTTCAGGAAATTAATATTCCTGCTTATCAGGGAGGTTCCTTGTCTGGGTTTGAAAAGAAAGGTGTCTGCTAAGGAAGGCCAGAGCCTCCCCTGAAATGGAAAATATAAACCCCCTCCGTACGAATTATTATAATTTTGAAATTAAAAGGCTCTCAGGCAAAGCTATGGGAGCAGGAATAACAGTTCTGTGTTAGGGGGAAAAAAAGATAAATAAACAATGCAGTAAACCAAAACACCCCTGCCAGAGTCAGAACAGGGGCTGACACCCTGTTGGTCAGGGTGCTGGCACAGTCCAGTTGGAGGCTGCAGTCCTCCTGGAGTGTCAGGTGTGGTTCTGTTGGAGCAGGGATCCTGGAGAAGGGTGGAGTCTTCCTCTGAAGATCCAGTGGAAAAGGCAGCTGTTCCTCTGGATCTTCCAGTGGAGAAGCCATGCTGGTGTTCCAGAAACTCAAGATTATATCTGGGTAGGAATGTGTGGCTCCTCCCCTGGGTGGAGCATCTCCCCATGGGATGCTGGAATTTGGTCAGCCATGCAGGGACAGTCAGTGGCCACGGACAGCAGAGATCTGCTGGAGGGAGGATTGGCTGTGGGAGAGATAAAGAAAAACTGCCCAAAGAACAGCAGAGAACTGCCCCAGCTCTGACAGGTGGAGATAGAATGCACACCCCAGCCACATCTTACAGCCCAGGACATTCGTACTGCCAGGGATCAGCTGCTCCCTGCAGGAAGGGGAGCCAGGTGTCCTCACCCACAGGATCCCACGTGATCTGGGCTCAGCGTTCCTGGGTGTACTCAGGGATCCATCCACAGGTGCAGGAGATGGAGCCAGCCAGGACTGAGCTCCAGCAAAGATCCAAGGTAGATCCAGAGGGGGCACAGCCACTACAGAGCTCAGAGGGGAAGAAAGGCTCAGAGCTGGTTTTAAAATCGATCCCCAAGCCCTGGACAAGGTGTGGCATGGTGTCCAGGTGAGGCTGAGCAGGATTAGCCAGCCCTGATCCCTGCCAGGACCAAAGGCTCTTTGGGATGTTCTTCCCAAAGTGATTGGAGATGCACTGGGATTGGTTTTCCTCCAGAGTTTTCCTCTAATGGTGAACATCTGGGCTAGTTGGAGCTTGAAATGCACCTTGGGCAGCAGGATGAGTCAGAGGAGAGGTCAAACAGATCTGATGCCAAATGCAACATTTTCCAAACCCAAGGTGAGCTGGGACACAAAATGAAGGGCATTGCAGCAAAAATGTGGGGTATAAACCACTCAGAGCCACACAGTTCTGCCAAATCAAGTCTCCAGACAGGAGAAACTCTGTGTGAGGGACACCTGACACCAAAATGAAACCCCCAGAATGTCCCCAGGGAGGGAAGTCCCCAACCTGCCTCCCCTGACCTGTGTGCAGACACAGAGAAAGGGATTTCCCTCCATTCCCACATGGATGAAGGGCATTGAGCCCATAACTTGTGTTCAGATGGGAGCAAATCTTCCAGCTCTCGTGTAGAGATGGATTCAGCACATCCCCAGGTAAGCACTTCCAGGAGTTAATTACCTTTCCCGTGAAACACTGGTGGCTTAACTGCCATTGGAATTATTCTTCCTTCAGCTCCACCTGTCAGCCACCGAGTCCTGGCTTTGTCTGTTGGATTAAAGGACCCTCTGCTATCAAAAATCTCCTCCCTGGAAGTACTTAGAGCCCACGATCAAGTCACCTCTCAAGTTGCTCTCTGATGAGCTAAATAGATTGAAGTCATTAAGCCTATCATCACCCAGCAGGTTTGCCAGACCTTTTCTCAGTCTTCCAGCTCTTCTCTGAGCTCCCTCTAATTTTTTTTTTTAATCCATGATAAAAGTGTGGATGCCAGGATTTGATACAATAGCCAGTAATGCTCTCCCTACACTGTTCCATCCTAATAGCCCTCAAAATATAGGACTGTCACATGAATTAAAAATTGGACTCATGTCCTGCTTATCTGGCTCCCTAAGCCCCCATCTGAACCCCCCTGGATTTGCTGAAACGTTCCCAAATCTCGTCATGTCTGTGACATCTTTTGTTGCCACAGCTCCAGTGTTGTCCCGTTATTCCTGAAATGGATCCTTCATATCCCACCTAGAAACCTGCTCAGGACCTGGCTCATGGAACAGGGACTTCCTCCCACTGGTTCAAATCTGGATATAAATCATGGAATCATGGAATATCCTGAGCTGAAGAGACTCACTGGGATCATCCCGTCCAGCTCCTGGCCCTGCACAGACCCCCCAACAATCCCCCTGTGCATCCCTGGCTGTCCAAAGGCTCCTGGAGCTCTGGCAGCCTAGGGCCGTGCCCATTTCCTGGGCAGTGCCAGCACCCTCTGGGGGAGAACCTTTCCCTGTGTCCATCCCAAAGCTCCCGTGCAGCCGCTGCCTCCTTCCCTGAGCTCTGCCCTGGGCTCCTCTGCTGCAGCTGAACCAGCCCAGTGCCCTCAGCCCTCCTCGGGTGCTCCTCCAGAGCCTTCCCAGCCCCGGCCCCTCCTTGGGGCACTCTGGAACAGCTTTGGGTCTCTGATGTTGTGGCACCCGAACTGCCCCAGCACTGGAGGTGAGGCTGCTCCTGAGCAGAGTGAGACAATCCCTCCCTTCCCCTGATGTCCCCAGGACAGGGATGTCCCTTCTGGCTCCCTGTCCCTGCTGACACAGACCCAGCTTGTCATGGATCAGATTCCTTCCCACAGCTGTTTTCCAACCTCTCATTCCCACTCTGTCCTTACATCCAGGGGTGCCTCACCACAGGCACAGAATCCAGGATTTGCCCTTGTTCAACTCCACACCTTTAGTGATTCCCAGCTCTCTGATTTATCCACATCTCCCTGCAGGGCGTCTCTGCCCTCGAGGGAGCTGACAGCTCCTCCCAATTTAATTCCCAAACTTCCTCATTATCCCTTTGAGTCCTGCATCTGAGTGGTTTATGAGGATGTTTGGCATAAATGGATTTAATTGTGGATTAAAATCTCTCCTACTGCACTGAGTTTGTTCTCAGTGTTGGGGCATCTCCTTCTCAATCCCAGGAAGTTCATACATGGGAATCAACTGGAAAGTTCAGCCAGCCCCTCTGCTGGAGACCCCCTGCCCTGGGAGAGCTGCTGGTCTATCCCAGGGCATGGAATGAGCTCAGATTAAACAAGCCCAACATGAACTCATCTGACCTCACCGCACAGCTCTGAGCACCACCAAAAAATTCCAAGGGGAACAAGCTGCTCCTTTCCCCTCCCAGAAAGGTGCTCTGTAGGACACACACACAGTGCATGAAATCCCCTCTCCTGACCCTGTCTGAGGCCACCAGCCCAGCCTAGGGTCACTAATGGGGTCACCTGAGCTCCTCAAGTGTCCTGTCTGGCTCCAGCTGTCCCAGTGCCATGTCCAGCTGGGCTGCAGCGCCTCGGGATACACCAAGCTGGGATGGACAGGAACGTGGTGTTCCAGGAATTCCCACCAGGGCTGGCAGCCAGGCTGTGCAGCTCCCAACCTCATTCCAGCCCTTCCCATTCCCTGGCATCAGAGACCTCCTGCCCTTCAGGAGTGCTCTGCCTCTTCTCTGGTGCTCAGGTGTGCAAGAGGTTTTACTGTGACTTCTGTGAGCCAGAGAGAAGTTTGATAACAGATCCATGTCCACCCCTACCTTAGGCTGGAAATAGGGGTACTCTGTTCCCATCTTTCACAGCTGGGCAGTTCTCTGCTGTTCTTTGGGCAAATGAGCACTTTGTCTGTCTCTTGTGACCAATGACCAAAGTGTAAACTTATGAGTTTTGTAAGAACGTATAAAAAGCACGCAGGCTATAATAAAAAGAGGTCTGAAGCCTTCTGAAAATGGAGTTGTTGCTTTGCATTGTCTCTGTCTGAACTACAACATTCAGGAGTCTTTAGTGCCCTTCCAGCTGCCTTGTGGTGCCACTTCTCCTGACTGTGACATTCTCCAATGTGCAGGAACAGGAACCTTAGCACTGCAGCCATGGCCTGGAAGGCAGCAGGAAATCCAGAGGAAGTTTGGAATGGCGTGGACAGCCAGTGATCATCCCTGTGCCCTGCCAGCTGCTGATAAAACCCTGGGAAATCCCGTGGGGATAGTGGGAATCCCTCCACAAAATCGTTCCAAAATGTGAATATTTTAGTAGGAAATGTGGGGAGTGGAATCTGGTGACTGAGCAGGAATTGTGGTATGTGGAGGGAATGCAGAAGAGGAACGTGGGAATGTCAGAGGTGATGGCCCTGGATGAGCAGGTCCAAGACCTCAGGACATCTGTGTGGTTTTCAGTGGAATAAAAGCCCAGCCTTGGATGAGACCAGATTAAAACAAGGGCTGGGTGGAGCCATTGAAGAAGGAAAAGCAGGAAATGCCCCTGCAAATGTCCAAGGCCAGTTTGGAGCAACCTGGGATAGTGGGAGGTGTCCCTGCCCTTGGCAGGGTGGGACTGGATGGGCTTTAAGGTCCCTTCCACCCCAAACCAACCTGGGGCTCTGGGAATTCCCTGAAAAAAGAGATTGGAGCCATAAAATTCCCAGGTAAAAGGCAAGGAATAAATCAAAATCAAGGAATAAATCCAGCACCCAGTGGCTCCCAGGAGTGGCACAGGATGGACACACAAATCAGCACCATTTTAGCACATCTGGGGTATCCCAAAAATCAGCACCTGCCCCATCCCAGGGAGCTGGGAGGCAGGAAGGCATCCCACAGCCAGCACCAGGAATGTCACCTGTGTCACACAAGGGTGGAGGGCACAACATGGAATGTCACATCCTGTAAGCTCTGAGGGCATAAGAGACACCAGGTGAGGGAAATCATTCCCATTTTAAAGCAAATTCTTCCTCTCACACATGGAATTACACAATCTGGAAGTTGGGAGGGGACAAGAGATCCCACATGAGGGAAATCATTCCCACTTTTAATCCTTCCTATCCCAGAAGGAATTCCACAGAACTCCAAAACCTGAGCAGAGCTTTGCTGCTGTTTTGATTCCTGATATTTTGAATTTCCTCTCCGCTGTTACAGATAGTGATACCAACAAGACACAACCAAATAATTCTCTTTTTTTCCCCCTAAACCTAAATTGAAATGTGCCCCAAATGGTTGGTTCTTATGCACTGAAGCAGTGGGGATGTTCTGTCCTGGTTTCCTCCTGCCACTCCTCAGGAAAATTCTTCCCTGTCTGAAAACCATCCCAGTTGCAGGGATGATGATGATGGCACTGAGCATTAGAAGGATCTTTCTCTGAGGAAAAAGGAACATTACATGGAAAAACGCCCAAGTACAGTCAGAGTTGAGAGGAATAATTCCAGGAATAATTACAGTTAAAAATATTAAGGCCATGTGTTGTTGTCACCCAAACACTTTCCAACTGCAGCCCCACCATGCAATAATCAATTAAAACACTCCATTGAAACATAATTAATTGATTATTTAGTCTCTCGTTGCAGATTAGGGTACAATTGTTTAACAATTTAACAACTTTTAAGATTATTTTTCTTGTGAGGAGACTTTGTCCTTCCCCTGGGCAGCCTCAGCTGTTGGATTTACCAACATTCCCAGGAACAGGACAGTACCACCACTCCAAACCTGTTGCTTTCCCTACCCAAGGCCTTCTCCAAGCCCATGAAATCCTGGGAATTCTGCTGCTCTCCTGTTCCAGCCCTACCTGGTGAACAGAGCATTTTGCCCAGGCAGCCTCATTTCCTACAGCCCCTTAACAACATCAACATCCCTCATTTTCCTGGAAGCACAGCTTTTTGTGGATATGGCCCAGTAAAAACAGTGTCAGACAAAAGAAAAATCTTAACAGTGAAGAGCAGATAAAGAAATTGACCATTACTTATTTTATTTTATTCTTAACTTCAATTCCAGCCTGATTTTCGAGAGTTTGTGCTACAGGAACTTTGAAGTCTCTGCATTATTCTGAGTGAGGGCACGAGACACCTGAGATCTCCCATCCACAATGCCAGGTTCGTTACTGGAGGTGCCATTAATCATAAATCCCTTTGATTGTGCAAGGTCAGCAGCCTGCTCTGTATTCCAAAGGGAAATGCTGCACGTTTGGGCAGGATGAATTCCCTCCTCCCCAGGGACGTGTCCAATTGAGGACAATGGGGATTTGCTGCTGCCCAGAGCTGCTGAAAGAGCCTCCCTAAATCTCCTTTCAGGCATTGCTGTGACAAAACCCCAAGTGATCAGAGAGCCCAAGTAATGAGAGGCAAAAAGTTACAGCGGGGTAATTGTGGCATTCCAGAGGCACTTCCTGCAGGAATGCTGTCCCACACAAAGGCAGGCAGGCTCCCAGGCTGGGCTCCTTCCCTCCTGTTACAGTTTTTTCTCATTAATTCCAAGGAATCAGCTATGTCCCTGTCCATGCCCTTCCACAGAACAGCATTTTCCATGCTGGAAAGATGGAGAGGGAGATTTTCCAAGGGCATGGACAGGGGGAATGGCTTTAAATTGAAAGGGAATAGATGGGATTTTGGGAAGGTTCTTCCCTGTGAGGATGGGCAGGCCCTGGCACAGGGTGCCCAAAGAAGCTGTGGCTGCCCCTGGATCTCTGGAAGTGTCCAAGGAAATGTTGGAAATGGCTTAGAGCAATCTGGGACAGTGGAAACTTGGAAGTTCCCTTCCAACCCAAACCATTACATGATTTCGGAATTCTCTGCCTCTAAAACCCCCTTCCCCACCCCAATCCCAACCCCAAAGCCGACCTGCAGCCCAGTTCTGAGCTGCTGCTTGTGAGACCACCTTGTTTTTGGGACTGCCAGCCGCGGGATCCGGAGAAGCACGAGGACTGCGTGGAGAGGTTTGGCATCCTGAGTGCTTCATCTGCCTAATCACCGAGGATTGCAGGTCAGGAACCGGGCTCCCGATGTGGTCCCTGCTGCTTGGCATGCATCGCTCATCCTTCCCTCTCCAATCACGCCGAACGCTCCCGAGGAGAGGCATGAGAGCCATGAATAGCAAAGAGCTGCGCCGGGGGAGGTGCGATGTGCTCAGCCCGAGGAGCAGGATTGCTATTCCCACTCCAAAGAAATCAGGGGGTATTCAGCAGGCGAACAAAAGGTGGAAATTCGGGAGAAATTGCTTCCCTCGATGGCTCGTGATCAGAGCCACCAGAGCCACCTTCCCTCTCCTTCTCGCTGTGCCCTGGGCAGCAGCTCCCTGTCTGTCCTGGAGGATTCTCCATGTCCTGAGAGGATTCTCCTTGTCCTGGGCTCAGCCCGAGGAGCAGGATTGCTATTCCCACTCCAAAGAAATCAGGGGGTATTCAGCAGGCGAACAAAAGGTGGAAATTCGGGAGAAATTGCTTCCCTCGATGGCTCGTGATCAGAGCCACCAGAGCCACCTTCCCTCTCCTTCTCGCTGTGCCCTGGGCAGCAGCTCCCTGTCTGTCCTGGATTCTCCATGTCCTGGGAGGATCCTCCATGTCCTGGAAGGCTTCTTCATATCTTCTCCATATCCTGGAGGCTCTCCCTGCCCCATCTCCTTAGCAAATTATCATCATTTTCCTCCCACTTCCCACTAATTTCCCCACAATTTCTCTCTCCCTGTTCCCTTTAACTCCTCATTGTAGATTCAGAGCTCCAGCAAGAGCATCTTCTTCAGCATTTGCCCCATCAGGCCTTGCCCAGCTGTTTGCAGCTGCTTTTCTTGTCCCCTCAGAGAGCAGAGGGAGCTGAGGGATGCCCTGGCAGTCCCCAGATGGGACATCTGTGCCGTGCTGGTGTCTCAGCCCTCAGGGCACCTTCCTGTCCTGCAGCAGCGCTGCAGCAGAATAAATGGGTGGATAAATAAATCAGCAGGGCCCCAAACAGAGGCCTTGGTCCCAGCAAAGTTATCAAATATTCATTTTCAAGCAGAAAAGTAAATAAGTGAGAACACAGAGTGAGGACTTTATGTCCTTGCTTCAGTTCCTGCTCTGGGCACTGCTCAGGGGTGACCCTTGGTGGCCACCAGCGCTGGTGGCCCAGCAGGACACTGGGCAGGAGCCACCAGCCCTCTGGAGAGAGGAGAATCCTCCTCCAGCTCCTGGAGAACCTGCCAGGAACCCTCTGCCCTGGACCTGGCTCACCCCTGGGTCCTCCACACCTTGCTTGGGGTTCTTCTGGTGTCTGATGACCCCACCAGTGGTCTGACCACCCCATCCATGGCCTGACAACCCCATCCAAGGTCTGACCACCCCATCCAAGGTCTGACCACCCCATCCATGGTCTGACTGCCCCATTAATGGACTGACCACCCCATCCAAGGTCTGACCACCCTATCCAAGGTCTGACCACCCCATCCAAAGGTCTGACCACCCCATCCAAGGTCTGATCACCTCATCCATGGCCTGACCACCCCATCCATGGTCTGACCACCCCATCCAAGGTCTGACCACTCCATCCAAGGTCTGACCACCCCATCCATGGTCTGACCACCCCATCCAAGGTCTGACCACCCCATCCATGCCCTGACTGCCCCATCCATGGTGTGACCACACCTCCTGTTGTCTGACCACCCCACCAGTGCTCTGACATCACCATCAATGGTCTGACCCCCCCAGCAGTGGCCTGATACCCCGTCACCATCAGGATAAAGCCATAATTTTGGTGATATTTTAATTGAATTCCCTGTTGCTGGAGAACCTCTTGGCTGAGGAGTGGGAAGGCATCACGCACAGTGGTGGGACCCAGGGAGATCCATCCTCCCAAAGAATCCAGCTGGGCATCCACTCATATCTGAGATGGAAAATGGATGGTTTTCCCTTCCTGCCTCTGGACTGGGGTTTGTGAGGCCGGGAGCTGGGACACACAATCTATCTCCACTCTGGAATGTCAGGAAAAGAAATCCATATGGAATCACAGACTCCCTGGCCAGCCTGCAGTGCCTGTGGCTGTTCCAGACACCCATCAGGGCTATGAAATTCCGTCTCTCCCAAAACAATGAGCCCCACTGAAAGGCACCTATTCATAATTGGAGCTCCAGCTTGGCCTCGGTGGTGACACAAAGACCTGACAGTGACAACGCCACACCAGGGACAGAGCATTGTCCACCCCAAGGGGTTTGGGGTGGGGGACATCAGCTGCTCCATCCCAGCCTGGAGACAGCACTTCCCACCCAGCATTTCCTGCTGCTTTTCCTTCTGTGCTTCCCTAAATCTGGACACATTGTGTTTTGTTTCCTTTCGGCACAAGGAATTGTGAGACTGGATCCAACAAAAACCAGCAGCTGCCTTTCCCTGCTTGCTGCTTAGGTGGGAGTGGAGCAGCCAGCAGCATTTCTAGCACCTTTTAAATTCCTAAAAAACAAAGGTTTTAGTTCTGCAGAGTTGGTACAGGCTCACAGTTACAAATTTCCTGTGGGTGGATTCACCTCTATCCCTTCTCCAGGCAAAAATCTTGTCTGGATTGTGATGGAACAACACCTGTGTCAGCTCCCACGAATTCCTGGGGAGGTATTTGCTGCTCTTCCTCCAATCCTGCATCCTGGTGACAAAGCAGACGAGGAAAAATCTCATATTGACTGGTTTTTAATTTATAATTCCATTGTTGTCTGTCACAGCTGCAGAGAAAAATTGGGAGTGCAGCCAGGACATCCTGACAATCCTTGATTTGGAATCTTCTGCCTCAGCTTCTCCGAGGGCAGGAAGCCAAGTGCCAGTGTCAGCTGTGTAGGGCATTTTGTGGATCAGACAGGGGAGAAACTGGATTTGCTGGGCCCTCCTGGGAAGATCTCCACGGAAATGTGGTTTTGTTGGGATCTGCAGCACCCCTGGAGTCCCATCCCTCTGTACAGCAGGGATGTCCCATCTTGTCACTGCTGGTCCTCTGCCCTCAGTTCCCTCTCGTCTGCAGGCCCAGCACCACAAAAACCCCAAAACCAAACCCAAATCCATATCGGTTTCCCAAATTATTCCCAACCATCCCCATCCCACATGCCAGGGACACTGAGGATGCAGGAGACACATGAGCATCACTGAGGGTCTCACTGGATCCAGGTGACTCCGTGGGTGCTGGGAAGGTTTTGTCCCTTCCTGAGGTGCCCAGGGAGCTGCTCAGACCCCACGGGGAGCAATGTCCTGTTTTTGTGGCTTCCTGGGAAGTCAGATATTTTTGTGTTGGAGACAGAGCCCTGTAAAGTCATTTAGACAATAAAGGAGTGACAGGATTTCCACAGGAGAAGAGATTAAGCAAAGTGGGATTATTTTGTTCGGCAAGGAGATGATTAAGAGGTGCCATGATTGAAGTGTTTAAAGTGGCTCAGGGTTCTTATCAAATTAAGCTGTGCTGGAGATGGCTGGGCAGCCGTCACTCAAGGGCACAGAACTTCACTGCAGCCTCTCCCATGGTGCAGGGAATGCTTTGGGATCCAGAGGACAATCCTGGATGGAGACAGTGCCACCAGAGCGAGGTCTGGGTGGGCTGCAGAGCTCTTGTTCCTTGCAGGTAACCTTAACCTTGGCACCATCTTTTTAAACATCAGATCCAGCACACACCCATTTATTCCTTCCATGTTTTTACCTAGATGTTCTCATCCCTCTCAGCAGTCCTTCCCTTTCCTTCTCTCCTGAAAAATCCTGACAATTCCTGGCCTTCTGTCCCTTCTCCTCTCCAGGGGGCACAAATAAAGCCAGGGGATGTGCTGAGGGTTTGTCCCTTCTCTGCATTCCTGCCCTGCCTGTCGCTGTCTGGGGGTTTTCCTGTCTCCCCATCCCTCTTGTGCCACTTGGAATTCTCTGCCGTGCCCGCCATGCCCAAGCCGTGCCAGTCCTCTGTACCCTTCAGGGCAGCCAGAGAGGTTTCCTTGGATGAGCACAGGGTAATTGCAGTGGAGAGAGCTCACCCAGGGCCTCCCTGGCAGCCCCGGCCCCAATTTCTGTCCCGGATCACAATCAGATTCACAGCTCTCACCCCTAATTACAAAATTGCCTCTTCAGCCCTAATGAAGATGAGCTGCAAACTCCTTGATGGATTCACCTTGTTCCACGTGCTCCCATCACAGCTCCCTCTCACCAGCAGCTCTGGATGTCGAGTGGAGCACTCCTCACTTTTGTTCAATGGAATTTCAAAATTAGTCCACTCTTCCCAAGGAGCGTTCAGCCCTCAAGTGCTCCCAGCCCCGCTGCTGTCGGTGCAGAAGCTGCTGCTCAGCTGCCTTGAGCCCCTGATTTCCACCTTCTCCAGCTCCTTATCCCGGTCCCAGTGGATTTCAGCTCTGCCTGATGAGAGGGTTCAGGCTGCTCTTTCTTCTCCTCTTCCAAGTTCCTTCTGGACCTGTTGGGTGCCCATGGTCCCCTGTGCTGGCCCTGCTGGGGCACCTCCAGGGCTGTGTCCTGTTCTGGCCCTCATGGCCAGAGAGCCCTGGAGGGGCTGGAGCGTGTCCAGGGCAGGGAACGGAGCTGGGAAGGGGCTCAGCCTGGAGAAAAGGAGGCTCAGGGGGGACCTTGTGGCTCTGCACAGCTCCTGACAGGAGGGGACAGCCGGGGGGTCGGGCTGTGCTCCAGGGAACAGGGACAGGAGGAGAGGGAACGGCCTCAGGCTGGGCCAGGGCAGGCTCACGGTGGGCACAGCAGGAATTTCCCCGTGGAAAGGGTGCTCAGGGATTGGGAGGAGCTGCCCAGGGGGGTTTGGAGTGCCCATCCCTGGAGGTGTCCCTGGAGGTGGCAGGGAATGCTCTGGGCTGGGGACAAGGTGGGGATTGGGACTCCATGATCCTGGAGGTCTTTTCCGACCTCGGTGATCCTGGGATTCTTCCTGGGCTGGGGACAAGGCGGGGATTGGGACTCCATGATCCTGGAGGTCTTTTCCCACCTCAGTGATCCTGGGATTCTTTAGGCCTGACCCACAAGCTGGGCATGCCTGAGCACCCACAGGGAGCAGAGCATTCCTGCTCTCCCTGTGGCAGCCCTCAGGGTAGGTCAGAGGTGGCTTTGTCTGTGCAGTGACAGCCCCACTGCCACCAGCAGTGTCACTCCAGCTCCATCCCTGGGCTCAGACTGCAGCAGCTTTGTCCCATCTTCCCTCACCTCCACCTCTTCCCAAGATCGAACATCCCAAAACACCTCTTGGGCTGGAAAAAAGCTGGGAACAGCTGGAAAAAACCCTTCTCTTTGATTGGCAGCAGAGTTTGTGTCCCTGGGAGCAGAGGCTGCCGTTCACCAGGACGTGCTCCAAGCTTCTCCCAGTGCCTGCAGAGCCATCCCGGCTGCTTCAGGGAGGGTGGGTAAACCCTTCCTCTGAGCCCACCCACATCTGCACACCCTGCCTGCCAATTCAGGCTGAATCTTTGAAAAGGGCACTGCAGCACCAAGCCTGGCTCTTCCCTGGTGGGCCGGGAACAAAAGCAATTATGAGGTGAGGTGGGAACAGGGCTTTGGGTTCAGCTTATCCCACTGATTATGGGATCATCTGCCAGGCCTGGCCTCTTTGCCAAGCAATCCCCTGGCCACAGCCATGAGCCAGAGAGGAAAAAGCTCCGAAAGGCCAAGCCTTGGCAGCCCTGCAGGACTGGAGTTCATCCTGGCTGCGGCTGGAGCCTTTCCCTGCTTGGAACTGCTGGGAAGGAGCTGCCAGGGGTGGGGATTTGGTGCTTCTTCCCACAGAATTGGGGTTTTTTTGCTAAGATGTTCATTTCAGCTCTCTCCAATCTCCCTTTTATCCTGACAGCACCTTCCTGTGGACAGCACCTCCACAATCCCTTCCTTGCTCTGAAGCCATTCCTGGTGCATGCCGGGGTTGCCACAACACACACATCCTGCCCTATGTCCAAGTTTTTCCTTGCCTCTTCCCACTGGGATTCCACCAGAAGGACACAAAATTCCTCAGTTCCTTCCTTCCTTCCTTCCTTTCCCCTCCCCTCCCCTCTCAGCAGCCATTCCTAATGGATATTCAGTGAAACCATTCCCAGAAAAGCCACTCCTAATTCTGCATCCAGGCCTGCGTGTCCCTGCCCTCTGTGCTGGGCTGGAGTGGTTTCCATATCCGTGTGATTCCCCAGGCCTGGCTCCATGGTCAATGAGGGTTGGCTGCTCCAGGAAGGAGGCTCCTGTGGGATGCCTGGCACAGAGATTTGGGATCCTGTGGATGGCAGAGGGCTGGGATGCAGCTGCAGGGTTGGGACACCATGGTTGTCTCGCAGATCCCACAAATCCCAACTGTTTTCCGCAGCGCTGGGGGCTGAGCTGGGGCTGTGCTCTTGGAGCTGGATGATCATCCTGAGGGAATTCAGCCTCATCCCCCTGGAGGTGACTGGCCTGGCCCCACGTAGGGAAAGCCCAGCCTGCCCTCTCCCCATGGAATCTCCAGCACAGTAAACGTTTAGGGAAAAGGTGCTAATTCATTCTTCCAGGAGCTCCTGTGTGTTGTCCCTGTTCATGGCAGTCCCAGTTCTGGGATCACCCAAAGGCAGAGGCATCTGGATATCCTCTTGTGCTGGGATTCTCCATCCACCCTGGACTTGAGCAAGGATCTTTTATCATCCTCTGCTGGAATTTGTTTGAGACTATTTTTAACCCCAAAAGGTGAAAATTCCTGGGGTTTGCTGGTAGTTCACTCCCTCAGTCACTCACTGTTGTTATGTGAAAGTGGAAAACCAACCTGAAATTCCAAAGTCCATGGTCAGTGCTGAGGTCCCTTCATGTCACATCCTTTTCCCAGGGAGGGAGGGAGGGAGGGAGGGGAAAGGAGGGAAGGAGTCCAGAGCCTGTGGGGTGAGGGCTGGTGGGGATGATCCAAGGGAAGGGGGTCACCCAAACCCTCCTGGAGGACGGCAGGTGAGCAGGAGGAAGGGCAGCCCTCGGGGACAGGGCCCTTTGCCCTGGTGACACTTGGAGTGTGGATGTCTCTGTGCTGGGAGCTGGTTTCTCCAAAGGGGAAGGAGGTGCCGACAGCAGCAGCCATGGGGACGCAGCTTTCCTCTAATGAACTAGAAAATAGTTTCCCTTTAATACTGATTATCCTGGAAGGCAGCTAAAGGGAATGTGATTTCCATAGTGATGAACCCCGGGCACAGCCTCGCTCAGCAGCAGCAGGGGCTGGGCTCAGCTGGGATGTTG
This sequence comes from Passer montanus, assembly GCF_014805655.1. Lineage (NCBI taxonomy): Eukaryota > Metazoa > Chordata > Aves > Passeriformes > Passeridae > Passer > Passer montanus. Next base: position 288,273 of record NW_024363049.1, on the reverse strand, counting down.
GGATGTTCTGGAGCATCCCGGCCTTGGCAGCACAGAGGTACCTCTGCTTCCCAACAGCTGTGCCCCATCCAGCAGCTCTGCCTGCTTCTGGAAGCACTTGGAGACTTGGAGCCAGAGGAGGGGTTGTTGTACCCCTGAGACTGCACCCTGCCTGTCCTGCCTCTTCTACCTCAGCCTGGCTCCCCATCTCCCCCACCTCTCGCACCTCAGCCCAGCTCCCAGCTGTGATGGGCTGGATGCTGCTGCCACTTCTCTGCCATCCCATTCTGGGGGCATTCTGGAATTCTGACTACAGCAGGCAAAAATGTGGCCAGGGAAGAAAGCAAGCTGGAAAGATCCAGCTGGGAATAAAAGTGAGAAACCACCTGAACCCAGGGCTGATCCCACCCCTGTGCCCCTGTGCTCAGGTGGGACCCCACCTGCAGAGCTGCCCCAGCCTGGCCCAGGACAGGGAGGAGCTGCAGCTGCTGGAGCCAGGCCAGAGGAGGCTCCAGGATGGGCAAAGTCCAGGTGCAGGCTGGATTTTCCCCTCCAGCACTTTTCATTCCTTCTCTAGCCCTGAGAGCAGAGCTGCAGGGAGCAGCCTGTCCCCTCCCAGCATGGCTTCACCCATGAGGAGTTTGCTGGCTGATCTTGACAGATATGTCCAGTCATTCCGCCTCTTCCTGGAGAACTCCACTGAGCACCAGAGCATGCAGGACTTTGTGGAGAGGCACCTGCCAGATGTCATAGCCAGGTAACACCGAGGTGGGCTGAAGGACAGCCAGGGCCACCGCCCCACGGGGGTGCTGGGCTCGTGGGGCTGCCTGGGACAGGCAGATTGCTGTTCCCAGTCCTGTCTGTTGGTCTGTGACAGGGCTTGGCTGGAGGTTCCATTTGCACACACCCATGGCTCTGGATGGTGGCTCGCTGGGATGGGGCTGCCTAGCCAGGAGCAGATAAGGCTGCATTGTTTCCCTGCACACAAGCACAGCTGGCCCTGCATCAGCTCTGAAATGCTGTAACAGATACTACATTCTAGCATCAAACTTGATGGAAAGCAGCTTTTTAAAAGCAAGCTTTTCAGGTAGTATTTAGGGTTTCTCTAGGATGGCTGGATCGTGCTCCTGCTTTGCCTGCCAGTGTGTGTCCTTTGCTGGACTGCTTGGGAGCAGGCAGCCAGCATCAAATCCTGGCTCTGGGGAGGCTCTTCTCAGGGCTCAGGGCTTCATGGCTCTGCCAAAGCCTCACTCAGGGATTTTAGGAGCATTACACTCTGCTCTCTCCCTCCCCATTTTGCATAATGCAAAACTTCTACAAATAATTTTGAAGCTGTTGGTCCAGACCCAGAGGGCTCTGTTCCTCAGAGCACAGACACAGATAAGGCATGTACTTGCTTCTGCTTATATTCCCTCATAATAAAAGAAAAATGCCACCTCTAAAAATTGCCAAAATAATTGGAAATCATGAATGTCGAAAGGGGAAGAGTTCTGAATCTGATCCCTCCTGCCAACTCGCAGGCATGCCTGTGTACACACACACTACATTTGGGGTTTGGCCTGCAAATTTTAATCTTAATGGGATCTCTAATGTCTCACATCATGCATGGAACCCTCTCTAGTGGACAACTGTCCTAAAATGTATAAATAATTAAATAATGTTTTTCAGTATTGGAAATGGGAAGTCTACAATCAATGTTCTAAGTGTTGGTGGTGGAGCAGGTATGTATGGACCTCAATATTGATATGTTTTTCCCTTTTTTTTTTCTTTTAAAGAGTAGAGGACTAAAAAGTGCAAAAGGAGCAGAATGGGAAATAAGTCTTACCTTGATAAGTCAGCTCCAGGGGACAGGTGGTGTTAATTGGTGTGTGACCACATCATCTGAAAACAGCTTGTGCCTCCCCACTCTGATTCCTCTGTGTCCTCCACAAAAAACTCTCCTTCTACACCATCACTCCTCAAAGGCAGAGAGAAGCTTTAACTGCTCCATAGGGTTTCTATACAAAAAGCAAAACATGACAAAACCAAAGCAGCAAAAAACCCCACCCAAACCCCAAACAAAATAATGTCTTAGATTCCTCAGAATATTGCATTTTTACCTGCATTACAATATTCTCTCCTGTAACTTTACTGAGATGACAACTCCCATCACTGCTGTGTAAGAGCCATGGCTGAGCTCTGCTTTGGCTGTATTTGCTGACCACATCAGTGTACAAGCTCCTGCTGGAGCTGCTGACCCCCAAAACACTGGGGCTGAGCATCAGCTCCAGAAGAAATCCAGAAGGAATCACAAATAAGAAGTCTGATTCACTGAGTGGAAAAACAATACCAGTAAGATCAAGTGGCTTCTTTTCATCAAATTCTTGGTTAAGTGCCCCCATAATTAAAACCTATGTTTCCTTCTCTGCCCATTAAGTCACCACACTTAAATTTTATTTGAACAGTTAATCTGGTTTAAATGCTGTAGTCATACCATCACCAAAGACTAACCTCAGTTTTGTCAGTCTCTCCTCCATAAAATAATTGTATGTAAATGGTTGGCATTAGCTATAAAACAGACAGTGTGACAGAGCAGGAACACTGCTCTCCAAAGGAAACCATTCCTGTGGGAAAAAGAAAAGAAAGAAAAGAGGGAGGAAGGAAGGAAGGAAGGAAGGAAGGAAGGAAGGAAGGAAGGAATTGATGAGATGGACTCAGGGATGTTGTGGCTGAGGAAAATCCTAGGGAAAAACGGGGTGGGAAATCCACAGAGATGTCCCTGGAAGGGAATCAGGCCTAATCCTCATTCTCCTTTTGTCTGGGAGATGGGGAGCACAGTCCCAGCCAGGAGGGAACCTCAGAGCATCCTGCTGAGAGGAAAAGGCTCTGGCAGAGCCATTGGCATGAGGAGATCCCGGCTGTCAGGGCTGCTCCCAAGCAGCAGACATTCCCTGGATTACCCCAGAACAAGGACTCAGAGCTGGGAGTACATGGAAGGAAAGGAGGGAAGGAGTCCAGAGCCTGTGGGGTGAGGGCTGGTGGGGATGATCCAAGGGAAGGGGGTCACCCAAGCCCTCCTGGAGGACGGCAGGTGAGCAGGAGGAAGGGCAGCCCTCGGGGACAGGGCCCTTTGCCCTGGTGACACTTGGAGTGTGGATGTCTCCGTGCTGGGAGCTGGTTTCTCCAAAGGGGAAGGAGGTGCCGACAGCAGCAGCCATGGGGACGCAGCTTTCCTCTAATGAACTAGAAAATAGTTTCCCTTTAATACTGATTATCCTGGAAGGCAGCTAAAGGGAATGTGATTTCCATAGTGATGAACCCCGGGCACAGCCTCGCTCAGCAGCAGCAGGGGCTGGGCTCAGCTGGGATGTTGGGATGTTCTGGAGCATCCCGGCCTTGGCAGCACAGAGGTACCTCTGCTTCCCAACAGCTGTGCCCCATCCAGCAGCTCTGCCTGCTTCTGGAAGCACTTGGAGACTTGGAGCCAGAGGAGGGGTTGTTGTACCCCTGAGACTGCACCCTGCCTGTCCTGCCTCTTCTACCTCAGCCTGGCTCCCCATCTCCCCCACCTCTCGCACCTCAGCCCAGCTCCCAGCTGTGATGGGCTGGATGCTGCTGCCACTTCTCTGCCATCCCATTCTGGGGGCATTCTGGAATTCTGACTACAGCAGGCAAAAATGTGGCCAGGGAAGAAAGCAAGCTGGAAAGATCCAGCTGGGAATAAAAGTGAGAAACCACCTGAACCCAGGGCTGATCCCACCCCTGTGCCCCTGTGCTCAGGTGGGACCCCACCTGCAGAGCTGCCCCAGCCTGGCCCAGCACAGGGAGGAGCTGCAGCTGCTGGAGCCAGGCCAGAGGAGGCTCCAGGATGGGCACAGGGATGGAGCAGCTCTGCTGGCAGGAAAGGCTGGCACAGCTGGGAATGTTCACCTGGAGAGGAGAAGCTTTGGGGTGACCTCAGTGTGGCCTTGCAGGGCCTGAAGGAGCCCCAGGGAACATGGAGAGAGACAATTGACAAGGGCTGGAGGGACAGGACACAGGGAATGGCTCCCACTGCCAGAGGGCAGGGCTGGATGGGATATTGGGAATTAGGAATTGTTGCCTGTGAGGGTGGGCAGGCCCTGGCACAGGGTGCCCAGAGCAGCTGTGGCTGCCCCTGGATCCCTGGCAGTGTCCAGGGGATTGGCTTTTACACCCTGGAAAAGGCCAGGATCCCCCACTACTGGGAGTGTTTGCTCACAGCCAGGGTGCAGATGGCTCCAGCCTCACAGAATTTGGCCAGCAGATATTTGGGTGGAGGTTCTGGGATGGTTTCTTCACATTCCTGTTGGTGTTTGTCCCCACAGCAGGTTTGTGGCACTCAGGTTGTTGCTCCTGGCCCTGCCACACTCAGAGCAGATGTCCCTGCTCCACAACACATGGACACACCATGCCTGGCCATATGGGACAAATTATGGGATGTACACATGAGGAAAACAGGGAATCTGGGAGTGCAGCAGTGCAGAACATGCCAGGGGAAGCCACAGTCCCCAGCATGGGGAGCAGCCAGGTCAGGAATCAGCATTCCCTGCCTGGATCAGCACTCCTGCCTCCCTCAGATGGACGATGTCCTGGGCTAATAACCAAATCAAATATTCAGGAGCTGCCTGCTCTGCCAGAGGCACTGCAGAGATGGATGCTGCAAACCTGGGAAGCTCCGTCTGCACCTGCAGCTTGCAGGGCTGGGATGAGCAAGTGTGGCTGGGCTGAGTTTTGGGGATGGGGGATTTGTTCTCCCAGTCCTCCACAGGGAGGAATTTTGTGCCTCATTGTCTTGGTTTGAACAGACAGGTGTCTGCTAAGGAAAGCATTTCCTTGAAATTGAAAATGTAAACACCCTCCCTCTCAATTATTATAATTTTGAAAATAAAAGGCTCTCAGGCAAATATATGGGAACAAGAATAACAGATTTTTATTAGGGAAATTAAAAATACAAACACAACAGTACAAACAGAAAACAAATAGAATGCACAAACCCAGCTACATCTTGCAACCTAAGACACTCATCCCACTGGAGGGAGAGAAAACAAGCAGGAACCTGGTTTTGGTAGTTTCTGGGGTCCCCAGGAACAGAGGAGGAATTGATTAATCTGAGTCCATGTTTTTAGAAGGCTAATTTATTATATTATGATATTATATTATATTAAAGAGTACTATACTGAAACTATACAAGAATAGAGAAAGGATACATCAAATGGCTTAACAAGAATTATAAAGAAAACTTGTGACTCTCCAGAGTCCTGACACAGCTGGACCATGATTGGTCATTAAGTAAAAACAATTCACATGAAACCAATGAAACAGTCACCACATTCCAAAGCAGCAAAACAGGAGAAGCAAATCAGATAATTATTATTTATATTTTTCTCTGAGGCCTCTCAGCTTCCCAGGAGAAGAATCCTGGGCAAAGAGATTTTTCATAAAATATGATGGTAAGACCTGGTTTTGGAGGGAATAAGTTGGGAATGGAGTTGCCCACAATCCCATGCCTGCTCCCTGGCTCCCTGTCCATGTTAAACAAACACACGGTGCAGGAACAGGAAATGCAGGCAGACCCTGAGCACAGCAGGATCCTCCCCTGGGAAGGGATCCCCGTTTCCACCATGCTGTGTTGGATGCCACCACTTCCTCTGTCAGCACTGGGGGTCTCTCATTCCCCAGGGAATCACAGGGACCAAGAGCACCATTGACTTCCATCTGTGCCAGGCCCCAGATGTCCTGAGGGGACTCAGCCAGGGGCAGGAAGCTGCAGGGACAGCGGCTGTGCCAGCCTGGCACCGTGCTGGTGGTGGCAGGGGTGGCAGCAGCCCCAGCAGGGAGGCACTGGAGGTGTGTGAGGGAACCAGTGCCCAGCAGGCAGCAGGAGAAGCCCTGGGGGTGCCAGGGCTGGCCCTGCTCCTGCTGCTTCCCTACTGGAGGTGTGTGAGGGAACCAGTGCCCAGCAGGCAGCAGGAGAAGCCCTGGGGGTGCTCCTGTTGCTTCCCCGTGGGATCCCTCGGAGCTGCCCCACCTCTGGCTGTGTGCAGGTCACCCCTGGCAGTGCCACAGCCCCTGTCACGTGGCAGCACAAGAGCCCAGCCAGGGCTGCACCCAGGTGAACCCAAAATGGGCACAAAATGCACGACCGCTCACGGGTCTCTCACTTTTATCAGTTCTGCTCCATTTGCATATTGGAGTTAATTGTCCAGTTACAGCTTTAGCCCATGCAGTCCCATCCTGCTTGTTTTTCTCTCTTCAGCCCACGTTGTTTGTGCTCTTGGGCTGAGATTTGGATCATTTGTCCTTGGTCCCCAGCTGGAGCAGGAATTGTTTTGTCTCCATGCTCTGTGCAGAGAGCTCACCATCCCATAATATGAACCCAGACCCACACAGATCCAGCACAGATCCTGAAAAATAGAAAAGCTGAAACCTGAGGCATGAGGGCCACTGGCAGCTGGCACAGCACTGGTCACAGCTGGGCCCCTGCAGCCCAGGACAGCAGCCCCTGATGGCCCTGGCACAGCCACCAGTGCCCGGGGGTGGCTGGTGAGGCAGGGCAGGAGCCAGCGAGATGCCTGGGGGATGCACTCGGCAGATGCTGTGGGATGGTTTTGGAGCAGAATCCTGGATCTCAGCAGCACCAGGTGCCTGAGGGTGACCAGAGGGGACAAACCAAGGGAGGGAGCAGCTGCTGCACATCAGTGATGGGACAGAGGGAAGGGAGGGGGTGGAAATCTGGTGTTTCCTGCCTCTCCTGAAAGGAGGAAGAGTGGCAGGGACAGTTTTTTTCCTGGGAGGATGAGATTTGGGGCAGTTCTTTGTTATTTTCTTGCTCCTAGTAGGACAAACACAAGAGTTTAAGAGTTTTCCCATTGTGAGAGGCTGCAGGGGTGTGCAGGACACAAGAAGTCCTCGGGATGTCTGGGGATGGGGATGTTCCCATGGCACTCCCAGCTCCATGCCCAGGTGCTCTGCCAGTCCCCAGCGGGGTGTTCAGGCCCCCAGGATCCCAGTTGGGATCTCTCAGCACTCCCCACACTCTGCCTTCATCTCTCAAGCCACTCTGGAGCTTTGCAGGGTCACAGCCACAGTGTGGGGGACACTCACTGGGAGGAGGGCTGGGGGATCCCTGTGCACCTGGAGACTTTCTCACCTTTCCTCCTCGCTCCCTGATTCCAGAAGCTCCAAGGGACACTTTTCTAGGACCCTTCTGCTGCCTCTCAGCCCTGCCAGTCCCGTGGAACTGAAGCAAATTCCAGCAAGGAGTGAAGCCAGGATCAGCCTTTTCCTGGCCATTGCCTCTCCCACCCACAGGTCTTCCCTGGTGATGGAACCTCTGCAAAGCCCCACGAAAGAGGGGAATTCTGCCCCTGGCAAGAGGGGGATTCTCCACGTGGCTTTAGGCTGCCCTTTGCAGTGCTCAGTCCCTGAGGACTGAGGATGGAGCAGCCCTGGAAATTCCCAATATTCCAGCAGGCAGGAATCAGCCAGAATTCCAGGCAAGCCATCCCATGGGCTGGAGGGGCTGTGGCAGCTCCCTTTTGGTTCTGGGCACCCATGGCCACCTCTCCCTTGGACAGGGGCACTGGGATTTATCCAACACATCCCTCAGCCGTGGCTCTGCAGGGGATTGAGGTTTGGGGAAGGATTTATTCATAAAGCCACGGCAGCAGGAAAGAATCCAGGTCCTGGGGGCCCTGCAACGTGTGGATAAAGCAAATCAGAGCCAGGTCTGCGTGTGGAGGTTATAAACAAACACAGCCCAGGCTAGGAGAGGGGAGGGAGAGAAGGAGTCAGAGGCAGAGAGAAAAAGGCAGAGAAAGAAGGAGGGGAGAGCCCTTTCATAATTCATCGTTCCTGAAATAAAAATAAGGCTGGAATCATGTTTTGGGTAGAAGGGAGAGAGCGTAGGAAGTGTGTACTTGCCAATCTGCCAAAAAAAGTTGCTTTTTATTTTCTTAAGAAGGCAATTATGTATTTTTGTCAGCCACTTCCTACTTTGAAGCAGCTGAACCTGCTTTGCTCAAACTTTCCCAAACAATTTGCCCTCAGGCTGCTGCCAGAACTGCAACATTTACACCCCGAAGATGAAAGGAGGGGAGTGCCACGGCTGTGGCTCCGTGTGTGCCGAGCAGAGGCACCTGCAGAGTGCTCCTGTCTGCCTTCCCAGCCCTTCTGCACAACGCCGGGAATCTGGGAGCCTCCCTCTGCCTTGGCTCAGGTCGGGAGCTCCTCTCAGGGATGCTAAAATGTGACTCCAGAGCATGTCTGGTGCTGCTGCTTCGGGAAGCTCCCAGATTTTGGGAGAAAGAGATGGAGACAGAGCCCTGCTGGACTGGGGTCCCAGCTGGTGCTCAGCACACCCTGGGCAGGGAAAGTGTTTGGATTTCTCAAGGTCCAGTGCTGATTTCATCATTTCCAGAGCGAAATTCCATCCCCAGCTGAGTGTCTCCTGCACCCTCAATCCCTGCCCCTCTCCTGGGCTCTCTTGGGGACTCACTGCAGCACTGGGATTTGGGATTGATGCCACGGGGTTCAACTGGTTCAACCTGGGGTTCCCAGGACTGGCAGCCCTGGCAGGATGGGCAAAATTGGGCTCCTGTGCCCCAGCTCTGCCTGCCACTGTCCCTCAGTCCTGCCTTGGGGAAGCCTGCCAGGAGCAAAGGCATTTAAGGCTGCAGGTTCCTGGATTTTCAGGGCCCCAGTTCTCCTCCAGCAGGAAATAAAATGGCTTTTTTTCTGAGATTAATCCACAGCTTGAGCTGCAGGGTCTTGGGGCTTGTGGCCAATGTGAGGAAGAAAAGGCTGAGCACAAGAGGGGAAGGTTCCTTTTGGCCCCATGGGATTTAGCAGCATCCCAAGGCCCCCCAGCTCCAGGTGAGGCAGCATTCCTGCCCCCGGTCCCTGCCCTACCCTCTGGAATACCCAGTGCTGTCCCTAAATCACAAATTCAAGGGATATATTCTCTGGAGAATGAGTGCCTGTGGGTGGGACAGGATGGAGTGTCCAGCTCTGCAAACACGGCAGGAATGTTGACATTGATGATTTTCCTGTCCAGGAGCAGCAGCTGGGCACGGAGGTCACCTGATGGTGGCATTGGCAGAGGAGGAAGATGCATGGCTGGAAGCCCTGAGGGCTGACAGGGGTGACCTGGCTGTGCCCAGGGTGTTCCTGCCTGGGTGACAACAGGATCTCCCTCCTCCTGATCCCACACCCTGCCCTGACCCTGCCTTGGGTTGGAAATCTGGCAAATAGGGCCCTGGCTGGGCTGGTGTACAGAGAATCCCAGAGGGGGTTGGGTTGGGAGGGACCCCAGAGCCCCTCCAGTGCCACCCCTGCCATGGCAGGGACACCTCCCACTGTCCCAGGCTGCTCCAAGCCCTGTCCAGCCTGGCCTTGGGCACTGCCAGGGATCCAGGGGCAGCCACAGCTGCTCTGGGCACCCTGTGCCAGGGCCTGCACGCCCTGCCAGGGGGGAATTTCTTCCCAAAATTCCATCTGAGGATGGAAAATGGTGGGGGAGAAACAAACAGTTCAGTCAGTGAGGGGATCACAGAACCACCGAGGCTGGAAGAGACCTTCAAGGCCATCCAGTCCAGCCACCCACCCAGGACAGCCCTGGAACCCCAGAACCAGCACCCAGCACTGCCCCTGCGACCCCTAAACCACAAAACCAGAACCCAGCACTGCCACAAAACCTCTAAAACCCCAAAACCATCACCTAGCACCACATCCAGACACATCCGGAACCCCTCCAGGGACAGGGATTCTCCAGTCCTTGGGCACCCTATTCCAGTGCCTGGCCACCCTAAAAAGGAATTTTTTTTTCTTATTCTGCTCCAAATCTCCCCTTTCTGAGGCCATTTCCTCTTGTCCCTCCACTGCAGGAGCGGCAGAAGGGACTGGTCCTACCCCAAGCTCCTGTCCTAGCAAGGACAAGCCTTGATAATTAATAATTCCACCTATTAGAGCTGTCCTAATGAGACAGGACCTGCAAAACACGTGGCACAAACCAGGCCTTTGTTTCCCAGCCCCATTTCCCTGTTTTCTCTTCCATAAAACCATTTTTTGCTGCCCCTATTCCTGGAGAAAACAGAGGAGCTGAAGTGGTGGGTAGAAGGGAATGATCAGGAGGATCATGGAGAGGGAAAGGCAGCCGTGAATGCACTTCATGTTTGCAGTAATTAAGGAACTGTCGAAATTCCTAAATCCCAATTTTGAAATCGTTTGGTTGACTTGACACGTCCAAGTCCCCGAGCTTTTAATTCAAATATAAAGCTTGATTGGCAAATTAAGAGAAGGCTATGAATGAAATTAATGAAAGATTAAAGACCAGCAGCTCACGCTGATATAAAAATTACCCCTCCAAAATAGGTTATGCAATCATTAGGATAAGTTGCCACTCTGCTAATATTAATTCTGATCCAACATTTATTCATCGATGAGATTTACTGATTCCCAATGAAGTCCTAAAAATTCCCTACAAGTGTTGGATCTTCGCAGGCTCTGTTAATCACCTTTATTTTCAATTCCCTAATTTTAAAAATTACCATAAAGCGAGTTTTCCTTAATAAATTGTGTCGTTGAGCACTTGAATTTGCAGTTGTACTGAGGGAAATGAGATCCAAGAGCCATTAGGACATGGAATGGGAATTTGATTAACCAAAATTACCTGGACAATGCACTTGGGCCCCTCCAACTCGCTCCTGTTTCCATGTCAGGTCTGCATCCCAGGAAAACTGAGGGAGAGACACTCTGAGGGAATTTTCCTCACCAGGAGCTGCAGTCTGTGGAGTCAGAATTTGGGAATTGGTGTTCACTGGTGGCACGGGAAAGAGGGAATTATCATCCAGCTGGGACTGGGATGGAGTGTGTCCCATAAATTGGGCAGGGCGAGGTGACCTCAGAGAGGAGGGGAAGGAAAACCTCGGTGCTCCTTCTCCCAAACCTGTCCTGCCTGGGATTTGTTGCCAAACTCAACATTGTTCCCGCTTCCCTCACTTAACATGGATACTTTTCCATGCAGGCACCTAAACTGCACATCAGCAGCGTTCCCCAGCTGAAAATATCCCAGGATTTTTAAGATAAGTTTTTTTTCCTCTGTAATTGTGTTCAGCTTCATCATTACCTGGAGTCTGCTGCGCAGCACTTCCGTGAACAAGCTGGAATTTTTTATGGACTCCGCGATTTATGGCTCAGCTTCTCCCTCTGTCTTGGCTGTGGCAGATGAGAACTGAATTCCTCTGTTTCTGATCACTTATTCCTGGTTTATAGTGCAATAAAAAATAAAAACAGCCCAGTAAAATACTGTAAATAGAGCGGGTGCAGCTGCATATCTGTGGTTTTCCTGCTTGGATCAATGCATGGACACATCCTGCATCCTCAGGTGTATGATGGAAGGAGCCTGCCTGCTCCTGCACTCAGGACAAAACCTCCTTCAACCTCAGCTCCATCTTCCCAGAACGGTTTGAGTGGGACATGCTGGTGATGCCAACCAGCCTGGCAGTGTCTGGGGTATTCCCTGTTCCTCCACTGCTCCAGGCACCACGCGGGGTGTGGAAGGGGACCAGTGGCCCCTCTCCAAGGACCTACACAACGCCAGGGACCCCCTCACTCCACCCCTACTCTCCACCCACTCCCACTGAACCCGGAGTTCCCAAACTCGCCCCCAGCCCCTCTCCCTTTATCCAGCCTCAGGATCCCTCAGGCTCCCAGAGCAGCTCCCCTGACTTCTCCTGACATCCTCCCCCTGCACGGGAAGGAGCTCACTGCTCTGCCGGGCTCTCATCCCAGACGTGCCCCTGGAGAATCCTCCTGGAGAAGCTCCTGCTCCAGCAGGTGAAGCTGAGGAGCGTCACTCACACACAAAGGGGAGATCCATCACGGAGCTACAGGGAAGAGCCTGTTCCCGTTTTGCACTCCGAGCTCAGGTATTAAACACAGATTTGTCTGAATTCTCTTGTTTCAGGTGAGGCAAAGACACCTGGCAAGAGCTTGGCGCTCTCCTCACCTCGAGCAAACGATTCCCAGCCCAGGGGGAGTGAGGAGGCTCTGGAAAGGTGTTCAGGAGCTCTTGGTGTGAGTCACTGCCAGGATAAAGACATCCAAAATGGCTTGAGATTCCTGCCAGGATGGGGAGATGAATCAGGGCCGTCGTGACCTCTCCATGTGTCTGGCAAGTTGTTCTCTTGTTGCCTCGTGAACAATCTGTTTTCCCCAGACCCAAAATAACAATGTTGAGGAATAAAGTGCTTTTTTCTCCTCCTCTGTGGGTGAGTCACTGAAGGGAAAGGAGGAGGAGTTCTCCATGCAGACGTGGATCAGGAGCTGGGAATTCTGAGAGGGAACAGTCTGGGTCGAAGGTGTCACCCCTGCATTACTGGGGTGACAAAGAGCCCCAGGTGGCCCAGCTGGCCCCTCTGCCAGCCCCTGGTGGTGTGCACCTCTTCCTCCCACATCATCTCCTGCTCTTGCTCCTGTCATCTCATCCCGAAAAGTGTCTGGCACGGAGCCTGCAGTAAACTCGCTGCTGCCAGCCCTGTGCCAAAGCTTTCCCTTCAAATCTCAAACAGGAGCAGGTTGGAGCCTTGACATTTTTCAGCAACTAAGCCAAAGTCGACGGCAAATGATATTTTTACCTTTTTTCTCCCTGCCCTTTTCTTCCTTCGTGTCTATTTGCTTCTCTCTTCCTTTGCCGCTCAAAAAAAAAACACCAACAAAAATTCAAAATCCAGCATCATCAACCCAATAATTGCCTTTTCAATGTGTCCCTGTCCATGGTGACTCTGAGCAAAAGGCCTGGAAGGTCTAAGATTTGCCCTTGGAGACCATTTAAAGCAAAGGGAGACCATTTCAGTGATAAATTCCACGTTGAAAGCCATGTTTTTCTCCCTCATTTTCATAGGAATTTCATCGGCTCTCACTGACAGCTCAGCTCTTGCACGGCTGTTTGTTTGCAGTGGATGGATGCCAGCTGTAACTTAGATGCACTTAAATATTGCATGGAAAAACCAGGATTGCTTCCCTTCTGTGGCTACCCCAGAAGAGCCAGGGGCAGGTGACTCAGGGATGAGATTCCACTCTCCGACTGCCGCTGCCGGCAGGAGCCCCTTGGGCAGCACGGAGCTCACATTCCAGATCCCTTTTTGGTTTTGACTTATTCATGACAAGAACCAAAAATAATCTGCAGCAACCTGAAAGGTGAATATGTCTGTTTCATGAAGGGTTTGAGCCCCTCCCAGGGCCTAAAGGGACTCCAGGAGAGCTGGAGAGGGACTGGGGACAAAGGATGGAGGGACAGGACACAGGGAATGGCTTTAAGCTGACAGTGGGTAGATTTAGATGGGATATTGGGAGAGAATCCTCCCTGCTGCAGGGTGCCCAGAGCAGCTGTGGCTGCCCCTGGATCCCTGCAACTGTCCAAGGCCAGGCTGGAGCACCCTGGGATGGTGGAAGGTGTCCTTGCCAGGCAGGGGGAGGCACTGGATGAGTTGATGTTTTTTTCCAACCCAAGCCATTCCACAATTCCATGATGTGACAGCAGCAGCAAGAGAAGGAAATGGGGAGAAAAGGAACACCCAGAACCAACCAGTCCTGAGAGCCCCAGAAGCACCCGTGTGCTGCTGTGTCTGCATTTCCATGGGTGGTGGCACCTTGGTGTCACCTTGAGCTGCAGCTGCTGTCCCTGCAGGGCCCAGCCCAGCAGCTCAGGGTGCTTGGGGACCAGGCCTGTGCCCAGTCCCATTGTTCAGGTGAACCCTGCAGTGCCAGCACCATCCCATGGGGAAACCCCAAGGCCCCTCCAGATCCCCTATGCACCCTTTCCCCTTCAAAGCCACCCTGGATGCTCACCCCAGGCCCTCCTTCCTCATCCCACTGAGCACAGGATGAATTCTGCCCTTCCAGCCCTCCTGGGGCCGGGCTGTTCCTCTGCTCCCATCAGGACACCACGGGCTGGGTTTGGCAGGGATGTGGCACAAGGGACACTGGCAGCAGTTGCCTCGTGCCACCCTCCAGGACAGCCCCGAGCCAGCAGAGCAGCCACAGCCAGGCCCAGGAATGCTCCTGATTAATCCCGGATTTATGGTGCCCATAAAGTCCATTCCAGTGACATATTAATATCCCAATTAATACTCAGCGACAGACATTTTAATGTAACTAATTCCAGGCAGGATGCTCTCTTTGGAGGGATATAAATGGCCTGACATGGTGCTATTGATCCCTGAGGCCAGAGCACTCCGCAGCAATTCCCTCCATCCATCCCTCTGTCCATCCATCCCTCCATCCCTCCATCACCCATCTATCCATCCATCCATCCAGCCAGCCATGGATCCATCCATCCATCCATCCATCCATCCATCCATCCATCCATCCATCCATCCCTGATATTCCAGGAAGATCCACAATCAAATCCCCATGGGATTTTTTCTTGGGGTGCACGGTGAGGAAAGGAGATCCCCAGAAAAAGCAGCACCATCCTGCCCTGTGGGATGGGATGGGATGGGATGGGATGGGATGGGATGGGATGGGATGGGATGGCATGGCATGGCATGGCATGGGATGGCATGGCATGGCGTGGCATGGGTGGCTCCAGCCACACACCCCATCCTCTACAGATCCATCTCCAGCCTCTCTCCTGGTGCCAGGCAGGGATGGGAACAGGATTTTGTCTGGAAACCCCCACCCTTGCGGGGCCTTCCCATATGGCTGCAGGGATGGGGCCATGGTGCTGCTTCCAGCTCTGGAGCAGGGTTGCCATGGAAACCGATCCTGTTGAGTTTCTTCCCATCTCCAAAGCCAGCCCGTGGCATCAGAGCTCCCATCCACAGTGTCCAGGAGGAGGTTCCTCCAAACCCAGCAGATTCACTCCCCCCACTCACCCCACAAGCACAGCAGAGCCCCCCAGGCCCTGAGTGTGAGCCCAGCCACGCTGTCAGCTTTCCAAGACTTCCCAGAAATCCACACAGGATATCCTGGTGGGATTTCTCATCCACCTCCACTCCTTGCCTTCAAAACCCCCCTTTGGCAGCATCCTGCTGCTCCTCTCCCTGCTCCGCATCCTTGATCCAACACCAGGGGGAGGAGAGCATGGAGATTCCCTGGAAGGAGGGAGAGGGTCTGGGAATGTGAAGGGAGGGCAGGTGGGATGTGGAAGGGGGATGGGAGGAGGGAGGTGCCCTCAGCGAGGTGTCTCCAGGCACAGCAATCCCTGCCTCCCTCCTTCCCTGCATCCAAAGGCTGCCTCTCCATTATTCATCCCCCTTCAGGGGAACTATCTCATCCTAATAAAAATGTCACAAGGAATCCACAAATACATCCATAGCCGGCACCAGGAGTTCCTCAGTGCACGGGGAGCTCTGCTGCTCTCTGCACTCCTGGGCTGCCACCTTGGTTCCCCCCGAGCTGGGCACAGATTCTCCGACATTCCAGACACGGAATGGTGCCCACAGGGAGCTCGGGGAGATGCCTGAGCTGGATATCTCAGCTCCCTGCATCTGAAATTCCTGTTTGGCTCTGCTGCATCCCAAAGGTTTTGTTGCTTCTGCATCCCAAAGGCTTTGCTGCCTTTTTCCATCACTTTTGTTCCTGTTCAAAGCCTGGAATGAACTTCCCAAACAGCTCAAATCCTGCTCTGCAAACCCAGCAGTGATGAACAAACCTGTTCCCATCAGCAGTGGCAGCACTGGGACATCCAAAATTCACTTCAGGGCTGCTCAGAGAAGCTGTGGCTGCCCCTGGGTCCCTGGAAATGTCCAAGGCCAGGTTGGACAGGGCTTGGAGCAGCCTGGGACAGTGGAAGGTACAAGGAAGCAGATTTAAACTGATGAAGCAGAATCCTTTAACACATTCCAGGGCCTGAAGGGGCTCCAGGAGAGCTGGAGAGGGACTGGGGACAAGGGATGGAGGGACAGGACGCAGGGAATGGCTCCTACTGCCAGAGGGCAGGGATGGATGGGAGATTGGGAATTAGGAATTGTTGCCTGGCACAGGGTGCCCAGAGCAGCTGGGGCTGCCCCTGGATCCCTGGCAGTGCCCAGGGCCAGGTTGGTCACTGGGGCTTGGAGCAGCCTGGGACAGTGGAAGATGTCCCTGCCTCTCCATGACCTCCCATTCCAACAGCTCTGGATAGAAGGGAGCCTCAGGTGGCATTTGGGACCGAGCCTGCATGGAATGTAGGCACAGAATCCCTGGGAATCTCAGAGCAGCCTTTGTTTCTATCTAGGAGCCACCAGATCCTGGCAAAAATCAGCTTTTGGGAGTGGAGCAGTACAGGGAACAGCCAGACCCTGCCTGGTGTAGGCTGTTTACACTGGAACACAGATCATGGCAAAATCCGGGGAAAAATCCTTTGCCAAGCAAAGTTTTCAGTCCGTGTGAGTCCATCCTGCTAAATCAATATTGGAATTGCTGCTCTCCATCTGGGATGGCCAGGGAAAAGCAGTGGAGGGGCTGATTTGCCTCTAATCTGTTTTTCCCAACAAATATTCCCTCAAATATTTGGAAGAGTTCTGGGAGTTCTATCCTCACCAAACCTCCTGCCAAAAGCCAACATTCCCTTTGCCAGGCCAACCCTTTTTCCCTGCAGAATATTTCCCTGTATTCCAAAGCACAAGGCTTTGCTTTATCACTGCCATCGCCAAATTTCAATGTCTCTTTGCCAAAGAGTGCTCCTGGACCAAATTGTCCATGATTTTCCTGCTTTTCCAGTCTGTTTTCCTGGACAGAAAATTTGCTTGCTCTGAGCACTGGTGCCACTGGAAGGACTCTGGGCCAAGGCCTGCTCCCAGCTGATATTTTATTCTGGAGTGTCTCTCCTTTCAGCATAAACAGCATAAAACCCCCTGGGAATGGGAATAATCTGGGATTTGATGGGCTGGAGAATGATCCAGCGTGTGAGTGACAGCCCAGCCACAGGAGTATTCCTTGGGAGATCTTGTCCAGCTTACAGGAGGATTCATTTGCTTTGTCTTGGTGATTTTTGGACAATCCAGCCAGTCGCAGTAAGCCGGGATAATTGCTGTGTGTGGCTCTTCGCAGATCCCATTAGCGGCAGGAATTTTGGCAACTCCTACAAGCAAACAAGGTGGAGATGTCCAGTTCTGCTGGGTCTGCCGCTGTCAGGGGCCGTGGGATGGACACTGAGACCTTCCCTGCACAATCTGGGGCTGCTTCTCCCTCCTGACCATCACAGCCACTCCAAAAAACCCTTTGGAGCAATCCCATTCCCACTAAAATCCACCCGGGCCTTTGCTGGTCACAAACCACCTTCCCAATGTGGAATTCTTGTGCCGCCTTTTAGTTCAAAGCTCACAGCTTTCAGGCCCAGAAAGGCCAGGAGCAATGATTTGCAGAAGTTGTAATGATTAACAGAAGTTTTAATGAATCCTGATGGATTTATTATTTATCTTTTGGACCAATAGATCCTCAGGGTTGTTTATTGCAATGTCTTGGAGCTCATACAAAATATTTTATTGCTGTGCTTACGGTTCTGTATAAAATATTTGCTAGACTTCCCCACGGCCTAAATCAGGGGAGGTGAAACCCTGAGTTTTTTGGAATATGAGGTCTCATTCCATCCCCCTCAGGATGCCATTCCAGCCTTGCTGCTCCTCAGGTGATGCTGTGCCCACCCCACGGGGCTGCCACTCTCCCCATTCCCAGGGGGTTTGGGAACCACGATCCCATTCCCAATGAGTGGGAAGTGGCTTTTTTGGGAGTGCTGTGGTCAGAAGCAGGGAGCAGCATCCCGAGGATGATTTGCAGCCCGGGCAGAGGCAGCTGTGCCATTTCTGTGTGACTCGTGTCAGCATTTGGCAAAACCAGCAGCGGAGCCGCTCCGGCTGCCCAGCCCGGCTGGAGCCCGCTCCTCCCGACGGGAGCCAGGGAACGGCCTGCCTTGGCTGAGCCAGGAATTTCACTGCTATTTTTCATGCCGAGCCTGCAGCTGAGAAAGCCACGAGGCAATGAATTCCCGGAGTGTCACCTGGGCAGGGCCAGGAGGGGAGGCACAGAGGGAGGGGGATGCGCTGGTGTGAGCTCGGGCGGACTCCGGCACCTCCGAGCCTTTGCTCACACGGAAAAGGGGAAGGGAGAGCTCGGGAAGGCTCTGCAGGTGATGCCTCAGGTTCCAGCTTTTCTGTTTTTCAGATTTTCTGCTGCTTTAGTGTGTGGGTCTGGGCTTCACATGAGGGGATGGTGAGCTCTCTGCACAGAGTGGGGAGACAAAACAATTCCTGCTCTAGCTGGGGACCAGGGACAAATGATCCAAATCTCAGCCCAAGAGCACAAACAACGTGGGCTGAAGAGAGGAAAACAAGCAGGATGGGACTGCATGGGCTGGAGCTGTAATTGGACAATTAACTCCGATATGCAAATGGGACAGAACTGATAAAAGTGAGAGACCCCATGACCAGTTGTCCATTTTGTGCCCATTTTGGGTTCACCTGGGGTACAACCCTGGCTGGGCTCTTGTGCTGCCATGGTGGATCCATGGAGGCCTCCTAATAAATCCCTGCTTTATTCTTTAGCTCTGTCCAGTCTCTGTTCTAGGCCAGCCTGCACAAGGCAGCACAGGCTCCCCAGGGAGCCCCAGGGCTCCAGGACGGGAGCAGCCCTGGGGTGTGGGGCTCAGCAGGGCCGGAGCATCACTGCAGGGACTGCAGGGACTGCAGCCTCTGGGCAGGACTGGGAGGAGAGGCTGTCAGTCCCTGGAAAAGCTGGAGCCAGAGCCTCCAGCTGGGACAGAGGAGATTGTGAATGTTCCATTTTGAGCAAGCCTGTGATGGTATGTATAAGTTTGGGATGTTTTTCTCACTGTAAACTCTGTGGCGAGCCAGCAAGGAGAGCCTCCATTCACTCCAGGAACTGAGTGCGCATCCAGGGCACTTCCAGGGTGCCCATGGACACGGCAGGAGCCCAACCAGGCTGGGTGCTCCAGAAAAATAAACAGCAGAGAAGTAAAAGTAATTGCAAAAGGCTGAAATGGTGTTTGTATTCATAGGGCCAGCCTGCACAAGGCATCACAGGCTCCCCAGGGAGCCCCAGGGCTCCAGGATGGGAGCAGCCCTGGGGTGTGGGGCTCAGCAGGGCCGGAGCACCACTGCAGGGACTGCAGGGACTGCAGCCTCTGGGCAGGACTGGGAGGAGAGGCTGTCAGTCCCTGGAAAAGCTGGAGCCAGAGCCTCCAGCTGGGACAGAGGAGATTGTGAATGTTCCATTTTGAGCAAGCCTGTAATGGTTTGTATAAATTTGGGATGTTTTTCTGACTGTAAACTCTGTTTGTGGCAAGCCAGCAAGGAGAGCCTCCATTCCCTCCAGGAGCTGAGTGCACATCCAGGGCACTTCCAGGGTGCCCATGGACTTCCACCCCAAACCATTCCACAATTCTGATTCTCCCCTTTCAGCTCTCCAGGGAGCTCCTGGTGTGTCCCAGCTCAGCGGGAATGTGGCACTGCCCCACCCTGGTGGCACAGGACAGTCACCCCTCGCTCTCTGGCCAAGGGCAGGAAGGGTCACAGGGCTCCTGCAGCGAGGGAGATGTCCCAGGCCGAACCCCAGCCAGGCACCCCCGCTGCTGGGAAGGCGATTTTGGGGAGCAATCCAGGTCCTCCTCACCTGCAGACCCTGGGCCGTGGGCAGCAGCAGCAGCAGCACTGAATGAGGGATGGCAGCTGTGCCTCCTCCTTGCCTCATGCTGGAGCAGGAATTGCCATTTATTTTTGCATTGCTCAGGGTCAAGCAGAGACCAAGAATTGTACAGCTGCCCTGTGCCCTGGACAAGTGACCCTCCCCAGTGGGACGCTCCTTTCCTGTGCCACCGAGTGCCACACAATGTCACCTCCAACTGCCAGCAGAGAAATAGCATAATGAGCCTCCATCCCAGCCATTATTATGCCGGGGATGTGTTAAAATAAGAATATTCATGAGAAAGCATTTGTTTATCCAAGTAGCCTTGAGCATTCAGCGGTGAAGGGCTGGACTTGCAGCGGCCAGGAGTCAATATTTGTCCAACATTAGCAGAGCAGAAATGGCTGGTTTGGACACCCGAGCGCTGCTCCTGCTTTGATTCCAGAGCAATCCGTGTGGTTCCCTGCTGTGGTGCCAAAAGCCCTCCAAGTGTTGTGAAACGCTGAATGTCACGGCAAGGACGGAGTTTACGGGTGTTTACACCGAGCATTTTCATGCTAAATCGGCTCGGGGCTGCAGGTGCCAGCTGAAAAGCACCGCGGCCCCGGGGTGCTGCAGAGCTGCGGGATGGAATCGGCTTTTCCAGCCCTGGATGCTCCCACACGCTGGGCCAAGCCCCGTGGCCACCCCGGGCTCTCCAGCAGCTCCTCCTCCGTGGCACCTTCCTTGATGTCTCCATCCCCTCCTGGCACACTGGCCTTGGATTTTCTCCTCTTTGCTGCCCTTTGCAGGGATTGCAGAGCTCCCTGAGCACTCGCCTTGGACGAGGGATGAACATTTTCTGCCATCCCTGCGTGCCCACAGCCCGCTGTGCCTCGTCCCAGCCCCGAGCAGCTCTCCCTGCTGGGAAAGCAGCGGCGGGCAGGAGCCAGGACACACGGCTGGGATGGGCACCCATCCCCGCGGCAGAGCTGGCCCGAGGGGTGCCGTGGAGCAGGAATGAAGCAAACAGCCGGGAAGGGGCTGGAGAGGCTGCCCCCCATCCCAGCCGGGGGGCAGGAGCAGGGCAGGGCACCGGGAAAGAGCCGGGAGTGCTGCACAGTCCGGGGCTGCTGCTGCTGGGAAGGCTCAGCCCTGCACCCACACCCCCCTGCATGCACAAATCCCTGTATCCACATCCCCTGCATCCACATCGCCCCTGCATCCACCCCTGCATCCACATTGCCCCTGCATCCACAAATCCCTGCATCCACAAATCCCTGCATCCACATTCCCCTGCATCCGAGCCGTTCCTCCAGCCCCTGGACAGCTCCAGGCTGCTGCTCGTCCCTCTCCAGCCTCCGATGGACGGCAGGACCTTCTCCAGCCACACAGGGTTCCACCCTTCTCCTCCTGGAGCCTCAGCCTGCAGTTCACATCTCCTGGGATCTCTCTTTGTCTCCAAACTGGATTTTGCTCTCTGGGAACTGTGCCTGGAAAGCATCTCTGGACAAGGGGCAGCACGAGGGGGAAAAGCCTGAGGAGGCTTTTCCAAGCAGGAAAAGCCCAGAACACCTTTTTGGCATCTCTCAGTGCACAATGGCAACTTGTGTGGAGTGAAAGCTGGGCCAGAACCCCTTCAGGGCTTCCCTAATCCTCCTTTTTTCCCTTTGTGAGAGCACAATCTTCTTTCCAACCTCAGGTTGACCTTCCCAGCCTTCCTTCTGCTCCTGCTGCCCATAGGGAGGCAGGAAATGGGATCCTGCTATTAACAGCCCCCCTGTCCCTGCAGCAGCTCCTGGGAGCTCAGCACCACACCCAAGGGTGCTGGAGAGGTGCTGGTGCTCCCAGGAGCCAGAGATGCTGGAAGGGAGCACAGCTGGAGCCAGGATGGAGCAGCCAGCACTGCAGGCAGAGAGGGGAACACCCAGCAGGGAGCACCTGCAGAGTGCCAGAGTCACACCCAGCCGGGGAAGGATGGGATGGGGCTCACATCCCTCATTTTGGGAGACCTGCTGGCCATCCAGGAGG
Source organism: Passer montanus (assembly GCF_014805655.1). Taxonomy (NCBI): domain Eukaryota; kingdom Metazoa; phylum Chordata; class Aves; order Passeriformes; family Passeridae; genus Passer; species Passer montanus. The sequence goes on along the minus strand of NW_024363049.1, from coordinate 266,661 downwards.
CAGGTATGCAGCAAGTGGTCATTAGTTATATTTGTAATTAGCAGGATGAGTTGCTGGGCCGGGCTACAGAGCAGCACAGGAGGGGGTGCCCATGTCCAAACCGGATGCCCCACAACACAAAAGGCCCCAGCAGCACATCCTTCCCTTTATGCTAGATAAAAAGCATCAAATCCACAGGCCTGAGAAATTTTACCAGGAAAACTGGTCCAGAGTGTCACTGCAGCATTGGCCTGGCACGCAACAAAGGCTGGGGAAAGGAAAGCCAGAAACGGGTCCTGCCCTGCCACTGTGACCCCACAGCCATGGCTGCCCCTGGCACCGATCCTTGGGAGAGGGGACCCGGCAAAAATCCCCCTCTGAGGGCTCTGGGCAGCCAAGCACAGCTCTGTCAGAGTGATGGAGGAGCTCCCAGAGGCACCAGGACACACTGGGCATGTTTTGGCCTCCCCTGTGCCACTCCTGTTGGTTTTCAGGCTGTTCCTGAGCCCCACTGTGGAGCCTGTGCCCCCCAGCTCTGGCTGCTCCCCCAGCTCTGGCTGCTCCCCCAGCTCTGGCTGCTCCCCCCGCATGCTGGCAGGGCTGGCAGCTGAGGGCTGTGCCTGCCTGGGACATGGAAGAGGCTCCCAGAGCCAGGCTGGCTGTGCTGGTGGCTGCTCCCAGCTCCAGGAGCTCCCTTCCCCCAGCAGCTTTCTCTCCCAGCCTGGGCTGGAGGCTTCCATCCTCCCTTATCTGCCACAGTGATCCTGGCAGCCTCCACCCATCCCTGCAGGGCTGCTTCCTCTGGGAACAGCACCAGGGACCCCCGGGGACAAATGGGCTCCCGAAGGCACAGGGGGGATTGGAACAGAAAAATGGAGCAGAGCTCAGGAAAAATGAAATTTCATCAAGCAAACAACACTCTGTGCCCCCAGAGCCAGAGCTCAGCTCTGTGTTCATGTTGGGATGGGATGGGATGGGATGGGATGGGATGGGATGGGATGGGATGGGATGGGATGGGATGGGAGTAGGGAATGTGGCTGCTCTGCAGGCAGGGGAGGTGCAGCCAGCACAAACATCCTCACCAGCCTTAGAGAACACCAAGAGGGTGGCACGAGCTGATATCCAAATCATGGAATCACAGTTTGGGTTGGAAGGGACCTCAAAGCCCACCCAGCGCCACCCCTGCCATGGCAGGGACACCTCCCACTGTCCCAGGCTGCTCCCAGCCCTGTCCAGCCTGGCCTTGGGCACTGCCAGGGATCCAGGGGCAGCCACAGCTGCTCTGGGCAGCACTGAAATGAGAACTCCATTGTCCCCTCTGAAAACACCAGGGACAATCCATGGATCCAGCACCCACCGGTTTGGAGCCAATCCCATGCATTTCCCACTCATGGAAAGCAAACCCTCTCCTGAGGAGATGCTCAGTCTGTGTGGATCCACCCGGCTCTCCCTCCGAGCAGCCTTCCAGGGGCAGCCACAGCTGCTCTGGGCAGCACTGAAATGAGAACTCCATTGTCCCCTCTGGAAACCCCAGGGACAACCCATGGATCCAGCACCCACCAGTTTGGAGCCAATCCCATGCATTTCCCACTCATGGAAAGCAAACCCTCTCCTGAGGAGATGCTCAGTCTGTGTGGATCCACCCGGCTCTCCCTCAGCTCTCCCTCCGAGCAGCATGAGGGGAAAACGCCCTGAACTCCATGGAAACTGCATTTACTTGGAAAAGCCTGGATTGCACCTCCGGGCTCAGCGCATTTATTGCTGGAGAAGCTCCATCCTTTGCAGGTCAGGAGTTTCCGTGCTCGAGTTTCACTCCGTGCTGTCTCCTGCTCCTCCAGCCTGGATTTGGTGTTGGAGAAGCTCCCTGGCCCCAGCTGAAGGATAATAATTGAATAACATGCAACATTACACTCTCAGGTTTCATTCATTTTCACACTCGCAGCATCTGTAAAATCTAAAATGAGGTCTCATCTCAGGCTGTCATCCTGCCCAGCAACAACAAATTCCAGCGAAAAGGGAGGACACTGCACATCCAAACCTGTGAATTACCTCCAACAATCTCATTCAGGATTTGATTCACATTTCAGGGCACAGCTCCCACAGTAAATTAATAAGTTATAAGCTTGTAATATTTTCAATGGCTTGATATGGCAGCATTTTTCATTTCAATTAGGGGGAAGAGCACAATTGGATTCCTGAGCCTTGGCTGGGAAGGAAACACGTTATTCCCTCAGGGAAAGGACCTCAGCAGCCTCCAGGAGCCTCCACATCCCTGCAATCCTCTAGGTGAGCCCTTACCTGGTTGCCAGTGAGAGCTGCTGGCAGGAATTTATTAAAACACCTCCAGACAGGGAGGGGGAATCACACCTGGCACGGCAATGCTGTTCCTCCTCTCCTGATTTCCTGAAATTCCTCCCTGCAGGACCATTCCAGGCCCTGAGAGCTCTCCCTGGGCATCTCCTGTCTGCACTGAGCCCCAAAAGTGTGGAAGAGCCTGCTCTGGGATAAGGCTTGGCATCCAAAAGCAGTGGTGCAGCACCCTCAAGGGCCAAAATCCAGGTGGAGAAAACATTGAGGTTATTTTGGGTTTAAAAGTTGCTTTTCTCAGCCCTGACAGGAGGATTTGTCCTGATCCTTCATTTGGTTCTCACATCCCTCTGTGGCTGAATCCCAGCTGGATTTGGGGAGCAGCAGGGACAGTGATGGCCTTGTCCTTGTTTTTTCCCTTTTTATTTGGTCTATATGAGGTCCTTGGACATGTCAGAAACCCTGTGGGATATTAGGACCACGGAAAGGAACCAGCCCTAGGTGTAAAATAAAGAGCAGCTCAGCTTTGCAATGATTTAGGCCATAAATGGTGCAATGAGAAGCTTTTGGAATTTGCAAGCCAGAAAAAAAACCCCATGATTATCAAAAATCCCTTCTCCAATGCAGGAAGTTCAGTGCCTGGCAGTTGGAGTTCACAAATTTAACGTGAAATAAAGCCAAGCTTTAGGTTTGAAACACTGGCTCAAGGCTTAGGCTGTGAAATTTCGCAGAGGAGAAGTTCTGGCCTTGCACAGAGGAGCTGGGAGAGCAGCAAAACAAATCCAAGGAGCACAGGAATGAGGGAATTCCTTCTTAAAGAGAAAAAAATTCACAAAAATCCAACCTGTGAGCTCAGGGTTTGTGCCACCCCATCCATGAATTTGATTCAAGCAGGCAAACCAGCAAACACCATGGTTTGGGACATGCCAGGCGCAAAATTCAAAAAAAACCCCAAATTTTCATGTGTCCAGAGCTCCTGGATTGGAGATTCTGGATCCTTGCACAGCAGTTTTGGGCATGGAAGGGTCTCAAGCACTGGGACAGGGAGAGCTATGGGGTCAGAATGGACCCTGAGACTGCTCCCCCAGTCTGAGTTATTCCCACCAGGAATCAGGCACCAACCTGCCCCTGTTTTCCAAGTTTACCCACAGAGATCCACTCAAAACCAGATTAGGAAGTCAAAATTTGGGCATTTTCCAGGCAAATTTATTTCAAGCAGGGAAACCGTAAAAATCAAGGTCTTGGACATGCCAATTGCAAAATTCCCTAAAAAATGCACATTTTCACATGCCCAGAGCTCCTGGATTGGAGGGTCAGGATCCTTGCACAGAAGATTTGGGTCAGATAAAGTGGCTGAACAGTGGCTCAGGAGCAGGGACAAAATGGACCAGGTTAAACCCTGACCCTGCTCCCCCATTTGAGTTATCCCAACCTCTCAGTTTTCCATGTTTACCCACAGAGATCCACTCAAAACCAGATTAGAGAGTCAAAATTGGGGCACTTCCCAGGCAAATTTGATTCAATCAGGCAAACCGACAAACTCAAACTGGTTTTTGGGGGAAAAAACGCCAGCCCCTGTTTGCACCTGAGCAGTGGCCACAAGGAGCAGGGATGTGGCTACCAAAGGCACTGCTCTGGCATTTCCCATTCTCCCGTGCCTCAGGAATGCTCCGGCACGTTTTTCCAGGAGCAGCTCAGCGGTGCAGCTAAAGCTCCCTCCAAACATCAAAGAGCTGGAAGAGTAAAACCCATCAAAACGTTGCTAATCAAACGCGCGGTAATTGTCAGGCGAGGCAGAGAACACGAGTCGGGCATCTCCGCACCCCCAGCTCCGCTCAGACTTTGCAATTAAGCACCGGCTGCTGCTCCGAGGAGCTGCGAGGCTGGGGGGGGAACGTCGCAGCTCGCCAGCACCAATTAGCAGCTAATGAACATCAGCAATCCCCCTGGAGAAGGGAGCTGGAGACAAAACCGGGACCAAAATACCACCCACGCTTTGAGGCGGCCGAAAGGCGCACCTCTGCTGCGGGGATGCTGCTGTCCCACCCGGGCTGCGGGGGAAAGCAGGGAATTCCAGCCAGCTACCTTGGAAGTGCTGCTTTTCCCAGGTCAGCCAGCAGCACGGGGGAGGGAGGGAGCCTGGAATCATTTCAGCAGCGCTGCCATTCCATGTGAAATCAGAGCCTGAAAGGAAGTCAGTCAATTTAAACCCGCTCCTGAAGGGGAATAATTAAACACTCCAAAGATGTGGGAGAATTTTAAGCAGTCAGCAAGGATTTAAAGACAACATATCATTCCTAGCCCGAATAATAATAATAAAAATAATAATAAAGAGGGAATGTAAGCAGGCAGGGCAGACGGTGCTGACTGAAGGCAGCCTCAGTCAGTCAAAGCAGGCTCACCTGGGCAGCCTGGGAGAGATGGAAGAGCTGCAGAAAGCCCGTGGTGCATGGGCTGCCTCCAAAACAGCGGGGCAGAACCTGGGAGGGGATGGGAAAGTGCCTGGAATAGGGAAATGTAAGTGTGAGTCTGGGAAGGGGTGGAGGGAGAGGAAAAGGGGAGAGAAAAAGGGGAGACGAAAAGGGGAGAGGAGCCAGGGCCTGCCCACCCTCACAGGGGGAAGTCCATCCCAATATCCCATCCCTGTCTTTAATTATCCCTTCCAGAGAACAAATCAGCCTGACCATATCATCAGGCACATCCCTGGAGCAGAGGAATTTTTGCAGGGAAAGATGAGCCAAAGGTTCCTTGTGGAAACCAAAGCAAAACTGTCTCTGCATTCCAAAGAATTTTCATGTGCAATATGGATTAGAGGAAGGTGCCTCTGCGAGCATTACTCAGTGCAAGAGTCCAATCTTACAACTCCTGGGAAGGAGAGATCCAAGACTCCGAAGATATCCAAAGCCTCACCTCAGCACCAGGCACCTGGAAAGAAGAACTCACAGCAAACAAGATTTATGTGCACTGAGGCAATCAAAGCTCTGTGTAAGCTTTTTGCAAGGTAATTAATACATTTTGGCATTTGGGCACATCTGACACAGCAGAGAATGTGCTGGACTCCAGGAGATCCAAAGGGCTGAGTGGAATGACCAGGAAAGAAACTCACCCTGCCCTGAGCTTCCCACCCCAACCAGGTGTTGACCTAAATAGAAATGAGGAAATGACTGGAAATATCAAAGGTTTTGTGTTCAGGGAACTTCTGCTCTTTCAAAATCTCTCAAAGCACCACAGAACTGTTAAAATTGGCAAATAAGTGAGAATTCTTGGGAAAGGCATGAAGGAAAGGAATGATGCAAATGTGCAGATGATGGAAACAAAGACCTGGTGGGAGGATGGGGGAAAGGAGCCTGAACTCTCAAACAGTCCATTACTTTCCCTTCAGAGGGGTAAAAGCAATCTCTCGGAAGATCACACACCCAAAACTAAACACATCAGACAGTTCTGGTGATGGGGGATGAACATTGAGCGAGAGCTAAGCTCTGGCCTGGCTCCAGCAGCTGCAGCTCCTCCCTGTGCTGGGCCAGGGCGGGGCAGCTCTGCAGGTGGGGTCTCACCTGAGCACAGGGGCAGGATCCCCCTGCCCTGCTGTGGGATCAGCCCAGGGCTCAGGGGGGGTCCTGGGGCAGGTCCAGCTCTACCCACCAACCCCCCTAGGCCTCCCCAGCCTTTGGGGACTGTCCCCTCCCTTCCAGGGCCACAGCTGGCAGTGGAGTGCTTTGATTTCTGCAGGCACTGGGGCTCAGAAATGAGAAGTATTTTTGGCACTGTCCACGGTTGCTATTGCCACGCACTCCGCTCCAATTTTTGTTCCTGTCTCCCACTCCAGCACCATCCAAATGCTGGTGGAAGGGGGTTAATTTCTTAATTTAGGAATCATTAGTGAGAGAAATTGCACTGCGCAGCTGTCTCAGGTCTTTAGGAAAATGCCTCGAGCAGCTGCAGATTTGTGATTTGCCTTGACCAGCTCTGCTCTCATCCGTTTGACACCAACAGCAACAGTCATTTGGGGTCAATTAAATGTTTTCTTCTTTGTTTATCACCATAAGTCTTAATAATACATCTGGCAGCACGAGTCCATCTGAAGAGGAGGCCACCACATCCATAATGGATGGGAGCTTGCAAATCACAAACGAGTGGATAAGCACCACAAGGCCTCACATTCCCAGCTGAATTCCTCCTCTCCCCAGGGCTTTGCTCACTCACAGAGCCTCGCAGCAGCTTTAGGTGCAAGGCTTGGCTTCTGTAATGATTTTGAACACCCTTTTTAATTGCTTTTCTGTGGCCCTGAGAAGCCAGCGCTGTCAGCACAAAATTTGGGACGATTACACAGCAAAACAGAGGCTGCTGCTGCTGCCTGTCCATCCCTGCCCCACAAGCTGCCAGGCAGGAGGGAGCCAGCCTGCGGCTGGGAATGTGGAGCCCTGTGGAGCTGCTCAGGAGCTGTCAGCAGGAGCTAATCCCGTGGTGCTGCTGCTGCCATGGCCTGCAGCCAGCGAGGCTCTGCAGCAGCCGCTGCAATCTCTCCAGCCAGGGCTGCTGGAGCAGGGCTGGCATTTAATAACCCCACACTCGGCCTTCCTTCAGCACAGGCTGATCAGGATTTGGATGCTGTCTCCCTCAGCGTTCTCTTCTGGGAGCTGGGGAAGTTCAGGCTGGATGAAAGCGCTGTTAGAGGGCTGGAAAACCGGCCAGGGATCGATGGCTCCACCTCTGCTTGGCAGCCAGGAATCAGCAGAGCCTCGGGGGTCAATAGTGGGGCTGGTGTGGGTCAATATCTTCATCAGGAGCAGACAGAGCCACCCTCAGCAGCTCTGGGGGTAGGGGGGGTGATGGACCCTCCTGAGCTGCACTCCTGCGGGGCCTGGAGGAGCCTGAGGATGGGACTGACAGGAATTCAGCAGGGGCTGTGGATACTCCTCATGGCTGGCTTCATTCCAGGCTGGGAATGAGGGATGAAAAGCAGCACAAAATCATCCCGATAATGCAAACCCCACCCTGCCCTGGGGGAAACATGGACAGGGATGGTTCTCATCCCCTCAGCAGCTTTGGGGGCACCATGGGATTAGAGGGTGATGGACACAGCTCTGCTCCTGGAGGAGTCTGAGGATGGGGCCAACAGCAATTCCACAGAGCTCAGTGAGAAGCAGGGATTGTCCTCGTGCCTGGCACCATTCCAGGCTGACAAACCAACCCCAGCACCCTCATCTTAAATAATTCAAACCTTATCCTGCATGGAGGGAACATGGCCAGGAGACTGCAGAGGTCCCCATCCCCTCTGGAGCTTTGGGGACACCATGGGATTGGAGGGTGATGGACACAGCTCTGCTCCTGAGGGGCCTGGAGGAGCCTGAACACAGGGTCAACAGGAATTCCACCAAACCTGTGGGTTGTCCTCATGCCTGGCTTCATTCCAGGCTGGGAATGACAGGCTGGTGGGGAAAACCAGCACAAAGCCATCCTGAATAATTCAAACTCCATCCTGTGCTGGAGAAACACGGATGGGGATCATTTCCATCTCCTCAGCAGCTTTGGGGGCATTATGGAATTAATGGGTGACGGACACAGCAAACAGGGGAGCTCCACTCCTCAGAGACCTGGGGAACCTGAGGATGGGGCCAACAGCAATTCCACAGGAAGCTCCTGGCACCATTCCAGGCTGGGAACCAGCCCGCAGCCCCCTCACCCTGAATAATTCAAACCTCATCCTGCATGGGGGGAGCAGGGCCAGGAGAGTGAAGGAATTCCCATTCCCAGTGCTAGGGGGGTGGTGTCACAATTTTGGCACCACCAGTTTGGCCCCCTGAGTTCAAGGGTGACTTGGGAAAAGCAGGGATGAGACAACAGAGGCCACCAAGGGTGGCTCAGGGTCCGTGGATTCTAATCCAGAGTCCAAACACTTTTCCATAGCTTTTCATTTCCATTGGGAAAGCCCAGGTCAGTGTGGCCACCAGTAGGCTCAGGGGTAACCTAACTGTGTCCTTCACCTTCCTGAAGGACAAACAGGGCCATGCAGACCCTCCCAGGGGTTCAGAGCAGCACTGCTGGCTCAGTCTGGACCGCAGGAAATTCTGAGCTCCTCAGAGGAGCAGAGGGAATCCCCTCTGGAGCTTTCCAGGGCTTGGCTGGACAACACCATGGCCTGATCTGCTCCAGGCACTCCGTTTGACCAGAAACTCCTCAGCAGCACCTCCCCAACCCCTCAGTTCAGGTGGAAATTGCAGAGGTTTTCCATCATTATTGTGGGCACCCCTGAGGCCCCCCCTGCTCACCCATCATCCCAGCTTTCAAAATCCAGCCAGTTTCCCCTCCTAATCCTCACCTAAGTGTCCTCCAGCCAGCCTTTCTGCCAGAAATTGGGATCGTAATGTGCTGTAATCACATAATTCCTGTCAGGAAAAGTAAACAGGGATGGCTGAGTGATTTCCAAACAACACACTAATGGCCAAAGTAGGGAAAAAAATCCTCTTGCTTCACTTCTCCTCGAATTTTTCTTGAGCCACTCTTTTGCTGTTCATATTTATGGTAGGTTTTCGCCTCATTTTTAGGTTTATTTACCCCGAGCTAATGAATAACACGGTGAACATATGCTATAAACCACCATTAAGATGAAATTTGGAGAAAAGAAAATTACTTTAGTGGCAGAGCTGAGAGGATGTGTAACCACTAAATGCCCAGCGCTGATATTTGAAGGCTTCTTAGGAGAGGTCTCTTGGGATTTCTTGGTCAAATAAAATGAGGTATTTTGTAGGAATTCTCCTTTCAAAGTTAGACTCGTTTTTCTAACAGTCTGATGCAGATGCTGCTCCAAAAAAAAAAAGAGTCAACTATGGACTTTTTCCATCTTGAAGGCTTTGAATCTCATTTTTCCTGATTATCACAGCTGTTCCAGGCAGCAGGGTGAGCTGTGCCAGCAGATGAGACCTTGTACACCAATTTTAGAGGGGGTTTGGGCCATCTTGCAGCAAACTCAAGCATGGAAATCTACAGACGTGGAAAACATTTGGGGAGAATTTCATCCAGCATGAGCACAAAAGTTGCTGCAAACTTGGGGTTTTCAGAGGAGCTGTGAGTGAGTCGGTGTCAGAAGGAAAGGCCCCAAGGAGGCTTTTCCAAAGCACATCTGTCCAATGTTATTCCATTTTTCATTAGGGACCTGGCTGCTGCCCCGTGGAGATGCTCATTAAACGGGCTGGTTTAGTGTGGAAGGAGCTGCAAACATCTTGGAGGATGGGATTAGAGCCCAAAATAAGCCTGAAAAGGATTATTTGTTATTAAAATGACACCATCCACTGGGATGAGGGGAGAGTCTCCTCCATGACTGCTCTCACTCCGAAGGAAATGCTGGATAATGGGAGCACAGGCAGGAGCTGCAGCCCCTCCCAGCAAACATCTGCTGACTTCCAACAGACCTTGAGAACCTGGTGGTCATAAAGGGGAAAAAAACCCTTCAAGAAGCAGGCAGGGAAAGCTAATCAGGCTCCTAAACCTGCCAGCTCCAGTGACAAGGTTCCAACCCAGGCCCAGAATTTTGTAGGAATACAAAACCCCACGGGCACGAGGCAAGCCAGGAACAGCCGGAGCAGCAGAGCCACCAACATTAACTCCAGGATCAAAGGTGGAGCTGCCACAAACCCTTGGAAAGCAGCAGGAGGAGCTGCCAGGCACCTGCAGCCCCCGTGGCACGGCTGGGAACTCAATCATCCTGGCAGGAACAGCTTGGGGAGGGCATCTGGCCATGGCTCGGGCTCGTGGACATGGAATATTTGGATCCAAGGCCTGGAAGGAGCCCCCAGACAGAATTCCCGTGCCTCTCCTCAGCAGTGCAGCACGTCTGAGCACACACAGCCCTTTCCTGAGGCAGCCAAAGGCATTTCTTGTTTGGGGCAGTGAGGTCTGAGCTGGCCTCTGAACGAGCTTTAGGAAAAGTTATTCCTTGCTTTTCCTGCTGGGGAGGAGCAGCCACATCCCTGAGGCTCTGAAAGGCCAGGCTGCATTTGCCTGGTGAATCCAGGGTGGATTTTGGTGTGATCTCAATTATTGATTCCTTCCCTCAGCCTGAAATTGCTGCTTATGATTGTGGAGCCACATCAGTCACGGACCAGCAGGAGCTCTTAAACAGAACTTCTCATTTTTACTGGGACAGGGGGAAGCCCCAAAACCAGGATGTGATTGGGCTTTCCTTGGGATTGCAGGTGGCAAAGTGCAGGAGCTCAAGGTCTTTGACAGCTACAGAGGAGCTAAAGGAGGAACATGTCCCTGGGAGAGAGCAGTGATTACCCCAGGGTTTAGAGAAGATGCCAGATTTAACTCCTTGGGTTTAGAGGAGATGCCAGGCTGGTTTTGCTCACTGCCACCCCAAACCAAAGGCACTTTGCAGTGACTTCTGCCATGCCATGGTGAAAAAGAAGGCTGGAGCAGCTCAGTCCAGGGACAGCAGCTGACACCACCCCAAAGGGGATGCGGGGCTCAGCCTGGGGAGGCCCAGCCTGGTCTCCAGCAAGGCAGGGACAGCACCATGAGCTTCTCAGGAGCCTCCACTGCAGCCCCTCCACCTGCTGAGGTGGCAGGGCTTGAGGCTGTCCCTTGCCAGTCCCCATTCCACAGTTCCAAACAATTCCAGTGGTTGGGAGCTGGTTCCTCTCCTGCCCCAGGACATCCCTGTGTTCCCAGCCCCGCTGCACTGCCCGTCCTGGTGTCCAGTGCTTCCATCCTTCCCTGGGTGCTTTTCCCAGGCTTGCTGTGGCTCTGTTCATTGCAGCAGGGAGGGAACAAGGGCTGTGAGTCCTTCTGTGTTCACAGAGCTGCCAGAGCCCTCAAACAGCCCAATTCCAGCCATCTCTGCAGCCTCTTTGTGTCCAGCTCTGATGGGTGTAGTACCAGCTGTTTGTGTTTCAAAGTTGATTTCTGCCAGCGTTGTTTCCTTGTCTTTTCCTCCAGCAATGCCATAAAAAGCTCTGGTTTCATTTTCTCTCTTTCATCCTGGCATTAGCTCTGCAAACAACTTCCTTGCTTCCTCATCCTCCAAACTCTTTGTCTGGCAGCCTCGTCTGTCTGGGACCAGCATTTTGTTTTCTCTGGTCGCAGTTGCTGCTTTGTTTGTTCATTAAAGACACTCTGCTCTCTGCTGTGATCCCACAGCACTTTCTTCTTTGCCAGCAGGGCCCTAAACTTAATGACTGGGGAGTTTTTTCTGGAGGCTGAACAGGAGACTCAGGGAAAGCATCCAGCACAAGAGGTGCTTGTACCTGGAGAGGCAGCCAGGAGAGCAGGGCTGGCTGTTCAGGCAGCACTGAATGAGGAATAAGTTTGTTTTTTTTTACTCTCAATGATGTTAAATCAGTTTATTTCCAGAGCTGCACTTCTTACACCACTCCTCTGCTTTGCTCAAAACATCTTGTGCTGCTCTTGAATCGTGGAATGGTTTGGGCCGGAAGGGACCTCAAAGTTTGTTTTGTTCCACCCCCTGCCATGGGCAGGGACACCTCCCACTGTCCCAGGCTGTTCCAAGCCCCAGTGTCCAGCCTGGCCTTGGGCACTGCCAGGGATCCAGGGGCAGCCTTAGCTGCTCTGGGCACCCCAAGTCTGGGCCTGCCCACCCTGCCAGGGAACAATTCCTTCCATATATCCAACCTAAACTCTGCCATTTTGAGCCACTCCCTCTTGTCCTGTCCTGAAATTCCTGATGATCTCTGTGCTCGTGGTTTTCAGCCTCCTGAGATCTGGGTTGGAGAGCCCCAGGAGAGCTCAGTGCAATTCTGTGCCACCCCTGGGGCTCCTGCCTCAGCCTTGGCACCTCAGGAAGGCTCCTGCAGCCCTGCAGAGCCCAGGCCAGGTCCTCTCCCCTCAGTGCAGCCTCTGGTGCCATCCCCAGCTGCCCCTGCCCAAGCAGGAGCTGCCCTAGGATGGAAACTGAAGTCTGGCTGCATCAGTGTGAGAAATGGATTTCTAGAAAATTTTGAAGTCTGACAGAAGGCTCACATGGTGTGCATTTTCATGAAAACCTTCAGATGAGAAATGCGGACTCTCAAATGCCATGGAATAGGACAGACATTGTTGAGAGAGAAATGGAACTAGAAACAAGTCCTGGAAAGAACCAGAAACTTAGTCCAACACATCAGGAGCTGTGTTAAAGCCTTTATAACTCAGTAAATAAGCTGAGTTTGGTGTGGAATGTTGCCTCTGTGCTGTTTCATCTCCCTGGCTTTGCATGAAACCCTCAGATGAATGAATTCTGGGCAGCTCTGGGAGATGCTCTCCCTTTGAAAGCCCGGGAAGCCAGGCAGGCTCTGAGCAGCTCATTAGCATGGCCTGAGCAAGGAGACCCCCCCTGCAAGGTGCCCCCCAGATGGATGTTGAGGGAGGGAGCAGAGCAGCCAAAGTGCCCTGGCTGCCCCTTTTCCACAGCCAGGTCAGAGCTCAGGCCCTGCCAGGTCAGCCCAGCCCAGCACAGAGGGTCCCTCCAGTTCACAGGGTTACAGGCTCACCCCTTCTCATGCCCAGCAGCATTCCTGTGAAAAGGTTCCACAGCCTCTGGAAAGGCCAAAGAGCCTCCTCACCTCTTCCCTTGCCCTGTGCTCTGTTCCCCAGGCCATTTTCCCCAGTGTTTCCAGCCCACTCCAGGCATCTGCTCCCCCTGGCAAAGGCTGCTCCTGCTTCCCTGGCCTTGGGTGCACCCCCTGTGCTGTTCCCCATCCCCAGCACGCCCTGCTCACCCTCCACCAAGGGCTGCCCATATCAGTGGCACTTCCATTCCATGGGTCCAAGTCAGGAACATCTCCTGAGCTCCTCCTGGTGAATCCCTCCCCCCCAATCCTGGCCCCACAGTGCCCTGGTTTCACCACTGCTGGCCCCACTCAGTGCCCTGGAATGCTCCTCACATCCACAACCACCCCAAATCCATCCTCCAGTGCTGGCTGGGCCTGTTTTGGTGGCTTCCCATTTCCAGCCCCACCCAAGAGCTACAGGGAGACCCCAAACTCTGCCCTCAGGGTTCCATCCTCTCCCTGCATCAAGAGATGCTCCCTGTCTATCCCTCACCTTGTTTTGCCCCAGCATCCTCCCAGTCCCATGGGAAAAGTCCCTCTATTCCCAACACCATCTTTCTGGAGCCCTCCGAGCCCACCAGCTGCTCCTCCTTCCTCCCCAGCCTAAACCCTTCCAGCATGGTGGGACGGGATCCTCAAGAAGAAATTCTAGTTTCTCTCCCAGCCCTGCAAAGACTTCCAGCCCCATCCTTTTCCTTCCTCACCCCCCAGGCTACAATAGCCAGATGAGGAGACCCCACCAATCCATTTCCCAGCCAAGGAAGGTGGGAAATCACAGAGGGAGAGGAAAGGAAATCCCCTTGGCCTGAAAAAACACATTTAGGTGGAGGAGCCATGAGGAGCAGCCACCCTGAGTCAGTCCCATGGCATGGCAATGTGGATATTCAGGGAGAAACACCGTCTGAGGTGTGGGATCTCCAGGCCAGCACTGGAGAAGCTTCAGGGAGCTCAGATTCTCTGGGAATGCTGGGAAGTGCAGGAGCAAGGCTGCTCTGGATCCCAGGTGCTCCAGGCTCGGAGCAGGAGAATTATTCCAGCCAAAAACCACTGGCACAGCATCCCCCAAAACAACACCTCCAAAAAAAGTGGCTTCAACAGAACCCAAACTGCTGCTCATTGGTAGGGCCTGGTAATTATGAGCCTCCTGTCTCCATGCCAGCTTTTCTCCCGCTCCAGCAGCTGTCCAGGATGGTTCAGTGCCATGGTGACTGTCACCTGTCCCCTGGGGGTGCTCCGCACCCAGCTCCAAGCCCAGCAGGAGTGGGGCAGCAGCAGCAGAGCTCCCCCCTGGCCAGCAGAACGAGCAGGAGTCTCTGGCTGCTCTCCTCCTTTCCCTGGCTATGTGCTGCTGGAATTTTAAACAGATTATGTAAGTGGCTCTCATTTAATCCAGCTGAACTCTCCTCTTTTCATGGCAGCGAGATCAAAGCAGCTGCTGGGAGATGAGCAGGGTGCAGCAGGGCTCTCCCCGTGCATCTGGCCTGCAGTGGGTGACAAGGAGGGGACACTTGCCAGGCCACCACGCTTCACCAGCTGCTTTTTAAAACCCTGCACAGCAAAGCACGAGAGCTGCTGCCACTTTCTATGGATTCCTCGAGGCCTTCCCTTTGTTCCTCTGCATCCCAGAGAAGCAGGACATGCCCTCGGATGTGGAAGTTCCTCAAAGAGAGAGCAGCTCTCTCTCTCTGTGTCTCTCTCTCTGCAATTTATAGAGTTTACCTTTTTCATTCCTTCTCCTGAAGGCTGACATTTAAAAATGTGTAATTGTGTTTATCCCTGGCAAGCTGTGAATGGCTCCCCGGGCTGGCCGTGCTTCCTGCACTGCTGGATAAATTACACTGACAAGCCCTTATTACAAAGGGAAAAATAAGTTAATGGAAAAGCAAAGCAGAAAGAGATGCATAAAAATCCCCGAGTGGCCGAGTCAGCAGAATTGCCCCCACGTGAGAGTCATTGCCAGGGTTTAATTAAACAGAGATCGATCGTGGGGCTGAGGGGGAGCCGGGGGGTGCACGTGCAGGCCAGGAATTGGCACTTTTGGGCTGGATTTATTTTTTTGATAGCCAGGAGTTATTGATATTTCACTGAAGGCAGCGTGGCTCAGGGAGGGAGAGGGGCTCCCAGGCTTCCTTCCTTGCTTCTCTCCCTGCATCCCAGGGATGGCTGGCAGGGAGCTGGGTTGCCTGGCTGCCCCTTGGGAAGAGTTTGGGTGCTGCAGGAAGGCTCTGGGAACTGCAGAGGCTGGAAATGCACCTGCCTCGAGGTGTGAGCAGCAAATCTGCACAGCAGCACCAGGAAACAGGAATCACCTCCCCAAAAGAGCCCAGGGTGCTCTGGGAAAAGGCTCTTGTAGGTGCAGGAGCCACCCCGAGTCACTCTCAGGGGATGGTGTCATGGATATTCCAGGAGAAATATTGATAATTTCAGGGGTGGGATCTCCAGGCCAGCTCTGGAGGAGCTTCAGAGAGCTCAGATATCCCAGGAATGTTGGGAACTGCAGGAGCAAAGCTGCTGGATCCTGCAATCCATCAGTGCAGATGGCTCTGAGGGGTTCCAGGGGGCACAGAGCTGGATCAGAGCTCCAAAGGGACCCTGAGATCCCACAGGGTCCTGTGAGAGAAGGCTTGGAGGCAGGGAAAACTGCCTGGCTCTGCCTGAATGCCCTAATTCAGATCCTAAGGAAGAGCTGCTGCCTGGGGGCTTGGGAATTGCCTGCTCATGGCAGATTTGGGTCTGTCCTGGAGACCAGCTCTGTCTCCCTGTGTTTTTCCACGGCCTCTGGGATGAAATGCCAAGCACCAGTCAATGCTGGAGGAGAATACTGGAGGAGAATTGCTGCTGGGAATCCAAAGCAGATCCTAAAAAAAGCACAAAATGGCCGGGCAGAGGTGGGAATGCTCAGCTGAAAATGCCAACAGCAGCTGGGAATGTTTCCTCTGGGGACACTGAAGCCCTTCCTGTGCCTCTGCCCTTCCCCACGGGAACAACGGGCACACAGACAGAACCAAAATATTTTGGGAAGCATTAAATGAAGATGTGCAGAGTGAGAGTGAGCTCCACATGCCCAAATCGATTGGAATTCAACCATCTTGGGAGCAGAGTGGGGAAGTTCCAGCTGCTGGAAATTACACACAGCTCCTTTCATTTCCACACATTTCTCCTGCCTAATTGGAGTGAGGTGAATGCTCAGGAAGGAGCCGGACACGATCCCTCCATGACTCATTCCTGAGGGAGGGAAGGAGGGACACAGGGATTGCTCCCTGGGGTACCAGTTGCACCAGTCTGCTCTTACTGGGCATAGAAGGAGGAACCTGTTATCTCCAGGCAACCACAGATGTCATTTGGATGAGAATGAGATGAGAAAATTCCCATTTTTCCTGTTTCAGGTGTGGCTGTGCTGCTTTTCCACACCTCCCCCTCAGCAGCAGCATCCAGGCTGGGCTTCTGTAAATGTTAGCTGAGACTCAATGGAAAGGAAATAAAACCCCCAAACAAAACAAGAAGAATAATTCCTATTTCTGTGCCGCTTTCAGATCAGTCCCACAGCCCTGACATCTCCCAGCTAATGACTGAAAATCCCTTTTCCTTGCAGCCTGGACACCAATCAATACTCCACTAGCAATTTCCAGGGCTCGTTAAAGCCCAAACATTCCCATTCCTCGGGAGGTGGGTGGCACAGTGAGTCACAGAGAGCCCAGCAGGACGCTGCCTTTACCTGCTGCAAGCCAGGCTGGAGTGCAGGAATCATCCAGAAAAAGCTGTTTTCCAGCCTAGGGATGAATCCTGAATCCCAGTAACCACTGGAGAGGCTTCAGGAGAGCAGCAGGTCCCAGAGGTCCTGGCATTGCCACCTTCCTGCTCCAGGAGAGCTCATCCTGATCCCCCAGGGGTTCCCAAAATGTGCTTTTCCATGACCAGTGACTGCTCCTGGCAGGTTTGCTCTGCATCTTGGACGTGGCCAGCGGGGCTCCAGCATCACTGACCCGCCCAGCTGCCATCCCTGCAGGAATTCTGGCCCTTTCCTCACCCCTCCACCTGCAGACCTGGGAGGAGACCCAGCAGGATGAGGCACCAAGCTGGAGCAGGAGCCTGAATCTCCCATCAGGGATGGTGGCTGGGCTTTTCCAGCAAGGAAGCCCCCCAGGAGCTCCTCAGGCTGCCCAAATCAATTTATTTTAAAGTTGCTTTCCTTAATTACTGTGGGATACATCTGGAACTAGAAGTGCCACGAGCCTTTGAAGTTCAGAGAGACTCAAGCAGGTGCTGTAATCCCCTTATCCTAATCCTGATGGCCAAGATGGGCTGGCTGCCCTTTCTTCTGGTTGAGGTTTAAAATCCGCAGTCTTTGTCTGCTTTCCTGGGATGAGATTTGGAATCCCGCTGACCTGCCTGGTGTTTATGGACACCTTGGCTTGTTTATATCTCCCTAAAATCTCGTGGGAACATCCAGGAGGGCAGTGGGTGTTTTCCCAGCTGTTTCCATGCCAGGAGGTGGAGAAACACTCAGTCATCCCTGGAAGTGGCTGGAGCAGGTCGGGGGCTGCATCCTGGGGCATGTGGAGTTACCAGGACCCTGTGGCTTTGGGAGAGGTCAGGAGAACATTCCAAAGGCTGGGAGTTACTGCCATCCTTCAGCCAGAGCAAGCAGGGAAAGAAGCAATTCCTCTTCCACAACCACTGGGAGCGATGGGACTGCCCAAAGCAGAATGTCCTGGGCTGCAAGATGACCTGTCTGTTCAAACCCTGACACAGAACAAATGAAGAGCTGAGGGAAGCACTTGGAAAAGCTGCAGGGATGGGGATTTGTCAGAGGGGTCTGGGGGCTTCTCTGAGGGCAGGAAGAAAACCAGGAATAATCAGGAAGCTCAAGGTGGCCAAAGCAATGCTTTGTTCAGAGGAAGCAGCAAGTCTGGGATGTGCTGCCCAGGGAGGTGGTGGCTTCCCCATCCCTGGAGCTGTTTAAGGAAAGCCTGGATGTGGCACTTGGTGCCATGGTTTAGTTGAGAAGGTCATATGGGGTCAGAGGTTGGACTTGATGATCTCAAAGGTCTTTTCCAACCTGGATAATTCCATGATTCTGTGACTGGGAAAAGGCTCAGGAGGTCTGGAGGCCTCGATCTGCTGCCGCAGCACAGCTCAGCTCAAGGGAAATGCTATTCCCAGCAATGTTTTCCATCTGAAACGAGCTCCACCAGAAACACCTGGCTCTGCTGCAAGTTCCCTCCAATCTGGCAAGAGCTGCCAAAAGTCGAGGCTGGATCAGAGCTAAGTACTTCCATCAAATTCCATAATTGCAGGATGGTGAACGAGCTGGGAAATAAAGTCAATTGTGGAGCAACAAATGAAGTATTCACTGCAAGAGAGGTGCTCGAGCTTTCACCGCTCACAAAATGTCTTCTCTCTCTTTTTTTCTCTTTCTTTTCCTCAAATTAAATTTTCCTTGAAATCAATGTATTCCCATGGAAATTCTTTATTACAACAAAATGCCATTGAAATGCCATTTTCTGCTGGCAATGCTCTGTTGGTTTATTATTGACACGCTTCATTTGCTGATCTCACAGCAGCCCCGTGCCAGCAAACAGCACCCAGGGCACCTTCCCCACTGGCATTTGTGTCCCCATAGCTCCAGGGGCTGGAATCCAGCCTGAAGGGATTCCTCCGGAACGTCTTAAAGGTCCTGGGTGCAGAAGATCCCCTCCAGATTCCTGAGCAGTCTTGTGCTGCTTCATCCAGGACCATTCCCATGAGGAATCATGTCCTGTCCCAGGCTCTTCCCACCTTGGACTCCAGGAGAGATACCAGGGCTCAATCCATCCCCTGAGTGCAGGAGAGGCTCCAGACCTGCTGAATTCCTTCTCCAGGCACAGGAATCCCTCATTTGACTCCCATCTCCTGCTCCTCTGGCCGTGGATTTGCATCTTCTGCCTTTGCATGGCAGCCATGAGATTTCCCAGGCTCTGGAGATCCCACAAGTGTGTCACCAGACTGGTTTATAGCCAGACTGGCTGGGTTTGTCCCAAAATTCCTGTGGGAATCACACACTGGGCTCTGCAGCTTCTAGCTCCAGGCAGCTGCTCCCTGTGGTTTTAACGCAGCAAACCTGGATAAACATCCCGGCTCCTTTGAGGGACACCACACCATTCCCAACTCCAGCAGGAAGCCACCACTGGAAGCCCTGGAATTGTTGTGCAGGGGGAAAACACCTCCAGTGAGGACACTGTGTCACCTCCACTGTCCATGGCTGGGAGGAGCTGGGGCAGTGGCTGGGACAGAGTCTCCTGTTCCTCAAGAAAAGGGAATGGATTTAAGATAGAAAATGGGAGAATTAGTTGGGATATTGGGAAGGAATTGTTCCCTGGCAGGGTGGGCAGGCCCTGGCACAGGGTGCCCAGAGCAGCTGTGGCTGCCCCTGGATCCCTGGCAGTGCCCAAGGCCAGGTTGGACACTGGGGCTGGAGCAGCCTGGGACAGTGGGAGGTGTCCCTGCCATAGCAGGGGGTGGCACTGGATGGGCTTTAGGGTCCCTTTCAACCCAAACCACTCCATGATTCCTTAAAACACCTGATGGACAAATTGTCCCTCAGAAGGGACATCCACAGGCTGGTGGGAGCTTTGTGTTCCCAGTGTTCCCAGTGGCAGGCCAAGAGGCAGCAGGCACACACAGAAATACAGGAATTTTCTCTCATGTGAGAAGATTTTATTGGGAAGTGCATTGAATACTTGGAGTTCACAGGTGGCAATGAGAGGTTGTGATGTTCCCATCCTTGGAGATTCCCAAACTCCACCTGGATGTGGGAAACCTGATCTGAGTGACTCTGCCTCTGCAGGGATTGGGTCAGGTGATCTCCAGGGGTGTCCTCCAAGCTCAGCTGCTCTGGGATTAGGGAATACTGAGCCCCTGTTTGTGGCTGCCCTCCCCAGGCCTCTGGTGGGAGAAAAGCTTTTCCCAACTTCCCTGTGCTTGGGAATTTATCTGGTACTGTCCCACTACTCCTTGTGCAGAACTGGAGGGAGTTTGGAGTGAGGATCTGTGGTCCTGGGTCAGCTGGGGCTGACCTTGCCCTTCCATCTGAGCAGGATGTTCCCTCTCCAGGTGTTTTCCTTGCTTTGCTGTGGAAGCGTCCAAGGAAATGGAACAAAACCTGTTCTTGCCCCTCAGGTCCTTAGAGCAGATCTCCCAGTTCCTTCCCAAATTAAGCTGATGCCAAATGTGGCAGCAAATTTAATCTTCCGAAATGCTCCTGAGAGGCTGCAGGACCCACTCTGCCATTCCCCTTCAGCCAAGGCTCCCCAGGAGTCAGGACTCAGTTGTTTATTCCCTGCAGGATTTATTCTGGAAGTGCAGTTCCTGTTTTCTGGGAAGCTGCCAATGCTGAGCTGTCCCAGCCTTGGGATTCAGCTGCCATCCCTAAATCCTGCAGGAACCTGCCCAGGCTCCTCTGACCACACCACAGCCACCAAGCCCTGGATCCAGCCCTGGGGAATTCATTCCCACACAGGGATTCATTTCACCCTCTTAAAGTGATCCAAGCCAATTTCTCCTTTGTGTTTCCCATATTTCCCCCTGATTATCTGCTGCAGCAGCTCTTTTCCTTGAAGATAAAGGGTCTTGGAGTTTGTCCTCCCAACAAACTGACTAAATTAAAAGCAGCTCTTTTCCATGCAGATACACTTGGCTTCAGTTTTATTTTCAGGCTTGGCAGTTCATTAATAACAGAGAAAAATATCCCACAACCAAGGAATCAGCAGCACTCAGCAAGGATCCTGGGATGGGGCAGGAAAAGGGAATAAAACCAGGCACTTTGGGCCACAGAAATGCAGCTTTCCCTGGCAGGCAGCTCAGCACACTCTTTATTGGGGTCATTTCTCTCCTGGTGGAATATTTGCAGTGGGGTTTTTCGGTGTGGTTTTTTTGTTTTTTTGTTTTTTTTTTTGGTTGGTTGGTTGGTTTTTTGGGGTTTTTTTGGTTGTTTTTTTTTTTTGGATCCAGCCTGGTTGGTGATGAAGCAGCTCTGTTAATCACTCGTGCCCAACCATTCCTGTGTGTTCTTATCCCACTGTTTGCCTCAGGAGCTGGGAATCCAGCTGCCCAGGAGGACTTACAGCTCCCTTTGTGCATCCGTGGGCAGAAAAAACAGGCTCAGGTCCTTACCTGAGGGCCAGGAACAAAAAGGAGTCCAAGGAAAAGATTCCAGTGGGGGATGACTGGTTTTTATTTAACACATTACTTTTTCAAATATAGGCTCCAGCTTACTTAAGGCAAAGTTCAAGTTAATATTGATATTTGAAGGAAGCAGCACTTTCATATTAATCAGCCACCTATTAAATGTCTGTTAGGAGACAAAGCTCGTGGGCTCTGGCTCCAGACACGTTTTCAAATGGTTCAGGCTCACTTTGATCCCTCTTAATGACAGAGAGCAATTAGAAAATGGGTTCAGAAACTATTTTCACACACAGCTTGCATGGGTGAGGGGTTTTTTGTAATGTTGTCAGATAATATCTCCATAACATTTCTGGGAAGCCAAAAATGCCCCTCCTTAGCTCATCCTGCTCAGCAGTGTCAGGTTTGCAGCAGGCTGGAGGTGAAACAGTGACAAAAGTGTGAGGGGCTGCAGGGGAGCAAATCCTGAGGGTTCTCCCACAGCCTGGGATGCAGGAATTGTCTAGCAGGAGCAGGGAGGGAGTTGGGGATGTTGTTCCCCACCGGACCTCGGGCATGGATTGCCATGGCAACCACATCCCAGGGCAGCAGGGATGGTGGGAAACACATCTGACCCCAAAGCCACCATGGAATGGGACCTGACACCACGGGCAGGGCAGGAAGGCTGTGACAGATGGGTAATGCTGTGGTTGACGCTCACAGGTAAAAGGCAAATATCCTGTATGTATGTTAGGAGAAGTTTTATAGATTTATAGTTGTGTTTTACCCCCTTGTGTTGTTATCAGGGTGCCCTGGGTTTGGGACATTTGGGAGGGTCGCTCGTTACTGTGGCAGCCCCTGACCCCCAATCAAGGTGTCAGGCAGGGATCTCCAGCACTGGGCAGGGAAGGAGGAGTCCATGGACAGAGCTTTGGGGGGGCTAAAGGGTTAAAAGGTGAAACCTCCATTGTGTGGGTGAGCACATGGTGGGGGAAATCCTCTGCTCCCAGCACTGTGATATTTTCTCTATTCAGTCTTCTGTTGTGTTTTTGATAAGGTTTAATAAACCTTTTACATTCTTGGAAGCGAGCATGGTTTTTCTCACAAGGTATCCCACATTCCTGCCCTGCTCCAGGCTGGACATCTGTGCAGGTTTTGGGGGGGATCAGATCTGTAGTGCTGGCTGGGGATCAGAGATGGGAAAAAAAGGGCTGGAGAAGCCAAAAGGGTGCAGAGCAGAGTGGGCAGCTCAGCTGAGGAGAAAGGTCCAGCAGAGGCTGCGGCTCCTCTGGGCAAACCCCAAATGTGCTGCAGGGATCTCAAGCTCCAGGTGGTCCCCAAAGGTACCTCTGTGGAACAAGGAGAGTCTAGGGTGAAAAATCTATGGGAGAACTCAGGCACCTGGAAAAACTTCACCCCATTCAGCCCAGTCCATGTCTCTCTCCTCCCCAGCAGGAGACAGGAACTGCCCCTCTTAGAGCACCTCATTTCCAGCAGTCACATCCTAAAAACAACCCAAAACAGGCTGGAACTACCCCAGGAAGCCCCAGCATCCAATTTCCCCCTTTTCCCTCTCTCACACCTCCTGCCTGGCAAGAGGGCAGCTGGGCCAGTGGCAGCTCTTGGGGAGCAGCTGGAAAATGGGAAAACAGGAGGAGATTTTGTGGGGCTGATCACACGGAGCCCTTCTGTGTCTGTGCTGTTGAGCCCTTCCCAATTTCCCCTCTTTGAAAAGGGGAATGTTTCATTCTGCTCCATCTTGGCATCTTTTTAGTCTCAGGTTTCCTGGACTTGCTGTCTGGCTCATTAGGGAGCAGCTAACGAGCTTTCTCTGCCCACAGTGGATGGGTGCAAAATCCCTGACAAATCTCTTGTTTTTCCCAGTATTCCTCAAGGTCTGGGTTTAAATTGGTGTGAACAGAACAGAACAGATAAAGGATTTCAATACTAATAAAGTCTCTTTGTTGAGGAGGTGTCAGGGACACCTTGCCACCCCTCCAAGGGGGATTCCAGAGGTGAAAATGGTCCAGATCCTGCTAAGAAACCCCACAAATCATGTGGAGAATGGACAGAATGCTCCTGCCCTAAAAATCCATTAGGTGCAGCTATATCTGCTAAAAGGATAGGAATTAAAATCCTGGGAGCTCAAATTCCATCCACACCAAGGCACCTGAATGAGAAATTTGGATTGCAAAAATAGGGAGTGAGGCAGGGGCTCCCGATGTTCCTGTGCAGCCCCACGGCACAAAAGATGTTCCTTTCAGCTGGCCAAATTAGCAGAGTGAAGGGAAAATTATGGTTATTAAACCCCTCTTTTACCTGAAATGCAACCTTTTATTTAGATAACAAAGAGATTTTTTGATATTATGGGCACTTTCAAGTGTAGCAGTTGGAAACAGTGACATCAAGAGCACAATTCCAGCATGAAAAATCAAAATATAGAAGTGACTCTGAGGTCCTCCATGCCCCTCCCAGTCAAATTAATTTAAAACCAGCTCTAATCAATCTGGACCTGACTCAGCTGCTTCTCCCAGGACTCTGCGATGGCACAGCTGGGCTGAGAGCTCCACGCTCAAATTCCATAGGCAGGAGAAGGAGATGGGTTGGAAAAATCCAACGTGGCATTTGTCAGAGGGGCCCTCTGGCCTCACCTGCTGCAGCAGCAAACAAGGCCCCTGCCAGGTGCAGATTTGCAAGCCCCAGTTTTTGTGTTCCCATCTAGAAAAAGGGGGGCTCTGGGAATGCTTTTGAAGCAATTTTGGTTCACAGCTGCTCTTCTTTTCTTCTCTTTGGGTGGCAAGGACACAGGATTGCACAATTCACAAACTCTTCCAGTGCCTTTGGAAAACCAGGGTGTCTTGGTTTGGAAAGACAGGTGTCTGCTAAGGAAGGCAGGAGCCTCCCTTGAAATGGAAAATGTAAACCCCCTCCCTCTGAATTATTATAATTTTGAAATTTAGGGGGCTCTCGAACAGCAGAGAACTGCCCCAGCTCTGACAGATGATAACAGAATGCACACCCCCATTTCCAGCAAAAGACACAGGGACACTGGAGGGGCTCCTGTGCTGAGAAAAATTGTGCAACCTTTTTAAAGTCTGCAAAATGAAGGGAAGCAACATCCAGCAATGCAGACAGGTCCTTTTTTCCATAGGGTTTCCACCCCGAGGGCTGGCCGGGCTGTGTGTCCCAAATCCCACAGCCCAGGCTGTTTGTGGGGTTTGCAGTGCTTCAGGTGCAATGGGACAGTGCAGGGAGCCCTCTGCACCTGCAAACCCAAACATTCCCTGCCATGTTCCCTGCTTTGATCCCCTCTGCTCCTTCCTGGGGTGGGAATTGTGGAATGGGGCTCTGATGGATGTCCCCAAGCTGGGGACACACCCTCACCAAGGGGAGAATTTGTATCTTAGCCTGAAGTTCTCACCTGAGTTTTTAAGAGAGGAGGAACCCAACCAGGAGGAATTCTCATCTCAGCCTCCAAAAGGAGCGTCTCAGATGCCCAAAAAAAAAAGGATTTTTATGGATCCTGCTGCTCCTCATGCTACTCAGAGATGTCCAACTGACAAGAAACAGCCTCAGGCTGGGCCAGGGGAGGCTCAGGGTGGACATCAGCAGGAATTTCCCCATGGAAAGGGTGGTCAGCCTTTGCAGGGGCTGCCCAGGGAGGTTTGGAGTGCCCATCCAGGGAGGTGTCCCAGGAAGGGCTGGAGGTGGCACTGAGGGCTCTGGGCTGGGGACAAGGTGGGGATTGGGCACAGCTTGGACTCGATGATCCTGGAGGGCTTTTCCCACCTCAGTCATTCCATGAATTTTGTGTGCACAACATTATCAGTGGCATGAGTCCAACTTTCCAGGATGCTGCATCCTTGGGAAGGTCTGGCAGGGGCTCTGCATCCATGGAATTAAATCTTGCAGCAGATCCCCGGTCACTGCAGAGATGACAGGCACCAGGGCTGCTCCCAGGACTGAAGGTGTTCCTGTCCACAACAGAGGAGTCTGGAGAGTGATGTCAGCATTGCACATCTCCAATGCAGGGAGGCACTGGGAGCTTGGCCTGTCCCCTGGATGGTTCTGGGATCAGGGGACAGGCAGGTGCAGAGCACAGTCGGGGTATGGGGAGCTCCTGAGCTCTGCAGCCATCCCACAAGGAGTTAGGAACACTAAAATATCCCTGAGGGCTTTTTCCCTCCCATCTGAGCCTGGGCTGGAGCAAGCCCAGCAGCACAAACCCCAAACTGGGAGCTGCACTTTGGGCAAGTGTCCTGCAGGAAGGAAAGTATTAGAGACAGGTTCTTGTCAGCAACAGGGGGTTTTCCCAGCACTGATCATGCAGGAATGAGGACAGAACCCTCTGGGAATGTGTTTGACACCAAAAACATCCTGTGATGCTCTCCATCAGCAGCAGCGAGGGGAAAGTCTCCCAGGTGACACCACTGCCCTCATCTCATGCCCAGGGCTTTGCCTTTCACCAAAACCTTTTGGGAAGCTGGAAGTGGCACTGTTCCCCCAGTGCCACTCCCTGGAGCTGCAGGAATGGGAATGACACGAGCTGCACTTTGGGCAAGTGTCCTGCAGGAAGGAAAGTATTAGAGACAGGTTCTTGTCAGCAACAGGGGGTTTTCCCAGCACTGATCATGCAGGAATGAGGACAGAACCCTCTGGGAATGTGTTTGACACCAAAAACATCCTGTGATGCTCTCCATCAGCAGCAGCGAGGGGAAAGTCTCCCAGGTGACACCACTGCCCTCATCTCCTCATGCCCAGAGCTTTGCCTTTCACCAAAACCTTTTGGGGAACTGGAAGTGACACTGTTCCCCCAGTGCCACGCCCTGGAGCTGCAGGAATGGGAATCCCGAGGCTGTGCTGTGGGGCCCCTCCCGGGTGGCGTGGCTGGATCCAGGCTCTCCTTGCAGGAGGGAGGAGCTGTCCAGGAGGGAGGGAAGTGTCCCACGTGAAGGTGAGCGAGCTTTAAGCCCCGTTTAAAACTGTGTAAGACCTTAAACCCTCGGTGTCACCCAAGGGCTTAAAGGCCTTAAGGCTGCAGTGAGTCCTGAGGCAGAGCTAAAGCAGCTTAAGCCTCCTTCAGCCTCCCTGCTCCTTGAAGGGCAGTTCTGCAGCATCCCAAGGGCTCCTGCTTTAAAGGTCTCCCAAACCCAGGCTCTCAGAGAGTGGCACTTTCTTCCAGGCTGCTCCAAAGTCTCCTGTTCCATCTGGCTGGGCTCAGTGCAGGAGACTTTCCTTCCTTCCCCAGGTTTAAGACAAAAAGGTTTCTGGAGCTGGTTTCCCCCTTTTCCTTGGCTGGGAGGCTGAAGGAGCAAGTCCTGGGATGCTGCAGGATAAAGGCAGTGTTCCCAGGTGGCACAGCCCCAGAAATCCTTTCCCCCTTTTTTTTGGCTGGGAGGTTGAAGGAGCAAGTCCTGGGATGCTGCAGGATAAAGGCAGAGTGTTCCCCAGGTGGCACAGCCCCAGAAATCTGGGCTGGACAAGGGCAGGAAGGGCAGGAGAGGCTGCAGAGGACTGTGCCCTCTGCAAACATGCATGCCCTGATCCCCAGGGCTTCTCAGAGCCTACAAAGCCCTGTCCTGTGGCAGTCCCTGTGAAGATACTGGCTGCACATCCCTGCTTTAAGCCCCTACAGCAACTTAAACTGGCTCTAATGTTAAGCCTTTGAGTATTTTAAACTGCTTAGGCTGCTCAAAAGACCAGCTTAATCTTAAACTGCAGAGCAGCTGCTTAAACAGTTTAAGCTGCTCTCAAAGCTGGCAGGAACACGGGGCTTGAACTGTGCTTAGCCCTGGTTGTTGACTGAAGCAGGGGCTGGCCCTGTCACACCCAAAGTGACACCGGAGCTGCTCTCCTGAACAGACCTTGCACAATCCAGGGGGAAAAAAGACCTTTTGTTGTCCCTTCCCAGCAGCTCCAGGTGTGCTCATGCTTCCCTCAGCTCCCCCGGGAGAGGGAGGGCTCGAGGCACAATGGCCCCAGCCAGGGAGGGCTCGCTGGGAATTGTCACCTGGTGTCTGTCGGGTCATTACAGCTGCAGCTTTGCAGGGAAAAGAGCCCAGGAGTTGGATCATTAATGGTGCCCCCCTGCACAACCCAGCAGGAGGGAAGGTTGGCACCTTTGTCTCCCTAAAATGAGGAACTGCTGTAATCTCTGGCTCCATCCCTTAGCAGGATGAAGCCACATCCAAACCTTCCATGGCTCATCTCAGTCCTGTGGATCTCTCCCCCAAAAGGCTCTTTTTTCCCCACTCTCCCAGAGAAATCCCATTGTTTGTCTGTGGTTTATTAAATATACTCTGATTTTACAATTTCTTTGGTTTTTCTCTACTTACACCCATGATGCAGCAAAGGACTTGTGCATTGGCTTGGGAAAAGGAGGGAATTCTCCCTGGTGGCCTGACCAAGTTTGAGAAAATGGGTAAATGTTGCCCATAATAAAAATTATATCATGCTCAGATGATGCTTTGCCTCGTGGATGAGTTCAGTTCATACATTGGTGATGATTTGGGCCTTTCACATGAAATTCCCAGTTTTCACATCACCATGATATTAAAAACCACCAAAACCCAAAGAATTGCCTTCCCAGTTGTGCCAAGCACCGATGGGAGGCTGCAAACCCCCACCTTGTGCTGTAATTGCTCCCCTCTGGAATATTTAACATTTATATGCCTGGATATGGCTGTTGATAGCAGAGATTGCACAAGTTTCAAAGGGATTTGCACCTTTTCCTCCACGTGAGATTTTGACAACCTGAGAGGGCACAGGCTGTAACTATTTTGACAGATTTATCACTCAGGGAGCTGAAATGGAATGTGCCTGTTGGTTTGTTTCCCTGATGGATGTCATTCCAGGCCTGTTCCTCCTGCTGAGGCTGTGGCAGACCTGGAGGGTCTCTGTGCTCCTCTGGCATTATGCATTTCCTAATCATTCACTGGAATATCACCACAGGATCGTGCAATGGTTTGGGCTGGAAGGGACTTTAAGGATCATTTAATTCCAAGCCCCCTGCCGTGGGCAGGGACGTTTTCTTCTATCCCAGGTTGTTCCAAGCCCTGTCCAAACTGGCCTAAAACTCTTCCAGGGGCAGCCACAGCTTCTCCGGGAAATCTGTTCCAGGGCCTGCCCACCCTCCCAGGGAACAATTCCTGCCCAATATCCCATATAAATCTCTCCTCCAGCTTAAAGCCATTCCCTGTGTCCTGCCCCTCCATCCCTTGTGCCCAGTCCCTCTCCAGCTCTCCTGGAGCCCCTTTAGGCCCTGGCAGGGGCTCTGAGCTCTCCCTGGAGCCTTCTCCTCTCCAGGTGAGCACCCCCAGCTCTCCCAGCCTGGCTCCATGGCAGAGGGGCTCCAGCCCTGGAGCATCTCCATGGCCTCTCTGGGTTTGCCCCTGCAGCTGCACACTGTCCTTCCTGTGCTGGGTACATCCAGCAGCGCCCTGGGGTGGTGCTGGCTCCTCACTCGGTGTCACCAGACACGGGCAGGGGTCACAGGTCACCACACAGCACAGGCTGTGGGAGTGACAGCGGGCAGGGACTGCCCCTGGCAGCATCCAGAGCTGTTCCCCAGAGCCTCGTTGGGATGGGGAGATCTAAAAATAGGACTGGGGATCTGTGGAGAGGCCTGCAGGAAAGGCCACGCGTGTCCCTGGCGCTGCTGACAGCTCGCACAGAGCAGATCCCAGCCTGCTGCCCTCCCAGCACGGC
The DNA here is from genome assembly GCF_014805655.1 of Passer montanus. Taxonomy (NCBI): domain Eukaryota; kingdom Metazoa; phylum Chordata; class Aves; order Passeriformes; family Passeridae; genus Passer; species Passer montanus. Next base: position 237,985 of record NW_024363049.1, on the reverse strand, counting down.
TCACATCCTCCCCTGCCCGCACACACATAATATTTGCAAAAAGCCAATATTATAATATGTATCTACAACAGCATGGAATTGCAGCAGAGCTCCTGGATCAGCACGTGGATGATTCTTCCCTGTGAGGGCAGTGAGGCCCTGAAGGAGCCCTAGGAAACATGGAGAGAGACAACTGACAAGAGCCTGGAGTTCCAGGACACAGGGAATGGCTTCCCACTGCCACAGGGCAGGGATGGATGGGATATTGGGAATGAGGAATTGTTGCCTGTGAGGGTGGGCAGGCCCTGGCACAGGGCACTCAGAGCAGCTGTGGCTGCCCCTGGATCCCTGGCAGTGTCCCAGGCCAGGTTGGAAAGGACTTGGAGCAGCCTGGGACAGTGGGAGGTGTCCGTGCCCACCGCAGGGGGTGGCATGAGATGATCTCTAAGGTCCTTCTAGCCTCAGCCATTCCATAACTTCATGAGGAACAGGAGCTGGCTCTGTCACCCCTGAGCCACCTCCCCTGCCAGCAGCACGTCCTTGCCCGGGCCCAGCTCCGGTGTCTGAGCAGCACAGAGACAATGTCCTCCCCTAACTGGGTTAGAGGAGATTGGATTAGCAATTTCTGAGTTAGTAAAAGTCTAAGGATGGCAGATAAAACAAAGTGTGACAGCCTAAGCAGCCCCTGTCAGCGGGGATTGATCACAGCACTAATGGCCAGCGACAGGCACACATTAATAACACAATAACCCAGCTCGGGATATTGGCACTATCACAACCCTTTAACCTGGCAATAACTCATGGGGAAAATGCTCCCAATGGCAGAGCCAACGTGGCTGTGCTGCTGCCTCCCCCTCCCACCTGCCAGGCAGCTGCAATTCCGGGGGGTCACCTGGCCAGGCAGGTGCCAGGTCCCACCCCGTGACCCCAGTGTCCCACCCTGTGACCCCAGTGTCCCACGCCCAGGCAGGGATTTGCCCCTTGGGGGTGTGGGCACAGCTCAGGGAGGGACCAGGAGTTGTGCAGGGGTGATTCCAAAGTGGTGGCGGGGAAGAACAGGGAATGGGGAGCATCAGAAGTCAAGGAAGGTGGGACTTCAGGCTTAGAGCACTCAGTGAAGGCATCTGAGAGAACTGGGCAGTACGTGACTGGGGGAGATTTTGGGATTTTTTTCAAGATATTTTGAATTTAAGTCACACAAACAATTCCCAGTTTGCCTGGAAGCCTCCTGCTTCTACTCCAAGCTATGGTGGGAGAGGAGACACTGGGGAAATAACAACACGAAAAAAAAAAATCAGGACTGTTTAGAAAATTAAAAACTGAATTAAAGACTGACTTTTTTGAGAAATGTAACTTAAAATTTGGGGAGGGGTGAAAAAATTAAAGCCTACGTCAAGTCAAGGCAGAGAGCAACCCCTGGTTTCCAAAGGCTTTACCAGAGGCTGTTCAGTGTCACGGAGCACAGAGAGGGAGGAGAGATGGAGAAATACCCCTGCTGTTTCTCCACCGCGAGCAGGAGCAGGCTCTGCTCTGGCTCCCTCCCAGCACTTCCATCTCTTGGCTGAGCTCGTCAGAGCAACGCTGAGAGCAACTGATTCCAGGGATTCAAAGGGCAGCAAATCCCGAGCAAGAGCAGGGCTGCGGCACCGAGATCTGCAGAGGAGCCTTCCCTTCCCTTCCCTTCCCTTCCCTTCCCTTCCCTTCCCCAGGTGGAATTCCTGGGAAATGCTGTTGCTGCCCCAGGGATCCGGGATGCCCGTGGCTGCTCACAGCCATGCACTGAGCCCCCTCATTCCAGCCCTTCCAGCGGCCCCAGCTGTCCTTGGGTTTGGCTCAGAGGCTGCTGGCAATGTCCTGTGTGCCAGCCATGGAGCAGGAGGTGCTGGGAAGGAGAGGGGCCTGTGCCTCAGTGCAGGGATCAGTGTCCTGCCCTGTTCCCAGTGTCCGCTGCATCCCCTCATCCATCCCTGCCAGGAGAAAGGGGGATTAACCCACTCCTGCTACGCCAAAAAAAAATCAATTTAAGGGCACAGAACCCCCCAGCCGTTGTGAAGTGCATTAATTCCAGCATGGATTGCTCTGCTCCACCTCCCAATCCACGGCTGAGGTGCTGCCCCAGCCTTTCCTAGGAGCGGTGACCACTTGTTGCCCAAAACATCAAGTCAGGGACTATCAAGAGGAAAATGTGGGAGGCTGGGGTTGTTATTTAGAGATTCAGGGATGTGACAGCATCCCAGAAAAATACAACTCCCTCCTCAGCACAGCTCCCTTCAGGAGAGAGGCAAATCCCTTCTTTCCCAAGGGGTTCCTTCCACCTGCCCCCCTCTCTTTGGGGCAGAAGGCAGAGCCTAAAACAAATATATTAAAAAAAAAAAGAAAAGGTGGAAATGCAATGCAGCTTTGAAGGACCCCCTGACTAATAATTCTGGGAGCTGATCACAGCCAGCCTGGCCTGTAAATCAGACCCCTGAAAGGTTTGCTGCCAAACAGGCATTTCCCCAGGTAAGGAGGGAGAACAACCCCACAATCCCATCACCCAGCACTTCTCCCAGCACAGCTGCCCCAGCCAGGGCTTTGCTGCAGCGTTGCATGCGAGGGCCATGCATCACCAGTGCAAAAGGGAGGGCTCAGCTTGTTGGGCTTAATTAGAATAATGAAGCTGTGAGTGTAATAGGAGGAGGGTGGGATGCTGCGGCTGTAATTGGCAGGGCTCGGGAAGCGGAGCTGGCGGCTGGCAGCCATATGGAAGCAGCAAAGTGAGGGGAGTGAGTGACAGCCCGAACCTGTGGCGCTCTCATTAATTCCAACAGCAGAGCCGTGATGGATGTGGCAGCTCCCTGCTGCTCCGCGGCTCCGGCGCCTCGTTCCAGCGAGCTGCTGCCGCTCCTGCTGCAGCCAGGGCTGGGCAACGGAGCAGGGAAAGGAGGGGAAGAGAGGGAGAGGAGGAACAGGAAAAGGTTGTGGGGCGAGATAGGTGTGTGTTCTTATCCATATCATCCAGGGTCAGTTCAGCCTTTCACTCCAGAGTCACATTTTCCACCCAGGATTTGCTCCCTGTTGGAGTCAGAAAGGTTTCAGAGCCCCCAGGACCTGGCTCTGGTCCTGCTGGTGCCCTTGGCTGTTTTTCCAGGCTCCAGGCAAAGTGGCAGTGCCACGCTGTGCCCTTGGTTCCTCTGTCAAGGATGTGCTTCTCAGTCCCCCTCCTCACCCTGCTGAGGGGCAGCCCAGTGGCACCCACCAGTATCCCCATCCCAGGCTGGCACTGGCATGTCCAAGGTGTGGGATCCACAGAACCACCAGGAGTTTGTGCTGCAATCCCACATCTGAACAGGAGAGATCTCCCTCTCTCCCACCTTCCAGGATCCGCACTAGGAGCTGTCCCACAGCTCAAATCCTTTCCTTGTTCTATCCCAAAGCTTCCGCCAGGACCCTACAAGAATTAGAGCATTCCCAGGACCTAGCATGGTTCACGTTTCCATTCCCAGCATGACCGTGTTTAGCTTGACCTTCTGCGGGGCTTCCACCTTTTCTTAGCTCCAGCCACATCCAAACAGAGCCAGTCCATGTGGGATTCCAGCCAGAGGCAGCTCCCTCATGGGTAAGAGGTGGATAATGGCCATTCCCACATTCCATGTGCCCCTTGGAGCAGGGTGGACCATACCTGTGCTCAGGGGGACGTGTCTGCAGGATCCAGCCTGTGGGTGCAGGGAGCACAGCTGGGAAGAGTTTGGATCCCATTTCTGAGCACCATTCCCAGGGAACGGACTGGAAGTGTTGGCTGGAGCAATCACCCATGGATGGGCAGGGATGGAAAGGGACAAACCCTGTGTAATTCCTGCTCTGGCTGGCCCAGGAATTCGGAATCTTTTCCATTGGAGCAGCCAATTATTGTAGTTCTCCAGGAGCCAGGTTTAATGCTCTGAATGTCTTTTTCCCTCTCTGGAGGGAAGTGAAACAATCTGGGCAGCTCCACCTCAGAGCTGTGCCTCAGTGGGACTCTCGGCACAGCATCCAAGCAGTTTTCCCTCATGGAGAGTCGTGGCTGTAGGATGTTGTGGGACAGACTGGGAGGGCTCTGCCTGTGGTACCATGAGCTGCTGGTTCACAGAATTCACAGAATCACTGGGTTGGAAGAGACCTTCAGGATCATCGAGTCCAGCCCAGCCCCAACACCTCAACTAAACCCTGGCACCCAGTGCCACATCCAGGCTTTGTTACACACACCCAGGGATGGTGACTCCACCACCTCCCCGGGCAGCCATTCCAGAACTTTATCACCCTTTCTGTAAAAAACTTTTTCCTGATATCCACCCTATATTTCCCTTGGTGCAGCTTGAGGCTGTGTGCTCTGGTTGTGTCAGTGCTGCTGGAGACAGAGCCCAGCCCCAGCTGAGCACAGGCACCTTTCAGGAGCTGTAGAGAGTGATGAGGGCACCCCTGAGTCTCCTTTTCTCCAGGCTGAGCACCCCCAGCTCCCTCAGTCGTTCCTCACAGGGTTCCCACAGCACTGCCTGAATTCAGATTTTCCTTCCTCCCTCCCTCTGAGAGAAACAGCTTCCCATGAAGGGAATGGGGGAAGGGGAATGGGGGATGAGGTGCCAGGATGAGAGCTCGTTTGGGTGAGGCCATCAAGCCTCGTTTGTTTTGCCCCGTTGCCTTTGTGAAGGAGCATGCAAAATGAAGGATTGGGTGTGTGCAGAGAGCAAACCTCCAGCTGTCCCCTCTCCAGACATTCCCAGTGAGGAGAAGCTGAGGTGATGCCTCACTCCAGGCTGGCTCCCACACACTGCAAAGTTAATGGAGAAAAATAGGGAGTCTCCTTCTCTGGGCAGCTCTGCTGAAAGCACAAGGCTGCTCCACTCATTTGAAGCAAAAAAAGCAAAATGGAGAAGGAAAAATTGGGTTTTATTGCAGAGTTCCAGGAACAGGGTTCCTCCAGCAGGAAAACAAGGAACAGTCAGAGCAGCCAAGAGCTTTGTAGTCTGTACAGTCATTTTTCAGTGGGTATTCATGCTGGAGCCCATCAGGTAGAGGATCCCAAATAACAAATCTCCCTTGCAGCCTCCACGTGAGGAGGAGGTTTCTCAGCACCTGGTGCCTCCTACACTGTGGCTCTTCCTGGAGTGGGACGAGGCTTTTGCTCCTCAGGATGCTGTGATTTGCTCCATGATCCCTCCTGAGTGTCCCTGTCCTATCTGGGCACACCACATGGCAAGGGCCACCACCAAACTGCAGGAAAGCCCAGAGCAGGGGCCAGGCTGACCTTGCTGTCACAGTGTGAGAGGGGACCACAAACCCACAGCAAGGGACTCAAATTCCCCCTGAGTTTGGGTGGAGCATCAATCTCCAGTAGTTTGCTCCTCCATAAGTGGTGACCCAGCAGCTGCTGCCACCTCCCAGCTGCCCTCGGGCCGTGCCTGTGCAGCTGTGCCAGGGCAGCATTGACCCTGCTCCTCTGGGATCTGTCCCTGGAGCAGCCTCAGTGACCCCTGGGGGTCTGGGCAGGGCCTCGAGCCCCCAGCTGGCCCTGCTGTGACCTGTGGGAGGCCAGGCTGTCCCTTTGGTGGCCCCAGTTTGGCCCCGAAGGCAGCGCACAAGCCTGGCTCATCCAGAGCCCTTGAGATCCTTCTGGGAGCTGCAGGTTGGAGGTGCAGGAGGTGCTGGAGCCCCAGCTGAGGGAAAGCATGGCACAAATCCCAGGGCTGAGCAGCTCCAGCAGAAAGCAGCTCTGATCCTGGACAGGAGCTTTGCTTTGGAAGAGCAGCAAAGAAATTAATTAGAAGGATGTGCCAGCAGTCAAACACAGCAACCCTGTCAGCTTTTCCCACACATTTCCCTTCCTAAAGGTGTTTCCAGGGGCTGAAATGTGGAATTAAGCTGGCTGCAAGGCTGGGGTGCTGTTTCCAAGGCTCTGTCTCTGCAGCTCTGCAGAGCCAACCTGTCTTTGAGCTGCTGGAGCTGAGCAAATGAGAGGAGTGCTGCTGCCTCAGTCTCTGGAGCTTCACGGGTCCTGCATGGGTGGTAGACAGCAGAAAGCAGCATTTGTTGAGCAGTCAGGAGAAGAGAAATGACTCCATGATGGCCCCTGATTTGTCCTCTGTGGCCATCCCAGCGTTTCCAAGGCTCCCCAAGCGAGCAGCAGAGGGTGGGAGTGGGGATGTGCAGGGAAAGGCTGCCTGCAGATGGCTGGGATGCTCTGAGCTCCCTCTGTGGGGCTGGAGGGGACCTGAGCACTCGTGGGCAGGGGGCAGAGAGCCCATCACTCATGGTGGCCACCAGAATAATGAGACAGAACACTGTGGGTGTGCTCCCAGCATCCCAGGTGCTGACCCAGTGACAAACCCCACGGGCCTGGGGGTGTCCCATGTGGCTGCAGGTTTGGAATGTGCCTAAGGGTGAGAGGGAACGGCCTCAGGCTGGGCCAGGGGAGGCTCAGGGTGGACATCAGCAGGAATTTCCCCATGGAAAGGGTGGTCAGGAGCTGCCCAGAGGGGTTTGGAGTGCCCGTCCCTGCAGGTGTCCCAGGAAGGGCTGGAGGTGGCACTGAGGGCTCTGGGCTGGGGACAAGGTGGGGACTTGATCATCCTGGAAATGTTTTCCATCCTCAGTGATCCTGGATCCTGTGACTCTCTAAGGGGATATCAGTGATCAGATATGGTGGCCAAGCTCAGCCCCCTCTGTTTGGGGTGGGGATGGGCAGGGGGAGGCAGCAGCACCTCCAAACCCTCACTGGAGCTGCTGCTGAGCTGAGCTGGGCATTTGACTCCTCCCTCACCTTCTCCATCCTGCTTTGCCACAAAATGGATGGAGAAGCAGCTCCTGAGCTGCAGCTGGGAGCTGCCTCCAGCAGAACAGAGCAGTGCTGCTGGAATTCCCAGATGGATTCCCTGCTCCCATCCCCTGCATCCACAGAGTGAAACGGTTCCCTGCAATCCCTGCCCCTGGCTCCTGCTCCAAAGTGTCCCATGCCAGAGGTGGCACTGGGCGTGGTGGCAGAGCACACACACCCTGCAGCAGGGGACAGGCAGAGGAACAGCACCTGCACAGGGGAGGGATACCAGGAACAGGGCTGGCATGGCTGAAGCACCCAGGCATCCTATCCCTGGTGCTAGAAAGTTCTGGATTCATGGGAATCCTTCACAAGGACACCGTCCTCTGCCAAAATGTTGTCACCTGTCAATGTGACCAGGAGACAGCCTGCATTTCCTGAGCAGTACAGGCACAGCAGGGTCATTTTCCATTTTCTGCTGTGCTGCTGAACATCCTCCTCCTCCCCCCCACCACTTCTGCCCAGAATGGTGCCATTTTTCCTGCTCTGAGGCCTTCCATGCCCAGGTGTTCAGAGCTGATGGTGCCTTTGCTGCAGCATAACTGAGAAAAGCTCTGAGAAGGGTCGTGCTGGGCTCCAGAGCTGGATCAGAGTTTGCAGGGTGGGCCAGGCCAAGAAATCTCCATCCTACTAAACGCAAACGGGGCAACCATCACCACCTGCCTGAGTCTCTCCCAGCATTTCCTGCAGGCTCAGCATCCCACGGTGCTCTGATCATCTCTTCTGCAGGGTTTTTTCACTTTAAAGCTTTCCTCTCCTCAGTCTGGGGCTTTGTGAACCTCCCTGGCTGTGCTGGATAACTCTGTGCTCCGAGCACTGCCTGCCTGGCCCTGCTTGCTGGGTGGATTAATGCCGGGCTGAATTTGGGAACTGGGACACTCCCCTCAGCCAGAGCTGCTGGATGATCCCTCTGGGACTTCATGATGTTCCTGATTCCGACCTGGGAATGTTTTGACTGCAAACAAGCTAGGTGATGTGGATCTGCTTCTTAATCACATCAGACTCCTCGGGTTTCTGAGGCGAGCGCTCATAAGTTCAAAATTCCTGTCTGAAACACATGCTGCTGCATCTTTGTGTGGAAAACATTCCTGTTGGCAGGCTCTGCAGGAGTGCTTGGAGAGAACAAATATCAAAGTGTGACAAGCAGGGCTGATTACAAATAGCAGGAACATTTGCAGAGCACTGCAGAGCCAGGCCCACGCAGGAGGTTCCTCGGCAGCAGAGCCCGGCTGCTCCCCAGGGATTGTCCAGCTCCTGGAGCTCTGTCCATGAGCTGGCTCTCCAAAGGCAGGGAAATCACCTCAAGGGGTGGCAGGAAGAGATGGGGCAGAAAAATGCACCAGGAAATATTAGCAGGGAAGCGGACTTTGGGTCTGCTGCAGCTTCCCAGAGGGATGGATGTGCAGGAGTGGTTCTGGTGCTGCCTTTGGAAAGCTGGAACAGGTTCAACAACCTTTTCCCATCCGGGCTGCACAACCTGCTCCAGGACTGCAATTCCCACCTCAAACACCACAGTTCGTTCCTACAACAAAACAGCCCCGCCTTTGGCCGTGTTTCTGGCCACATTTGCGTGCTGAGGTTTGATATCTCTGCACCAAGGGTTTGCATCCATGACAGGGCATTTGTGAGGATCCTGGTCTTCCTTACACCATTTCTAGGATGGCTTTATGGGAATGATGAGGTAATGCAGAGAATTGCTCCCTGGATGTCAGGGATTCAGCAGTGGTGCCGTCCCAGCACCCCAGCCTGCTGGCAGTCAGCGTTCTTGGATATCAAATAAACGTTCATGGACAATTTTCAGGGTCTGCATTGTGCCATCTGTCAGAGCAGCACTGGGAGGTTTTAATTATGGTTTACACTCTGTCTTCAAGCACCTGGATTCATTTTTTCTTCCTGTCAATTATTGATGGGGATTTGCTAAAAAGTGCCTTAATTCCACTTTGTGTTCTTCCCCTGCAGCAGCTGGGCCAGGAACAGAGCTGGGAAGAGGTCAAAGTGTGCAAGATGTGAGGACACTTCTTGCTCAGCCACTTCCCAGTGTGGGGGCCAATTTCATGACCATTCACAGGTTTATGTTTGGAATAATTTTCTGAGGGACTAATTTGGGTAAATGATTTGTGAGAGAAAAGGGTTCAAAGCAGCTTCCCAAAGAGGAGGGAGATCTGGATGGGAAATTCTGCCCTGTGCCCCTGTGCTCAGGTGGGACCCCACCTGCAGAGCTGCCCCAGCCTGGCCCAGCACAGGGAGGAGCTGCAGCTGCTGGAGCCAGGCCAGAGGAGGCTCCAGGATGGGAAGAGGGATGGAGCAGCTCTGCTGGCAGGAAAGGCTGGCACAGCTGGCAATGTTCACCTGGAGAGGAGAAGCTTTGGGGTGACCTCAGTGTGGCCTTGCAGGGCCTGAAGGAGCCCCAGGAAACATGGAGAGAGACAATTGACAAGGGCTGGAGGGACAGGACACAGGGAATGGCTCCCACTGCCAGAGGGCAGGGATGGATGGGATATTGGGAATTAGGAATTGTTCCCTGGCAGGGTGGGCAGGCCCTGGCAGAGTGCCCAGAGCAGCTGTGGCTGCCCCTGGATCCCTGGCAGTGCCCAAGGCCAGGCTGGACACTGGGGCTGGAGCAGCCTGGGACAGTGGGAGGTGTCCCTGCCATGGCAGGGGTGCAATTGGATGGGTTTTAAGTTTCCTTCGAATCCAAACCATTCCATGAGGTCCCCCCTGAGCTGGTGACTGCTGTCCCAGGCTGCACTGGTTGGAGGAGCACAGAAGTCAGAGTGGGAGTGGCAGGGCTCACACAGAACCTGCTATCTGCACCTTCCAGCAACTCCTCCAACCCCAAAAGGCAGCTCTGGAATGCAGCATCCCATGCCCAGCACCCTGCAGGGCTCTCAGAGTGAAGGTGTGGCCTCCAACACTCCCAGAAAAATCCAATATATCTGATTTTCCAAAGGAGCCTCTCGGTTGTCTCCAATCAATGCGTGGCCATGAAACAATGAGGGCACAGCCCCAAAAGGGGTGGGAGCAGCGAGCTGCCAGCTCTTCCTGCATCCACGAGCTCGCAGTTTCCAGGAGGAATCACTTGCCAATACATATGGTGTTGTGTGGATGGGAAATGTCACGGAACATAACGTCCTGATATGTTTAAAAATAAATCGCTGGGATGGCTGAAAAAATAAATGACTGAAGGGAGGGGACTTGTCGTGGTTTCTGCTGGGGATTAATTTTGTTGTTTGGTTTGGGGAGAGCTCGATTCAGGTGTCAAAGCTGGTGTTGGTTTGATAAACTGGGGGGTTTGGCTCGGTCTCCGAGGAGTGCTGGGGAACGAGGTCAGTTTCTTAATTAATTTATGCAAATTGCTGCTTCCTTCTCCTCTGTCTGAATGTTAGTGACACCTGTCTTATCTCCTCACAGCTAATTGCAGGGAACAAATGGGGAAGCATGGGCAGGACTTTGGGAACAGCACCAGCAGGAGTGATGGAACTTCCACAACCAGCCCAGAAAGCTGCAAAATGATCATAACCATTACCGATGATTGATTATGATTGGCACATTCTCTAAAGCATTGATCAGACCCATTCCTGGGCTCCCATTCCATGCATGGAGCAGGAATATCCTTGCAGGAGCCTGGAGCATCAGGATGAGCTCCTGGATGGATGTCACGCTTGGAAAATCCTCCCCAAATCCTCTTCCTGGGTTTCCTCCATGTCCCTCCACCTCTCCCTCCCTGCTCTGTGTGATCCTCCCAAACCCAGAATTTGCCTTCCAAGGGAGCTGGATCCTGCAGGTCCCTTCCAAGCCAAACAATTCCATGTTTGGTGATCCCAAGGGCAGCTTCCCTGAGCCTCACAGAGTGGTGGGAGCTGTCCCTGCTCACTGAGATTGCACTGGATGACTTTAAAGGTTCCTCCCATGTGATCCTCCCAAACCCAGAATTTGCCTTCCAAGGGAGCTGGATCCTGCAGGTCCCTTCCAAGCCAAACAATTCCATGTTTGGTGATCCCAAGGGCAGCTTCCCTGAGCCTCGCAGAGTGGTGGGAGCTGTCCCTGTTCACTGGATGCCTTTAAAGGTTCCTCCCCACCAAATCATACTGGGATTTTTCCATAGAACTGGGCTGTAAATGAATGGATTTTTCATAATAATAATTCAAAAACAGTGCAAATTCCTGCCCCAGAGGGATGGGAATAGGTAAAATGGGCTGGGAAAAGACTGCAGTTACTGCAATGGGAATGGTGCACCCCAAAGTTTCTCCTGTCCTTCTCCCCTCCCCTATTTATGGGCTATTTGGGGAAGAGAAAGTCTTCAATATTCCCTGTGTTCATTAACATTCCAGGTAGGTTTATTTAATTTTATTTTTAAGGAATTTCCTGTGGTTTTGATGAGGCACAAGGAAGAAACCAAAGCTGGGACAGCGGGAAAAGATCCCAACAGAGGGAAGGGAGATGAAGAATGTTGGTGCAGCTGCTCCAGCTTGGTCTGAATGCCAATATTTAGTGTTTTCTGATCATTTCATTACCCAGACAGGACAAACTGGACCAGCTCATGCTGGGCCCAAGCAGATATCCCAGGAAAATCTTGTTTTTCTGGTGGAAGATGCTCCAGAACCAGTCAGCACATGGCAAATGCCTATTTCCAGGATAATTTATCACAAATTCTTTTGGATCTTTTGTTTCTTTGGGGAGTGATTTAAAAAATACAGGTTTCAATTAATTAAGAAAAAACATTATTTGGGCCCAAAATTGCAGGGTTCTGCATGAAAAAAGACATGTCCAGATTTTAAAGCAGTTTTAGGTTGCTTTTGTAGGTTTTTGTGTTTTTTTTTTCCTGAAGGAAACCTGTTTTGTTCAAAACTCCAAAGCCTCCAGCATTATATCCAAGAGATTCTACATGTTTTATTCCTTTTTTTTTTTTCATATTTTTTTAACTATTTGAAAATTTGGCTGGGGTGAAAAAAGCAGAATCACAGGAGCCCTGCCTGGCATGAAAGTTCCTTTTCCTGGCAAAATCCAGCCCAAATATGATGAAGCAACACCCCCTTGGGGGAGCAGCCTCATCCCAGCAGGAGAGCTGCAGGTGGGACTGGAGGCTGGGCCGTTCCCACCCCTGGGGCACAGCAGGATTCCTGCCTTTTCATGGCTTTTTCATCACTGCTGGAAATGGAGGCACTTTTCCCTAGAAAAATATCCAGTTTTTCCAAGTTGTGCTCCCACCTCCCTCCTCTCCAGCCCCGGGGTTCCCTCCTCTCCTGCCCTTCTGCTTCCCCCTAAAGTCCAGCCTGGCTGGATTTCCCCCCAACCTCCCTGCCTGGGGCTGCTCTTGGGGCTCCTGAGGGGTTTTCCCACCAGGCACCCACCAAACATAAATTCAAGTGTCCATGTGGGCTGCAGAGGGAAGTGGGAGGATGAGGATGAGGATGAGGATGAGGATGAGGATGAGGATGAGGATGAGGATGAGGATGAGGATGAGGAGGAGGATGAGGGGGGGGATGAGGGGATGGGGATGAGGATGAGGATGAGGATGAGGAGATGGGGATGGGGATGGGGATGGGGATGGGGATGAGGGACACAGGATACAGCTTAGGAAGGCGTCCTTGGCACTTTGGGTTCCGTGATGGCTGCAGAGCCCCCAGTGTCACTGTCCCCACTGTCAGTCTGGGGACAGGGCTGTCCTGAGGGCCAGCAGTGCTTGGTGCTGCGTGCAGGTGCTCCCACAGGGGGTGCAGATCTGCTGGGGGTGTCCTGGTGTCCAGCTGCAGCTCCAGGAGCCAGCATACTGTTTGTCTTCTCAATTCCAACATCCCCCGTGCCCAGGGCTTTCCTCAGGCTCTGGACCTCCAGCCAGGGGACAGCCACCTGCAGGCCCCAGCCACTGGACTGCACCTCGCAGGTGCCTCATCCCTGAGCGATTCCAGCCGGGATGAGCCCGGAGCAGCCTCTGCCGCTGCCCGAGCCCCGCAGCCAAGCGGCTTCTCCCAAAATAACTCCCAGCGCCGCGCCGCTGGCGGATCCGCCCTCCTGGGATGTGTGGAGGGGCTCAGCACCTCAAACTCGGCAGGGAATTCGGTGCTCGAGCGAAGTGTGAGACTGTGGGAAGCGTCTGGAGCGGCGGCGGCTCCGCTGTGCCAGCCTGGCAGCAGCTGCCACCGCCCGTATGGCTCTGCCCACATGCACCCCCTCTGCAGTGCCTCCCGAATGTGCAATATCAACATTGCGGGAGCAGAGGATTTCTGCATGTCATTATCCCAAGGTTTATTTGAATAGAAGGCTGGCGGGGGGAGGCAGAGCCGGCTCCGGCACGGCTCCGGCGGAGTCTCGCAGCTCGGCTCGGAGATGCCGATAGACAGCGGGAGCACAGACACAGCCAGGGCTGTGTTTGCTTTGCCGAGTGCTGCTAAAACATGTTGCCATCGAGATTCCCAAGCCCCACGTTTCTAAAATATTCATCGCCACAGCCCAGATTCCCTCCCGAGGAGCAGAAACCCAGGCAGAGACGAGAATCTATCTGGCATCCCCTTGTGGCTTTGCTTCTCCCTGCTGCGGTGGGAGAGCAAGGAGCACAACCATGGCAGAGCCCAGGACTCGCTGGATTGCTGCCAGGCCTCGTGGCAGACACGAGGGTGTCCTCACATAGTTATCCCCTCAATATCTGCACCACGGAGTCGGGGATGAGGAATCAGTCATGGGGAACCCATAACAAGGGGGTAGGGAATCAGTGATGAGGGATCCATAACAAGGGGGCTGTAAGGAATCAGTGATGAGGGATCCATAACAAGGGGATAAGGAATCAGTGATGAGAGATCCATAACAAGGGGGCTGTAAGGAATCGGTGATGAGGGATCCATAACAAGGGGATAAGGAATCAGTGATGAGAGATCCATAACAAGGGGGCTGTAAGGAATCGGTGATGAGGGATCCATAACAAGGGGATAAGGAATCAGGAATCCATAACAAGGGGGCTGTAAGGAACAGCCACACAAGCTGCAATCAGGAACAACAGCCAGCAGTGTGGGCAGAGCCCCTTAGTGACACTTCAGACTCCCCTGGGTACCTTCAGAGGTCTCTGAGCTGTGTCCAGGGGCAGGATGGACCTGCAGGAGAAGCTCTCCAGCATGGACCTGCTGTTCCTGAGGTCAGGAATTTTCCATCCCCTGCATGCCCTGCTGCCCTTTGGGATCTCATCCAGCGCCCCACTGCTGTCACATGGAGATGAGACCATCATGGTGGCTTTAAAGAAGAAAAATACACTCTCTCTCCTGACCTAGTGGAGTTTTGCTGTCCCTGAGTTTCCCGGAGGTCCTGGTCACAAAAGCTACATTTTGGAGCGACTCCATGAGCAGAGCATTGCCCCGAGGCAGCAGCAGCTGCTCCAAAATGACCTGCTTTGGGGGCAGGGGTCCCATTTCAAAGGGCCAGGGAATGCTCGAGGACCAGTTCAGCCGCAGCCCCATGAAAAGGCTGAGCTCAGGAGGTGCCCCGGGGCTCCAAACGGCACCTCCAAATTCCCAAGTGCAGATGTTCTTCCCACCCAGCCCTCCCAGCACCCTGCAGGCCAAACCATCGCGTTTGTGGGTCAAATTTCATTAAGAAGGGCCGGATGCTTGGAAGACATCGAACGTTTGTCTCTGGTTATTGTCCGGGTGATTTACATAATGGATTAGCACAGATTAGCCCGGCACTGGGAGAGGCACCGGCTCGCTTTGCATGCTCCACAGGCGAAGGATTCCGGCTGGAAATGGGATGATCTAATAACAGGGATAATTGCTGCTTTATGGACTATAAGTGCTGCCGTGTCAGGGGCTCCTCCGCCTCGACAGTGAGGCCATTGTACAAATTTAAATCCCCCGGTCACCCCACAGCTCTCAGTGACAGCGAGTGGCCCCACAGTGACTTCACGGGGACACCGAACACCTGCACCACGAGATACCAGCAGCGAATTAATTGATCCAACCCCTTAAAGCTGCTTTCACGGGATCCCCGGTGCTGATAATCCCGCTTTCCCACCCCCCAGAGCGATGCTGGAGCAGGGGAAACTGAGGCAGGAGCCGTTTCCCTTTGCACAAAGTGGAGGGTGGGGTTCCCTTATCACCCCTCAATCTCAGTGCTTTTATCTTTGATTCCCTGAGGGTAAATTCAGGGCTCGACAATTAATTTCTGCTGGGTGTTTTGCACTGCTCAGGAGCCAGCCAAGCCCATACTGTGAATATTACAAAGCTTTTTAGAACAGGAGAGCTTGGCAATTGCGACAGCGCTTTTGAATCATTCATAATTTTGCACAGGGGCAACTTCTGTAGGTGTCTCGTTTCCTCTATGTTCATAATGTTTTAGGACTAAAAATAACAAGGAATTGCTGTTCAAAATGTGAACGAGGAATTAGAATTGCCAAGGAACTCGGGAGTCAAACTGTACTGGAGGACATCAGAGCCTGCCCACAGCCGCAGCTCCAAAGCCAATTAATCCCGGGTTAGGCACAGGAAAACGTGTGCCTGGGAAGATTGGGAACCAGCTTCCACCTCCCAGCCAAGCAATATGCAGATGAGTGAGGAGAAGGGGATTTTGGGGAAAGTTAGCTGGAGCTCCTTTGTGCCCACAAACACTGCAGTGCTGAGGCCAGCTGAGCGCCTGGGCTGCATCCCTCTCAAATTCTCGGGAGGAAAGCACTGCCTTGGGACAGCAGAGCTGCACTCCTGCTCCTCACGGGAGTCTCCTGCCTTGGGAGTGCTTCCCTTGTGAGGCTGCTCCCATGGCTTGGGGCAAAATCTGGAGAGGTTTAAATATCTCCTGGGGATATTGGATCCCTTCCTGCACAGGGGCTTTGCTGGAGCTGCCTGGGACATTCAGTGGTGACAGTCATGGAGCTGGGGCACAGGAAGGACCTGGAGCTGCTGGAGCCAGGCCAGAGGAGGCTCCAGGATGGGCACAGGGATGGAGCAGCTCTGCTGGCAGGAAAGGCTGGCACAGCTGGGAATGTTCACCTGGAGAGGAGAAGCTTTGGGGTGACCTCAGTGTGGCCTTGCAGGGCCTGAAGGAGCCCCAGGAAACATGGAGAGAGACAATTGACAAGGGCTGGAGGGACAGGACACAGGGAATGGCTCCCACTGCCAGAGGGCAGGGCTGGATGGGATATTGGGAATTAGGAATTGTTGCCTGGGAGGGTGGGCAGGCCCTGGCACAGGGTGCCCAGAGCAGCTGTGGCTGCCCCTGGATCCCTGGCAGTGCCCAAGGCCAGGCTGGACAGGGCTTGGAGCAGCCTGGGACAGTGGGAGGTGTCCCTGCCATGGCAGGGAATTGAAATGGGATGAGGTTTAAATTCCCTCTCAACCCAAATCATTCTGGAATTCTCTGACCATGATTGCTCTGGGCTGGGCTGAGCCAGAGCTGCCCTCAGACCCCTCACAGTGTCCTGGCTGGCTCAGAAGGAGCAGCTGACCCTCCCAGCTGGTGGAGTTGTTATCCTAAAGCAAAGCCACCCCCTCTGACCCCCCTGGGTTTGGGATCCCCTCTTGAGCCAGAGCTGCCCTCAGACCGCTCACAGTGCCCTGGCTGGCTCAGAAGGAGCAGCTGACCCTCCCAGCTGGTGGAATTGTTATCCTAAAGCAAAGGCCTCCTGCCTCTGACCGCCCTGGGTTTGGGATCCCCTCAGATTCCTTTCCAAGAGGTCACTGCTTAGATCCTTCTCTGCCTTAGATCCGTCCCTGCCTTAGATCCTTCCCTGCCTTTCCCAAGCCTTGCCCAGCCCCCCCGAGCCATCCTCCATGGCAGGGGTCTGCTCCAGCGCCTTGCCTGATGATTTCTGTGCTGAGCTCTCCTCTGAGCCGAGGGGATGAGGAGAATTCACGTCCTGGAAGTTTCAGCCTCTTCTTTCGGAATTAATTTTGCAAGCTCCTCCTTGGCCCAAGCTCTCTGTGGGCTCAGGCAGAACAGGGCCAGCGAGAGGGGAAAGTCATGTTGCTGGTTAAATCTCCAAAGCAAAAATAATCCATTTTAATGAAGGTTCACAATCTGCAATGAATGTGAAACAATGTTGTCAGCTAAGCTGTTGCATTATTCACTTTTATTTGTACAAGGTCCTTCCATTAATATTTGACTACAAGAGAATGCAATTAAAAATTTTCTACTTGAATAAACCTCTCACCACGGTGTTGGTTAAAGGATAAAACCTTTTTAGGGTGGTGGAGAGGGGAATTTAGCACACTGGCACGTGGGTCACACACTGACTCTCATCCTCCTGCACCCCAGGTTTGGTTCCCTGCTCTCATTTTCTGCAGTGTCTTCCCTTCCATCCTCGCCCCTCATCGGCTCCTCTGGGCTCCCCTGCTCCCTTCCCTGGCATTTGGAGGATCCCAACGCAATCATTTCCTTCAGAGCAGAGCCAAGACAGGCAGGGCAGGGAGGGGCGATGTGCAGGCCGGTGGGCAGCACCCCCAATCCACAATTCTCCAAATATTCAGGCTGAGGCAGAGCCCCATTTTCCAGGGAAGGAGTGGGGCTTTGCTTTCGTGTCCAGGGGTGTTTGCTGGCAGGGAGAGATGATTTATTATTTAAATTTTGGCATGCATGGCTGGGCACTGAATTACTTGTAATCTCCCAGGATGGGAGGAAAAAACCTTCTAGGATCAGGGAAGAGAGTTCAGACACGAGCTCAGCTCGTCACAAAAGAGAAGATGTTGGGGACAAGGGACACAAGGATGATATGCAAAGCATGGAGTCACATATAGAAGGATTAGGCACTAATTCCCTTTCCAGAGCATCCAGGAACAAAGAGCTTGTGATGAAAGTAAAGCCACAGAGTTGAGGTGGGCACAGAAGGTTGAAATATGGCCAGGTTTGTACAGATTGGTGGCAGGGAAGAGGACAATCCATGAGCTTGGAACTGTTGGGCCTTTGGGAGGTCCCTCCCTGCTCCCAGGCCCCTTCAGGGAGCTGGGAAGTGCCACCAGGAGATGGACATTCCATTCTGTGCTGCTTCACCTCCTGGAGAGCCCAACACTCCCTGGGAAAAGCATGAGGGAAGTTTGGGAGCCTGGGGGGCAGAGCTGGATGGGATAGAGGGAGAAAATATGTGTGGATATGTGGAAAAGGAGCCTCTGGCCTCAAAAAATGAAGCATAGGAGAGGTTTGGAGCTTCTTTTGGAGCAGAAATTTGGGGGCTGAGAAAGCCAACCTTGGGGGCAGGGAGATGGCCAGAGAACATAGGAGTGTCTCCAGGAGCAGGGGAACAACCTTGGAGAGTGACTTCTAGAGGAAAAGGACTCCCAGGAGAGTTTCCACCTCCTCAGGGACTTCCACACAAGCAGAAGAGAAACCAGAGAAGAATTTTGGGGAAGAATTGCTCTGGCTCAGCCCATCCAGGTCCAGCATCCAAGATCATCTTTGGTTTTTTGGGAGAATATCTGCCAGGGCATGCAGTGGGCAGAGATCCAACCCCATCCCATGGCATAGCCTGGCTGATCCCTGTGGGAATTCTATACCTTCACCATTAAACCCCACCCAGGAACTTTTGCACACCTACATCTGCTTAATGGTTGGATTTGCTCATCTTAAAGGTCTTTTCCAATCTAAGCAATTGGGATCTGTCTCCTTTCAGGACCAAGCAGGACCTGCTGCTGTGCCATAAATTCAGAAAAGCTGCCAGCACTGTCCTCCTCTTCCTGGGATGAACATTTTCACATTTCTGGGACAGCCACAGCTCCTCAGGAGATCTCCTCTCCCGGGATCATCACTGGGGCTGGAGCAGCCCATCCACAGGGATCCCAATGAACGCAAAAACCAACCAGCAGCAACTGCAGGGAGGATTCAGGGAATGTTCTGTGCATGATTCTGCTCTTCCCTTCTCTCCTGCTGGGCTCATCCCTGGCTGTTTGAGGGGAAGGTGGCAGTGACATCCAGAGCTCCAGAGAAGCCACTGGCACCATCTCCAGGCTCTGCTGAGGGGCCCTGGCTGCACCCCTGGAGATTTCACAGCTGCCACTGCAAGGGGGGATCAGATCATCCAATCTTCAGGAATGTGCCCATGGAATGCTAAGCAGCACCTCAAGCAAGGCCTGGGAGCGCACAGAGAGGGATCTTCAGACCTTCAATTCACTACGCTTCAACTCTTCCCAGATAAAGTAAGGATTAGGAAGCCCATTCATCTTCGGGAGTGCTGTGGAAAATCAGCCCATTATTTGTGTCCCATTAATGTTCTCTGGGCTGGGGAGATGAATAATTCCATCCCCAGCAGCAGATTTGTACAGTGAGGAGTACAGAAGACAAGGGCCCATCCCAAACAATCAGGCTGGAGCAGCATGTGAGGGATGGTTCATGGAATGTGTGCCAGGATTCCAGCCCAGGCCAGGCTCTCCAGGAGGAATGGAGTGCAGCTGCATCCCAATCCCAAAGCATTCCCAGAGAATCATGGACTGGGTTGTCTTGGAATGGTCCTTGAAACCAGACTCGATGATCCTGGAGGGCTTTTCCAGCCTCAATGATTCTGGAATTCTGTGAAATACTTTATTTTCATCCAGACCCCTCTCCTCAGGACAGACCCACCCTTCGATCTGAGGAAACCTCAGAGACAGAGCCCGGCGAATTCCAGGCAGCTGGAAAAGGCAGTGGCTGGACAGGAGCTGGCCGCTCCTCCCGTGCTGGGTGAGGCTCCTGTCCCACCCCCAGAGCTGCTGGGGAAGCCTAAAGGTGCTGAAATCTGGTTATTGAACGATCCGGGAGTGCTGCACTGCTGCTCAGGGAGATTTATCCCCCATCTGTGCTTGTTTTCCTTCCACCGGCACACCTAATAAATATCCCCTTTTAAACCAAAGCACCTCCATTTACAAACCTGTTAGCAGAGCTCTGGCATTTCCCAAGGATTTTGCCTCCAACATCCCCGCCTGCAAGGCCGCGTGTTAATCCCCAGAACTCGCTGGGATTTTGCAGGCTGGAGGTCCCTGGTGTTTTCTCCTCTGTTAAAAAGCAGATAATCCAAAATCTTCCAGATGCCCACGCAGGTGAGAGCCAATAATCCTGGGAATTTGAGAGAGCGATTACAAACTGAAATTCCTGTTTTAGACGAGCACATCAAGGCTCAGAAACCTTTCCTGTGCACGTAGGGAAGGGAAAAAAATTTTAAAAATTAAAAATCACCAAATCCCAAAGCCCTGCGAGGCAGTAAGTAAAGTTTGGCAACTTCCAAATGCATTCCCCGTTGTTCCAAGCTGTTCCCTGTGGCTCCCCAGAGGGCTGGTCCATAAAGGATAACAACCTTTGCCTGCTGGGAGCTATTAGCTTAAATGGGAGCGGGCTGCTGCAGCATTTAAGGCTGATTAGAATGGTGTCATTGGATTTGTATGCACTCGGATCCATGCAGATGGATTTCACAAAAATTCCGAGAAATTACATCCAGGAAAGGGAGTTAAAGGGATGTCTCAATGCGTGGCAAGGCTCGCTCGGCTGACTGAAATTGCAAATAGAGGAGAAGGAAAAAGAAAAAGAAAACCACAAGGAAGTGAAAATGAGGCTGGGGAATTTAGGAACAGAATTCCAGGCTCTGGAATGGGCAGATGGATTAGGGATCAAAATAGCCACATATCTCTTCCTCATTTTTGCATTAAATTCAAATGATTTTCATTATATATGTGAGCACGTTAAATCGTTGCTGTGTTACACATGGAACTGCACAAAATTCGGGATGCGTGGTTACCCTCCGTGCAGGTGTCATCCCTGGATTACACTTCTCCCATCCCAGCATTTCCAGGCATTCCCAGGCCACACTTAGAGCCAGGAAACCTCATCAGCTCAGGTAGCAACCCCCAAATTTCCACATCCTGGCAACAAGCAGGGAATTTGTCGCCGGATAAAGCCCCTGACCCAGAAAAGCATCGACCTCTTACAACTCATTTGTCTCTCTTTGACTTGCAAATCTCAGGAATTTTCCACCCCAATCAACTCAGCTCTCACCTGCCCCTGAGAGGGCAAAGCAGTTCCTGCAGCATCTTCTGCTCCAAGGTTTTTGGTTTCTCTCAATGCTTTAGTGGCTCCTTTTGGGGGTTTTCTCACCCCTGGAGCTGCTGGAACATTCCCAGCGTTCCCAGACACAGGGAATGAAGCTGGGCTTCCCCAGCCGCCCCGGTGATGCCACCAAGGGTCACTCAGCCAAGCCCAGCGTGCCCAGCACGGCACAGTCAGAGCTTTCCAGCAGCTTCTTGGTTCCCAGAGCCATTGATGAGCTTTCGCTTCATTAAAACAATCGCTAATAAGTGTGGCATTCTTCAGGCAGGCTCCAAGTCTGCTCCCTGCGCCCAAAATCATGGCCTTGGCCTGGTGGGGATGGACCAGGGATGTTGGAATGAGGGAAAGAACAAGCAAGAGTCTTTAAACTGCCTGAAACAGCCTGATGAGCATGGCCATCTTCATCCCATCACATGCATCTCCATCCCATCCTTGGGAAGAGCTGGAATACAGAGGGGCACTGCAAACATCCCACTAATTCCATTGACAAGGCGTCATTCCTTGATTTTCCAGCCCCACCGAGGCCCACTTTTCCAGCTCCAAAACCTCCAAAAGGTTTAACCCTTCCTTCCCTTCTCCAAACTCTCCCTGTTTGGATAAACAGTGCCTCAGCCCCCAATAATCCTTTTTTAACATTTAACAAAATCTTTCTCTCCTTCTTAAGGCTTAAGGAGAACAAAAAAAAAAAAAAGGAAAGAAAAAAAACGCTTTCCCTATTTAGCAACATTCTTGTGATGTTTATTGGAACGGGCTGAAAGAGCTGAGGTTTGAAAATTAGGATCTGGCAAGGAAACAGTGTCCTCAGGGGCCAGAGAACAAACCTCTCTGGGAGGAAAGTGATGGGACCAGCCTTTAAAGGCTGGAAAATTGCAAACCAATGTGCTCAGCAGTATTTTCCTTTATGCAGTTCTTTTATTCTTAAGATGAAAATTGCTTGGGACAAAGGCATGGGTCTCATACCTG
Source organism: Passer montanus (assembly GCF_014805655.1). Classification (NCBI taxonomy): domain Eukaryota; kingdom Metazoa; phylum Chordata; class Aves; order Passeriformes; family Passeridae; genus Passer; species Passer montanus. The sequence continues at coordinate 216,234 of NW_024363049.1, read as the reverse complement.
GGACAGTGTGCTCCTTCCTCCCCTCTTCCCTGTGAAAATGTGTGCTGCTTTGAAGAGCAGCGATGTTCAGCATGAAGCAAATGCCAACGTGACCATTTTTAATGCAAATTCGCTGCCATCTCTCCCCTCTCCTCTAATGCTGCCTGGGAATGTGTGACAGTGCCTTGGCAGGGCTGTCACTCGGGAAGAACAGGGGCCTGCGGTGCTTTTCCAGGATGAGAAAGTGCCTTGTTGGGTTTCCAGCCTCTGATCCCACCTGGACACAATGGCAGAAGCCTTTTCCAGCCCTCCCTGGGGCTCACTGCTCAGGCACTGTGAGGTTTTAATGAGAGGACAAAGCTGGTGCTGGTGGCATCACTGCGAGGGTGCTCCTGTGGCAGGGCTAGCAACGTACCCCTTGCACAGGCAGGGGTGGGAAAATGTGTCCCCAGTGCCCCTCGCACAGATAGGGGTGGGCAGGGGTGTCCCAGTGTCCCTTTCTTGGGCAGGGATGGGCAGGGGTGTCCCCAGTGCCCCCTTCTTGAGCAGGGATGGGCAGAGGTGTCCCAACTGTGAGGTTTTAATGAGAGGACAAAGCTGGTGCTGGTGGCATCACTGCGAGGGTGCTCCTGTGGCAGGGCTAGCAACGTACCCCTTGCACAGGCAGGGGTGGGCAAATGTGTCCCCAGTGCCCCTTTCTGGGATAGGGATGGACAGAGGTGTCCCCAGTGCCCCTTTCTTGGGCAGAGGTGTCCCCAGTGTCCCTGGTTTGGGTAGGAATGGGTAGAAGCATCCCAGTGCCCCTTTCTTGGGCAGAGGTGTCCCCAGTGCCCCTTTCTTGGATAGGGGGGACAGATGTGTCCCCAGTGCCCCCTTCTTGGGCAGGGATGGGCAGAGGTGTCCCCAGTGTCCCTGTGCTTGGGCAGGGATGGGCAGAGGTGTTCCCAGTGTCCCTTCCTTGGGCAGGGATGGGCAGAGGTGTCCCCAGTGCCCCTTTCTTAGGTAGGGGGGGGACAGAGGTGTTCCCAGTGCCCCTTTCTTGGGCAGGGATGGGCAGGGGTGTCCCCAGTGTCCCTTTCTTGGGCAGGGATGGGCAGAGGTGTCCCCAGTGGCCCCGTGCTTGGGTAGGAGCAGGCGAGGGTGTTCCCTGTGCCTCTGCTTTGTGTCGGGGCAGGCACCGACTCCCGTCCCGCGCCCTCAGCCCCCTCCTCCGCAGCCCGCACGGGGTTAAAGCCTCTCTGCTCTGCCCGGGGGTGGGAATTGCTCCGGAGCCGCTGCCCTGTGCCTGTCCCCGCTCCGGGGGGACGCGGCCGTGCCTTTCCCAGCCGTTCTTCCCACACTTTCCCCGGCGCGGGGCGGGCAGGCGGAGGTTCCCACAGCCCCGCCGGGAGCAGGGGAAGCGCAGCCCCCGGGGCCGGCTCTGGGAGCCGCAGCTCGCCACAGCCCCCTGCTGCCGCAGCCCCGGGCACAGCCCCGGCTCTCTCGGGGGTAAATACTCACAGCGGGAGAGTCCGAGTGCCTTTTCCATGGAATTCCATCCCCATCCTGCCCCGAGCAGCCCGCGCTGCTGGACGCTGCTCGCGCCCTTTGTGACCCGGGTGCACACCTCGGGGAGGGAACCTCTCCTGATCGCTGCTCTGGCACACAAATCATGGAATCTTGGGATGGCACAATCATGGAATGCAATGGAAGGGGCCTTAAAGCTCATCTCCGTCCACCTCATGCCATGGCGGGGACACCTTCCAATGTCCCAGGCTGCTCCAAGCCCTGTCCAGCCTGGCCCTGGACACTGCCAGGGATCCAGGGGCAGCCACAGCTGCTCTGGGCACCCTGTGCCAGTGTCACTGCCTGCCACAGCCAGGTCACTGTTCCTGTGCCCATAAAGACACCTGAACACCAGTCCTGGCCTGCGTCACCCCTTCCATGGGGGACACCACCCCTGCAGGAGCTGGAGGAGCCCAGGAGCTCCTGCCCCAGCCTTTGGGGCTGCACACCACTCTCTGCAAGTCCTTCGCCAGGCCTGCACCCTCCTGCTCCCTGGGGTGGCTCCTGTGCCACAGAAATGCCCATCCTGGCTGCAGCTGCAGAGGGAACACTGGATGTGAGGGTTCAGCCAGCGATGGGTCACCATTCCCAAAGCCTGGGAGGATTAATGAATTCTTACTCATTAATTAGCCCTGTCTGGGCAGCACACGTGCTACAGCAGGCGTGGAGGAAAGGTCATTTCCTCCAGGTGCCCTTACACCTGGGCTTTGCTGTGGACACGACATTCCCAAGGCAGACAAGAGGAGGGTAGAGAGAAAAGAGCCTGGGAACAGCATCCACAGGGATGGGAAAAGAGCCTGGGAACAGCATCCAGCAGAATCCTGCCTGTGGCATCAGGTGACCCCACCTCCGACCAGGACCAAGCTGATTTTCCCACCTGAGGCACACCAGAAGATGGGAGGAGAGCTCCAGGAACTATTCCTGATGCCCAGGGATTATGGGGAGGCCATGGGAAGCGGCTGGGAGAGGCAGCAGGCAGGGAGCAGCCGAGCTGTAATCCCACACCCTTGGCTATTTAACGCTGCTTATTGCAGCCCTCAATTCTCCCTCTCCCTGCAAGACAAATGTGATCAGTGCTCCGTGAGCCTGCCCAGCCCTCCCCAGCCCCGCTGCAGCCGGCAGGGAGTTTTGCTGGGGGGCAGGATAAGATTGTGCAGATATAATAACTCCATTCATCACCGGCGAGCGGGGCGGCGAGCGGCACTTTGTAAATGGCTCAGGAAGTTTGGCAGCTCAGATGCCACCAATCTCCCTGACAGGCAATACCAGGGTGCCCTGGAGCCCTGGGGCAGCACAGCCAGGGCAGCCACAGCTATGGGCACTGTGCCAGCAGGGACTCTGCTGCCCCATGGGGAGAGGATGGAGGGGAAGGCTCTCTCTGCCTTGAGAATCCCGGGAAAGTGCTCAGAGCAGCAGGAGGACAAGTCTGGAGGGGCTCATTCCCCAGGAGTGAGGGATGGTCTGAGGGCAGAGCACCCACAGGTCCCACGGGACCCATCCTCAGCCTCCCACAGACTCTGGGAGCTTTGCAATTAAAATCACAAAATTACAGAAAACCTGGGTTGGGAGAGACCTTAAATATCTCATCCCACCCCCTGCCATGGCAGGGACACCTCCCACTGTCCCAGGCTGCTCCAGCCCCAATGTCCAACCTGGCCTGGGACACTGCCAGGGATCCAGGGGCAGCCACAGCTGCTCTGGGCACCTGTGCCAGGGCCTGCCCACCCTGCCAGGGAACAATTCCTAATTCCCAATATCCCATCTCTCCCTGCCTCTGGCAGTGGGAGCCATTCCTTTGTCCTGTCCCTCCAGCCCTTGGAAATCACCTCTCTCCACCTTCCTTGTAGTCCTCCTTCAGACACTTGGAGCCTGGGGATGTGTTGCCTATGGAAGACCTGGATATCCAAGGATTTGGTGCCTTCCCAGCTCACTCACACACAGAAACGCAGCACTGGTCAGTGCATCCCTCCTGTCCCCTCCTGACTCAGAGAAATAACTTCCATCAGTGAAACTGGAAAAGGAATTATGGATGTTTTTTTAAGAAAATGTGCTCCAGCTGCATGCCACATTCGTCCTCGTTGCCTTCAACCCCTGGGAAGTGCAACCCTGCTGCTGACACAGGACTTGGATTCAGGAGCTTTATTAACCCAGATTCCCTGTCGTGATTCCCTTTGCTGATCCAGGACCTGCTGATTTCCATGCCCATCCTACAACCTCCTGTGCATCCCCCCCTGAAAATTCCAGCTTTGCAGAGACACCAGCAAGGGACAAGGCTGTTAAACACTGCAGACATTGTCCATTCCCAACTCAATTTTTTGGCCTACATCCATTTTTAGGGTTTTGGATTCCTTTTCCCAATTTTTAATTATCAAGTTGGTACAGAAGGAACATTGAACCCCACTAGTTTTGCTCCTATCTGTGTTTTTCATTAGAAGCCTGGCATCTCTGGATGAAAATCCAAGGAAGACTTTGTCTTTCCTGACACAAAACAGCCTTCCCAGAGCTTAATAGAAATTTGAGTGAGGCTCTTGCTGCCAAGGATGCAAAAAAAATTGATTTTGTGTGTTCAAATTCACGCCTTATATTTTGCAAAATATTTTCCAAGGGTGAAATTTCCCGTGCTTGCTTTCAGCAGAGTTTGCAGGAATGTGTTGAGCTGCTTCTCCATAGAACAGTGACTACCAATGTTCATTTTCAGGATTAAAATAAAAACAACAAACAAACGATTCTTGTCATTCCACAAAGAATTAGGGAACTGTTGCAGCTTCCTACACACACACACACACACACACAGAGTGTGAGGATTTCTCCACAAAATCCTTGGCACACCGAGGCTGGGTTAAAGGCAAAATAAATAAATAAGTGTATGACACAAATAATTATCCAAATGCCTCGGAGCAGCCCATATTTCAGCAGAGTAATGAAGGCAGGTACTCATTGTGCTCTGTCAAACCAAACAACTCACTTTTAGTATTCCTGCAGTGTTTTCTTCCAGGTAAGCACTATATTTACTTCTAGAATGCTATGGAGGCACTATATCTACTTCTACATTCCCCCTGCTTTTTACATTTTAGGGGAATGGCATTACAGGTGCATTAAATATGGGGATGGAGGAGCATTACTTGGAATATTCAAGGTTCTCCTCATGCTGGGAGCACAGGGTGAAGATGATCTGCTTGAGGGAGGGAGAGAAAATCCAGGGGTTTGGATCAGCTCCCCGACCTGAACATGTGGGAAGAGTGAGAGGGAGAAGAGAGGAGAGGTTTTCAGGCACAGGAGGAGGAATTGGGTAAGTTCTTACAAATACTGAGGGGTCACAGAGTCCCAGGCTGGGTCAGGCTGAGGGGCCACAGGGCTCCCCTGGTGCCACCTCCCTGCTCCAGCAGGGCCAGCCCAGAGCTCAGGGCACAGCAGGGTGTGCTCACAGCTCTGCAGTGTCCCCAGGCAGGGACACTCCACAGCCTCTGCCCCCTCTGCTCAGGGCTGGCACTGCCAGGGCAGCAGTTCTGCCTCCTGGGCAGGGGCAGCTCCTGGGCTCAGGCCCTGCCCGTGGCTCTGGGGCCATGGCTGGGCCTGGAGCAGAGCCTGGGGCTGCCCTGAGCCTGCACACAGGGACACACTGGGACAGACTGGGACAGACTGGGACACACTGGGACACACTGGGACAGCCAGGGCCGAGGCCCCTGTCACTGGGACTCCTCTCCAGCCTGAGCAGCCCCAGCTCCCTCAGCCTTTCCTGGGCACCGAGCTGCTCCAGGCCCTTGCTCAGCTCCAGGAGCTCCTGTCCCTGCTGTGCTGAGGAGCCAGAGCTGCACACAGCACCCAGAGGTGTCCCCAGGGCTGGGCACAGGGCAGGATCACCCCAGAGGTGTCCCCAGGGCTGGGCACAGGACAGGATCACCCCAGAGGCGTCCCCAGGGCTGGGCACAGGGGCATTCCCTGTCCTGCTGGGAGTGCTCTTCCTGAGGCACCCCAGGATCCCATTGTCCTCCTTGGCCAGAATTATTCCTGTTATTTTCCTTCCCTTGAATAGGAGGGAGCCACTCATCCTATGCTCCTTCTTAGTAAAACCTTCTATGCCAGGAAGTGCTGGATATCCTTCTCAATCCCAGGTGGACTGGGAGTGCAAATGTCCTGGACAAAGGATCGGGGAAGAAATCTCATGAGACAGAAGGTGACCAGCTTTAGGGGAGCAGTATAAGGACAGAGCATATGCAGATGTGGCTGGTTTGGACTGGGCAGACTGGGAGGAAGAGCTCCGGAGCAGGCAGGGCAGGAGCTGAAGCTCTGGGAAATCCATATGGGAATGGCCACAGGACTGTGCAGAGACAGCACATAACAGCAACTCCATAAACGATGGACAACATCATAAATCAGAACACAAACCTAAAACCCCCCATCCTGTGAGCATCCCTGGAAAGCAGCAATGCACAGCAGGACACAGGGTCATCAGAGCAAAATTCCAGGACTTTTGGCAGAGAAACTTCATTTTTAAGAAAATTGTTGTTGCTGCATGGAGAGAGTGTCCTGTGTGCATTTTTCTGTTGTTGTTGTTGTTGTTTGGAAAATGAGCCCTTTCCCAGAGGCTGTGATCTATTCCTGCTGGGAGCTGCATTCTCATCCCTGTCCTGGAACCCTGGAGCAGCCCATGAGCATGGGGACAAAAGGAAGAGTCTGAGGGAGTCACCTGGGGCTGACTCCATTTGTCCTTTGCAATTATTTTTCCTCTCTTCTCTTCCAGTGCAGCTTCACTGGAGGTGTGGATGAGGAGAGACAGCAGGTAAACACCTCACATGGAGATCCAGGACTCCAGTGGCATCTTCAGCAGGAGGAGCAAGTCCTTTTCCTAAAAAATCCAGCCAGGGCAACAGTCATCAGCTGGAAAGAGCCTCTGATGGAGAGGATGCAAATGTGAGAGGCTGCACTGCCGTTTTCTGCCAATGACCTAATGAAGCACAAGAAGCATTTGTGAGCGTGGCTGTGGAACAGACATTTACATAATGTTTGTCTGCAGCTCGGCTGTTACGCTGGGATGGCTCTGCAGGAAGGACAGGCTGTCCTCCTGGAGGTGGCACTGAAAAATGTGCTTCTCTCCGAGGCCGAGGGACAGCATTTTTATTCCTTGTTCCCAGGGAATTCGGCAGCCTGGGGAGACACTGGTCAGGTCACCGTGCCTTGGGCCAGCAGGGAAGGGGCAGGAGGCACCCAGCACCTTCCCAGGCACATTCCAGCCTGGAATGAGGGGGATCACTATGCCAGGGTGTCTTAGGTTGCAAGATGTGGCTGGGTTTGTGTATTCTATTTCCATCTGTCAGAGCTGGGGCAGTTCTCTGCTGTTCTTTGGGCAGTTTTTCTTTATCTCTCCCACAGCCAATCCTCCCTCCAGGAGATCTCTGCTGTCCATGGCCACTGAGTGTCCCTGCAGGGCTGATCAAATTCCAGCATCCCATGGGGAGATGCTGTGCCCAGGGCAGGAGCCAAGCATTCCTACCTGGATACAATCTGAGCCTGGAACAGCACAGCAGCCTTTGCCCACTGCATTCCCAGAGGAGCAGCTTTCTCCTGCCCTGCATTCCCAGAGGGAGAGCAGGCCCATCTCCAGCAGCCCTGGAGCTGCAGAGGAAAACTCCCCCCTTGTGCAGGATCCCTGCTCCAGCAGAAGCACAGCTGGCACTGCAGGAGGGCTGAGCCCCCATGGGATGGGGCTGTGCCACCACCCTGACCCACAGGGGCAGCTCCTGCTCTGACTCTGGCAGTGGTTTGTTTTCTGTTTGTACTATTGCGTTTGTATTTTAAATTTTCCTAGTAAAGAACTGTTATTCCTGTTCCCATATCTTTGCCTGAGAGCCCCTTAATTTCAAAATTATAATAATTCAGAGGGAGGGGGTTTACATTTTCCATTTCAGGGGAAGCTCCTGCCTTCCTTAGCAGACACCTGGCTTTTCAAACCCAGACACAGGGGAGCAGTCAGGGGGCACAGAGTGGCAATCAGGAGCCACCAGCCCAGGGAGGGAAATGGGTACAGGTAGCTCAGGTGCCTTGGAGAATGAAATGGGTATTTCCAAGCTATCTCAGTATAGGGCAGGAAAGGTATTTTCCAGCTGGGTGTTGGGAGCAGGGAGATAGGCAGGAGGTGTCAGGGAATTGTTGGAGCACCTGCAAAGCTTGCACAGGTCACTAAGGCTGGCCAAGCTTGGAACAAATGGGTTTTATAGGAAATGATTTTTTGATCTAGTTTTACTTAATAAAACTGGAGAGAAGCAGCCAGAATGTCACAATTTGACTGAGGAGTGTAACAGAGAGAGTTAATTACTGATTGCAACCTGAGGCTCAAAAACCAGCCAGAATTCAGGGTTTGAAATGTTGCTCTCACCAGCAAAGCGTGGGAAAAGCCATGGGAATGCCACCAGCCCCATCCTTGGGAAAGGGGCATGTCCATCCCTGAGCTCCATGGGGCTGGAGCCGTGCCCAGTCCCCAGTCCCATCTGCTGGACCTGCAGGGGGGCTCAGATTGACAAAACTTCAGCTTCCCCATGGACTGGAGGAACAGAAATCCAGGAGCTAAGAGCGGACACCAAAATGGACTCTGATTTTAATTTTTCAAAGACTTCTATACTTAGAAGTCTCTTGTTGGCCCTCAAAGTGGACCTGTTACTCTCTGCTCTTCAGATGATTTATTAATTACAGGCAGAGTTACGGCAGAGCTGCAGCTCCCCCAGTCCTGGTGATTTGTGTGAGACTGGGAAAAAAAACATCGCCCTTTGCAGAAATAAACTCGACATGCCCAGGCAAAAAAAAAAGGGAATGTCATCCTTAAAAACTACACCCAAACGCACACAAATATCTATTCAGATATATATATATATAGATATATATATAGCTTTTGGTGATGTGTCTCATGCTTCAGGACTGAAGGTATTTTTATGCTTTTCATAAATGACCATAGAAAAGCATTTCAAATGAAGCTCAAAGAATAACATCCTTTTGTTCCCAGGAACAGATACAGCCAGAATGGACTTGGCTGAGAAATAAAATCAGAGTATGAAAGGAGGAGACAGAGCAAAGTTACCTGAATAGCTGCAGACTCAGAACTTCTCATCTCCCTGTCACTGCATGAGAGATTTCTCGAGTTTGGAGAAAGCTCTGGGTTCCCATCTTAGGAGGGACACAAAGAGCAATATAAAGTCTCCTTCTAATTCCCCAAAGAAGCATTTGATACTCTTTTGGAAGTGGTTAAATGTTGTGAAAGCCTCTGGAGATGTGTTAATTATGGACAACCCAATTCTAGCCTCATGGATGCTCAGCCATGGAAGATATTTCAGGTACAGCAAGGCAGACACATCACAACTCTAATAAATAGGTGGATCCTTTATTAAACTTAGAAAGAGAGCCAGGATTGGAGGGAAAAGGTCATATTGGTTTGTCCTGAATAAATCAAACAGCAGAGCTCAACTTTATTTCTGCAGGAGAGAAGGTTCAGAAAATCCCAGAATGGTTTGGGGTGGAAGGATCCTCAAAGCTCATCCAGTGCCACCCCTGCCATGGCAGGGACACCTCCCACTGTCCCAGGCTGCTCCAGCCTGGCCTTGGGCTGGAGCCCAAGGGATCCAGGGGCAGCCACAGCTGCTCTGGGCACCCTGTGCCAGGGCCTGCTCACCCTGCCAGGGAACAATTCCTAATTCCCAATATCCCATCCAGCCCTGCCCTCTGGCAGTGGGAGCCATTCCCTGTGTCCTGTCCCTCCATCCCTTATCAATTGTCTCTCTCCATGTTTCCTGGGGCTCCTTCAGGCCCTGCAAGGCCACACTGAGGTCACCCCAAAGCTTCTCCTCTCCAGGTGAACATTGCTAGCTGTGCCAGCCTTTCCTGCCAGCAGAGCTGCTCCATCCCTCTGCTCATCCTGGAGCCTCCTCTGGCCTGGCTCCAGCATCTCCATCCCCCTTCAGTGGGATGAACACAGGGATTGTGGTCAGGACAAACACTCAGGATGTTCTTGGTGGGAACATGAGCATCAAACAGACTGAAAAAAAGGAAAAAGTCGGGATATGGAATTTTTTGGGGTGGCTGTCCTGCATCATTAACCCCCAGTTGGGTCCATACCCCCTGACTCCCCTTTCCTGCTCCCTGTGGAGCTCCTGCAGCCTCAGGACTCCTCTGCACATCCCTGGGCTGAGGATTTGCTCCTCCAGCTTCATCTGAAGAAACCACTCCAGATAATGCATCTTTATTTGTTTTGGAGGAATTAGATTTAAATTCCCCCAGAAATTCAATGAAACTCCTTTGTAATAGACAGCACAAAGCCCACAAGCCCACGCTCTGCGTGCCTTCAGAGCAGAACATCCATCTTTGCAGCACTCGGGTAATTCCAAACTGAGGGGAAGTTTTTGGGAGAGGGATGCCTGGATTACAGCCAGGTCTCGAACCAATAAGGACACAGCCTGACCTGTGGCTCCTAAATAAGGCTTTAGAAAATACAGGATTTAGAAAATCCTCACCAAGAAAGCTGCAGAATCCAAAAGGTTTCAATGTGAGCTCCGAAGTTAGGATCTGAAATTCCTTTTCAAGAACATCAGCAGGAGGAGGACCAAATAAAAGCTGTCACTGTTATTTTTCTTGTTGTCATTATAAGGTTACAAATGAAAGCAGAATGGGGTTTTTGCATCAGAGGATATAATACAGTCTGGAGGTGTTGGGGAAGAAAAAGAAAGGAAGCAGCACGAGGGGAGGAGGGGAAAAGGAGGGGAAAGTTACATAAAACTGCAAAGATGAAGCCATTTGGGCAAGAAGGTTCTCAGGAACCTGAAAAGCCAAAAAGGTGGGAAGGTTTGAGCTGCTGTGCTTGGGGGTGTCCACGTGGGGCTGTCCTGGTGTGGGAATCCTTACAGAGCCACAGGCATCATGTCCAGTGGGGGCTGAATTTCTGACTTCCTCAGGGGATGAGGAAGAGGATGAATTTTTATTTCCTACAGGGAATGATGAAGAGGATGAATTTCTGATTTCCAACAAGGGATGATGAAGAGGATGAGCTCCCCCTCAGCTGCCTCCAGGAGCTCCACAGCCACTGGATTCATCACAGGCTTTCCAATGTAGCCCCAAATCCAAAGGGAAAGGGGTGGGCTCCCTTTCCTCCCTGGGAAAATTTCTTGCTGATTCCATCCCCACTGCCAGCTGGAATGTGGTACAAACCCCGCTGGCCCTGTGGTGTCCCTCAGCAGGAATTCCTGCTCTGGAGACACCAGGCCATGGGACAAATGTCCCTCTCAGGCAGGACAGTGTCGGGGTGCTCACCCAGGGCCTGGCATTAAGGCAGCAGCAGAGACAAAAACCCAAGTAAAACCACAAAAGTGCAGAGCTTGGCTGAGCCGTGGGGCAGAAGAGAAAAGCACCACACAAGAAATTGATTCCATTAAAAAGTAATCTCAAATTTAATAAAAGTTATGATTTGATTATAGCCGTAGAACCGCAGGGCAGGGGAGGGAGCGCGGGGAGAGCTGGGGGGAGGCACCAGGGAGGGGAGAGCAGCTCTCAGGACTGGCTCAGCCTCCTGAAGGGCTCTCCCAGCCTGCCCGGGCATGCTGGCTACTGCCTGGTACTGACTGGCCACCTCTTGGCTACCTCCTGGCCTGTCCTCTCCAATCCCCTACACTCCTCAGTCCCCAGTTTGGGATCAGGCTCAGGGGGCACAGCAGTGGGGGAGGATGGAGAGGATCATGAGGGAGCTCCTCCAAATAAGGCCAGCATTTATGAAATCAATGCCTCAACGTGCCTGCACGGATGCAGGGAAGTCCTTCATCATGCCAGGAAACACTGCTGCTTTTCCAAAGGCTGTGGCACGCTCTGCTCTGCTCTGCTCCAGCCTGGTTCCTTCAGCAGGGCACAGCAGCCCCACATCCCCCTGGGGATGAGTCCCACCTCCCCTCTGAGGGCTGCAGCAGGCTCCGAGGGTTGGGGCGGGACAGACCCCAAGGGGATCTGCCCATCCTAGGAGCAGCAGATGCTGAGCTGAGCCCTGGGGCTATTGGCAGAGCCCAAATGTTGGAGGAGCTGTCAAGGCTGAGCCCTTCAGTGGCCAGAGCTGTGACACCTCTGCTGCCTTTGACAGCTCTCCTTGCTCAGTCCAGGAGCATCCCCTTCCTCCAGCTCCAGGGGGTACACAATTCCTGGTCACAGTGTGGTTGGAGCTTCCCTGGGGGAACAGCTGGGAGGGTGACAGCAGCAAAAGGCTGATGGGGATGTGGGGAGAGGCTGGTCCCAGCCTGGAGTTGATTCAGATTCCACATTTTCCTCAGGAATTGTCTTAAGCTGGGCATGTGCATTCTGTTTCCCATATGTCAGAGCTGGGCAGTTCTCTGCTGTTCTTTGGGCAGTTTTTCTTTATCTCTCCTTTAAATTTTCCTAGTAAAGAACTGTTGTTTCTACCCTCGTATCTTTGCCCAAGAGCCCCTTAATTTCAAAATTATAATAATTCAGAGGGAGGGGGTTTACATTTTCCATTTCAGGGGAGGCTCCTGCCTTTCTTAGCAGACACCTGGCTTTGCAAACCCAGACAGGAATTCAAGTGGTTCCCCTCATTTTTGCTGGGAGAAGGATGGGAATGGCCTGGGAGGGACAGGAGGAGCCAGCTAGGGAGATGGTTTTCCCACTTGAGCCTGAGTTGTGGTGAAGGAGAACTTGCTGGTTCCCAGGAGGGTTTTCCTTACCTGATCAATCAGAAACCAAACCCCCCAGCTCTGCTGTGCAAACCAGAGAAACAAACACAGATTATTTCCCTTGTTGGAGTAATGCAAAGTCTCTACATTTAAAAAAAATATGGAATGAACTGGTCTGTGAGTCACCATCACACTGGAACCTCTGGTTGTCCCCTCTCCAGTTCCGCTGTTCTTACAGAAAAATTTGGCAGCTGGATGGCTGCCAGTGCCTCAACAGTAAATGCACATGAAGGATCTCTGTGTTTATACAATATTGTTCTAGGTAAAGATAGTCCTTTAAATGCAGGTGATAGGCACTGGCTGTGAGTGCAGACACCTCTGGAAAGAAAAGACGAGGAATTAATTAATCCAGCCCAAATTATCTGGGCTTTACCTTTTAAGCTGAGCTACTACATTATGTGAAAGTCTAGTTAGTGAAGTAAAGAACAAAAAAAGAAAACAGCCAAGTGTTAGGAATCAAAGAAATCTGATAATAGGAATTAAAAGGGATCTAATGCTGGTTTAAAGCCTGCTGCTAAATGGGAATGATAAAATTGATGGAAGTGTTGCTGAAAAGTTAAATATATTCCAAAAATATTTCTGCTTAGTAATTAAAAGAAGCCAAAAGGATGGAATATTGCAAGTTTAAGGAGCTAAGGAGTTATTTTTCATTCTAAACTGTAACTGTGGTAGTTATTAAATTGTATTATTGAGGCAAATGCATTTAAATTAGAGATGCAGTGCACTGGGCTTTGGAGAAACTCCTGGGGAACTTGGGGCTTAATGACACATCCTGTGGTAATGTGGAATAGTGGGAGAGCTTCAGTGAGGGGGGAACACAGAGCTGAAACACAGACCAGAACCACATTGCTGAAGTGAGTTTGCTCCACACTGTTCCTCCATAAAATAGCAGGACAGCTGCTAAAAAGATAGAGCTGATAATTAATTGAGAACATTACTAGAACAGTTTATTACAGCCACTCAGCAGGATTTTCTGAGCGTTTCTGGTGAATTATTGAGGATCAGGCAGGATAACCCTGGGAGGGACTTTCCCAGGTGCCTCCCTGGATCACACACGGAACTGGAGGATGGACAATGGCAACTCCAAAACAGGAATTAATCCAGGGCTTCAGAGGAGCATCCTGAGGGCTTCAGAGAAGCATCCTGGAGCTTCACAAGCTACAGATAATCTTCCAAGGTGCTTCAAAGCTCTTAATTCCAAGTCTAAAATATCAAAGACTTCAAAAACAAGGAGAGGGAGGTTGTGAATGTGCCACTGCTGTGGGCTCCTGCAACAGGAGAGTCTTGGCCTGATAAAACATCCAGTAGGCCTTTGAGAGTGCAATTCCATGTCATAGAGAAAGGAAATAGAAAGGCATCCCTATGATCCTTGATTTAAGGAAAATCTTCTTGATCCCAAATCTGGTGATCAGGTCAAGATGCATCTTCCCAAACCAAATCTGCCTTTACCTGCAGCTGCTTGTTGGTGTTACAGAAGGAAAAAAAACAACCCCAAGCCCCCAGTAATACATCCAGTGGCAGAAATAGGAATTTTTCCTGATCCCTGAGCCCTCAGGATTATATAGAGCCTACTATGGAATAATAAATACATGTCCTTGTGTCCCCTTTAGATAGACCCAGATGTCCCCTCAAACCCTCATATTCAATCCAGAGGTTCAGAGGAACATCCAGGAGCTTCACAAGCCACAGATAATCCTCCAAGGTACTTTAAAGCTCTTAGTTCCAACTCTAAAATATCAAATTCTACAAAACCCAGTGAGTCAGAGGAAGAAAGAAGAGCCTGTGAATGTGTCACTGCTGTGGGCTCTGCAGCAGGAGTATATCAGCCCAGGCACAGCATGCAGGTGACAATTTCTCACTGTTTCCTGTCTGGAGGAGGACAAGGGCTGGCGTGGGATGCCCTGAGGTGTCTGCAGTGAGGTGTCATGGATTTGGGGGCTGCCTGTCCTGGGGAAGGGCTGGACAGCTCTGCCAGCCCCACCTGCAGCCATAGCACCCTGCAAGGGAGCTGGGCTGAGTCAGATGGAATCAGGGCTACTTTCAGCAGGAAACCTGAGACAGGGGCTTGAAAAGCTTCGTGCTCTGTGCTGGGAGAGGAGCAGCTGCTTCCTCCTCCTGTTTTCCCTCCCTCCCTGATCTGCTGCTCTCAGAGTGCTCTGACTCAGCCTGTGAGGGGAAAGTGGAGCTGGCTGTGAGCTCCAGCACTGTAATCACAGAATATCCTGAGTAATCACAGAATCCCAGAATATCCTGAGCTGGAAGGGATCCACAAGGATCACCATCCAGCTTCTGACATCCCAGCAATCCCCCCTGTGCATCCCTGCTGTCCTGGAGCTCTGGCAGCCTCGGGCCGTGCCCATTCCCTGGGGAGCCTGGGCAATGCCAGCACCCTCTGGGGGAGAATCTTCTCCCAAAATCCAGCCTGAGCCTGCCCTGGCCCAGCTCCAGCTGCTCCCAGGTGCTGTCCCTGTCCCCGAGCAGAGCTCGGAGCTGTCCCTGCTCTCCCCTCACGAGGAGCTGGGACTGCCATGTCTGTCCTCAGCCTCCTCCTCTCCAGCAGAACAAACACAGTCCCCTCAGCTGCTCCTCACTCGGCCCTTCCCCACCCTCACAGGCTCCTGTGGACGTTCCCTAATGGTTTTTCTTACACCATGGTGCCTCAATATTGCAGGTGAGGCCCCCCAGCCCAGAGCAGAGCAGGACAGCCCTGGCTGGGCTGGGGAGCTGGGCCTGATCCCCCAGGACAGGCTGAGATTTAATTCAGGATTTGGTGTGCGGGGAAGGTCAGAAACCAAACTGGCCATGGGGTATCATTGTCACCGCTAGAAATGAAGGGATGGGACTATTTTCAAGTTAAGAATGATTTATTGTTTAGATAAATATCAATCTCAGAGGCCATGAGATTTTAGAGGAGCAAGCAGTCGGCCATAGCTCAAGAGTAATCACAAGTTTTTTCATTACAAGGTTATATAGAACTTTCTAAACCAATAGACAATTGCCATAGGATTTATTTTGTTTTTCTAACTTATCACCTTTACTTACTTTGACTGCACTGCAGATACTTTTATCTAATGGGCTTCCAACTCACACACACACATATGCTCTGTTATAACTTTTAAACTCTTAACTTATTCTATATAAGTATACATTCTATACAGCTATACCCCTACATTACAAACCCTTCACCATCTTATCAGTTCAGTTTTTCACTTACTTAAGGCATATTCTCACCTACAACTATAGAAACATAAGTTTATTATTTTTTTGCATAATATCTGTGTATTGTATTTTTACATCAATCTAAGCTTTTTCTAAGGCTGTAGATCAAATCTTTCAGTGTCTGTGGAAGTTTTTGTTTTTCTGGTTCCTACAGTGGGGCTGAGAGCTGAGGGTCTGCTGAACCCTCCACACACGGAGCCAGCTGCAGGCTGAGGAGCCCTCAGGAACGCTGTCAGAGCAGCACAGCTCCTTCCAAACCTGTGGAATTGGGGGGTTTTGCCATCATGGCAACTGCTCTTGAGACAGCTCCCAATTCTCCCCCTTCTCACAAGGTTTGCTTTTTTAAAATGTGTTTTTCTCAGATACATGAGGCACAAGAGTTCTCAGCTTTGTGCAGTGGGTCCTTAGGAGGCTTTTAAGGCAATCCTCATCCGGATGGATTTGCACTTTCTCCTTCTGCTTGGAGCTGAGTCACTGGAACTGCAAAATGCGGCCAGCACAGACATTTGCGTTGGTGATTCTGTTTTTATCTGTGAAGCTGATGCCTGCTTTAGAGTTGGGGATGGCACTCTTTAAGTAAAGACCATAATAATTGGGAATTCTGGGATTACCTGAGCCCTGGCAGCCTCAGAGCTCAGAGATGAGCAGGACAGAGAGGGCTCAGCTCATGGATGTGGCTGATCCAGGAATTGAGATCTGTGTTCCTACTGGCCAGAATTAGGTTAGGCCCAAGATTGTCCTCAGAAAATCACAGGAATTTTCTAGAGAAGGAACAGTAGAGCAGATCCTGCAGGATCACTCTGTGCTGATGGCTCCAGAGATCTGGAGCAGCTGTGCTGTTAGGAAAGGCTGGGAGAACTGGGAATGTTCAGCCTGGAGAGGAGAAGCTTTGGGGTGACCTCAGTGTGGCCTTGCAGGGCCTGAAGGGGCCAACAAGATGGAGAGGGAATATTTACAAAGGATGAGGGGCAGGACACAGGGAATGGCTCCCACTGCCAGAGGGCAGGGCTGGATGGGATATTGGGAATTAGGAATTGTTCTCTGGGAGGGTGGGCAGGCCCTGGCACAGGTGCCCAGAGCAGCTGTGGCTGCCCCTGGATCCCTGGCACTGTCCAAGGCCAGGCTGGACAGGGCTTGGAGCAGCCTGGGACAGTGGAAGGTGTCCCTGACCATGGCAGGGGTGGAATGATATCAGCTTTAATCTCCTGTCCAACCCAAACCATTCTGGGATTCCATGATCTTTTTACAGGATTTGTTTATAGGTCATCCAGCTGTAAATTGGAGCTGCTCCTCCCCATGCTGCAACCCTTTTATCCTGTGTGTCCCACACAAGTTTTGGGACTCCTATTTCCCATCACCTCTCCTCACCTCTTTCAGGCAATAAACATTATGGGTTCCTGGACTGGGGCACTCAGAATGGATGGAGAAGTTGAAATTTAGAAGTGCAGGAGCTGTGAGTTGAAAACGCCTTTAGCAAGTGACAATTAAACCTTGGAATGCCCCCAGAATGCAGAGAGGAGGAGGGGCTGCACATCAGAAGGTTTGAGATGGTGAAGGACCAGGGTACCAGGACATCCCATCTCTTCTCCCAGCCCCAAATTCTGCATGTTGTGAGCAGCAGTGCCACACTTCACTAGTACTGAGCTGAGGCTGCTTGCAGGGGTTGTGGGACTGGGAGGAAACATTTTCCTGGCCTTGCACCTTATCCCAGCAGCTTTTGTGCCCAGATGGAGCTGCCCTGGCCCTCAGGACAGAGTTTACCCCACCCACCCCTGTCTGTGCAATACTCTGTGCAGGAGAAAGCTTTTTATAAAATGTGTTGCCAGGCTCTTTGGAGGGGGTGGAATGTGAGTTTTTCTCCCTATTTTCCAGTATCTTTGGAGTCCTGGGGAAATGCGATGTTTTATCAGGCCCTGATTTTGCTGCTGAAGCAAAATCCAGGCTGCCACTCACTTCTGTGCGGGGCTGTCACAACACTGCTTTGGACCTGACTTTTTTTATTCATTATTGATCATGGGAAATTGTTTTGAGAAGAGGGATGTAATTTATTTATCACCGAGGCTTCCAGTGGAATGTGATTTGTGCTGGAGTCCTGTTCCCTGAATTGTTGCTCTGGCAAACATGATAAGGCTCAGGAAGTAGGACAGCTTTGATGCTGAGGAGTCACTCTTAACATCCCAAACACTGCTGGGAAAGGGCTGCCCCCTCCCTTCTGTGCCTCATTCCTGCTGTGCCAGAGGCTCCTCTGGAAATCTCTGCTCCCCCTCTGCCTTTGGTGGCAATTGGGAGGCCCTAGAGCACCCCAGAGCCTCTCTTATCACATCCCATCAAATTATCACCCTTGAGAAGCTCACGGGAAATGGTTTAGGCAGAATAAACTTATTTATGGCAGGAAGTGAGCAAATGGAATTAACTCTGTCGTAAAAGTTATTTGCTAGCCAATAAATAGATATTTTTAAGGGCAGAGTCTGGTGTTATTCCATCTGTCAGAGCTATCCCTGACTTTAGGATTCAATATTTTTATATGGCATTGTGTTTATCCTCGCCATGAAGTGAGGGTTGAGAGGAAATCTGGGATTTGAGTACCCCCAGCTGAGCAATATTCACTGGCATCTACTACTTTGAGGTATCCACAGGAGCCTATTCCTGCAGGCAGATTATGACCTCCACAGATGATGTGAAGAAGGGGGAAAATCCTAGAACTGCTGTTATAATCTGTAATAATCTCAGCCTGGCAATGATCCTGCATTTTTTTATCCAGGGCAATGCCATCCTTTCATTTCTTCTGTTCTCCCTTCACTTCTGATTTCATACTTCCCCCCCATAAAAGTCTGGGGTGTCCTCCTGCACTCCTGCTGCTGTTGTCCCCAGGATTTTAGTGGGAACATTTGAAAAATAAATAGCAGCCAAGGAGCACATTCCCTTTTATTACAGCTGTTCTGTCTGCATATGCAATGGTGAATTAACTCCATTTCCACAAGTCTCTTGATTTTTATGTAGCAGTGGAGAGGAGCTCAGGCCATAAAACTTGTTTGGTCCTGTCCACATTCATGTTCTTAAATATCTCAGGACACCCCAGTGGAGCCCATGCTGCTCTTTTCTTTTTGTGCAGCTCTCTTTCAGTGTGTTTCCATCTTGTTTAATTTCCTTTAAAAGCCAGAAAATCTCCCCCAATCTGTTTCTTTGCCTTTCTGAGTCTGCCTGTTATTGTTGGGGAGTTCTAGCATGACACTGCCTCAATATAGGCAATTTTCTCCTGCAAACACGTTATCATCACTGCTCCAATCCATTTATTGCTTGAGAACCTCTGGGGCAGTGCCTGCTCTGCTCCACTGAGCACCACAGATAGACCCTGGCTGCTCCTAAAGCTCTCAAATTGGTGCCCTGCTCCACTGGCTGGGGCATTTCAGCCAAACCTGTGGCTGCTAAAGAAACATTTTCCTCTTCCTGGAGCTTTTGTGACCTGATCCTGCTGTATCCCTGGGTTTATGGTCGTGGATGTGCAGGCTTGAGCTCGGCGCCTCATTTATTGAGTTACTTTTATGGCAGCAGCTTCTATCCTTCTGTCTCAATCTCATTTTATGTCTTTTTTTTTCCCCCCTCTCCCAACCTTCACGGCTGTAACTATCTCTGATATTTAAATGCCCACATACATGATCAGTAGATCTTTGGAGTAATATTTTTATTTAGTTAATGCCAGGCCTGGCTCCCTTTCCAAGGAAATCTCACACTCACATCACACGAGCTCTTCTGCAGTGGCCACAATAGCAATAAATAGGTTTATTGCTCTTGTCAGAGACATATGTTTCAAGGCCAGCAGGGCCTTTATGATTATTTGGTTGGAGATTATGGATTGCTCAGAGCAGAACTCAAAGCACTGAGTCAAAATTAATAACGTGGAGGGTTCTTTGCGTGATCCGAATGCCTCACTCGGGGACACACGGCCCTGATGGAGGTGGCACTTGAGCCTGGCTTGGCTGCACTCCTGGGAGCAGCCAGCGCCCTCCTCTGAGCCCACAGAGCTTTTCCAAAGCTCCCAGAGTGGCGGGGATGAGCAGCCACGTGCTCACAGTTTTCTTTGCACTGTGGAAATGTCAGGGATAATTTGCAGTTTGTGTTCCTGCAGCAGCAGGACCTGGGCAGGATGGGGGCTGCCAGCAAGCTGGCAAAGTCTCCCAAGCACTCCCTGAATCTCTGCATCCTTCTGGTCCTGCAGACTTGATATTTTTGCTGGGAACTGCTGTTCCCAGAGATGCCATCTCCAAATGACACAGCTCCCCCAAAAGCTCATTGCTCAGGGGGTCTTTAAAGCCTCTCTGCTGCACTTAGGCCCCGCTGAGCTGTGCTGCTGATTATGATGCTCTGCAAAGAGTTGTTTCACAACTATGATTTTCCAATTACTTAAATCACCTGGAACTGAGGAATAAACCAGAGCTCCCTGTTATTTCCCTCTTTCTCTCTGCTCGTTTTGAGGGGAGTTTTTGGTCCTGTTTTGCTCCCTGCAGAGAGCACTGCCTGATTCCTGGGGGCTGTCTGGATGCAGGTGTCCATCCCACCCCCTCTCCCATCACAGGTGGGCTCCAATTTAAATTCAGGACATTCCTGCAGGGATCCAGGTGTCTGGAGGGCTGTTGCAATGGTTCACAGGGCACAAGGACACATCAGGAAGCTGAATTTCAGAGCCTTCATCTCCAGCTCAAACAGAGCTGGATTTCTCCTGTGGGGAGAGGGAAATGTTCCAGCACCTGTCAGACCAATTTTTTTTTTGGGAGGTCACAGTCAGAGGTTTAGAAAAGTCACCCAAAAGACTGAAATAGTGACCCACAGGGGCACCTCTGCCAGCTCCAGACTGCTGGGACAGATCCAGAGCTGTCCAGAGCTCTGGGATGGGTTTGCTCAGGCTTCCACCATACTGAAAAGACCCACCCTAAATATTAGATGGAAAACACACCAAGAGAGATGGAAAGGAAGCAGATGGGACAGAAGGGAATGTTCTAAAGGGTTATTAACAGCTCTTCTCATACCCAGAGTGTCCCTTCAGGCAGATTCTTGATTCCAGACTTGGTTTAGGCTTGATTAATGGATTTTTGGGATTGCAGCAGCCACTTCTGATCCCAGATCTTCCTACTCTCTCCCAGGTCTGGCTCCTCGACCCCTGTCTCTCACTGTGGGATATCTGACCGGTTTGCAGGTTCCCAGCCCAGCATCCCAACCCTGATCCCACCCATCCTGTCCCCTCCAGCTCCTTCTGCCTGGAGCAGTGATTTGCCCTCTCTCCACGGTATCCCACCTGATCCAAACTTCTTTCAGGAAAGGGAGACAGCTGGGAATGTGTCTTTTCCACACGAGGTGCTTCCCACAGGTCCTGGTGACAGCAGAGGGTGGGTGGGTGTGCAATGGATAAATTCCCATGACAACTATAAATTGTCTTTAGTGGATAGGGAGAGAAAAGTGGATACAGATTTAATACAAAGCCACTCAAATCTGCTTGGGAAAAGGAGCCTGGTTATCCAGATTCCATAACTCCCAGCCCTTTTACAGGACACACTCATTAAAGGCAGCTGGAAGTTGGAATTACCTATCCAGAGCAGTTCACCAGATTGTTGCTTCTGTGAGAACAATATGTTATAAACCACATACCAGGGAAGTTGTTTTAATTAACCAATTATCTATTCCGAGTTTCTCGTAGCTCTCTTTATCTCTGTTCTTTAGCTACAGTACAATATGGAAATGAAGGTAAATGAAAGCACTTTATTAGGCAAAACAGAATGAACCAAGAAAATAAGAAGTTACAATGAATAAAACACAGGCCACCCAAACATGCTTGGAACATGTGAAATTGGGGAGTTCAACTGTGGTTGTTGAAACATGGATATAAGGAATTAAATCAGTTAATCTATGTTATCCTACAGATCCACAGGCAGGCTGAGCTCTACCTGCAGTGCTGGAGGAGCCTCTGGGAGGGTTCAGATCCCTCACTATCACCCCAGGAATTTGTTTCTGGCTGCAGCATTCCAGCTGCGCCTGCCTTGTGCCACATCCCCTGGAAGTGGGAGCAGCACTGAGGACTCAGGGCTCCATCCCAATGCCCTCTAAGCCTCAGTGGGATCAATCAAGTCCTGCAGAGCACACCTCAGGGGAGGCTCCATCTCAGACCCATGGGATTGGAGAATCCCTCAACTCTTCACTCCACACTTTCTGAACTAACCCTGGGGGCACTTAGGGAGCAAATCCCACCCTCTGCTCCTGGCAGTTCCCCATTCCCTGGATGAGCTTTTTACCAGCAAGCTCCCAGGCCATGCCTAACAGAGCCCCCACACCCAGGACTGAAGATGTGCCTCTCTCCAGGGCTTTTTTCCTGGTGTGGGATCCTTGTGGGATAACCAGGACCTCTCCAGGCTGTGGTGGCTCAGCATGCTCACAGCACCACCCCTGTGACCACAGGCTGGGGCTTTTTGTGCTTTTTGTGTGTTTTGTCACTGAGAATAGATGTGCTGAACAACCATTAACAGGGAAATGCAGGCAAGCTGAGCATGGGGTGGCTTCCTGGCTGTTCTCTGCCTCAGAATTGCTCCCACCCTGCAGCAACTCCCCTCCCTGTAAATCCAGGACAGCCCCAAGCCCCTCACAAGCCTTTCACCCAGGTGCAAATCACTCAGGTAGGAGCTTCCAGAGGAGAATTTGGACACCAAGAGGCATCTTGTCACTTGGGTAAAGGAGACACAAGGATCGGCTCCGTGCGGGGCTTATCACCTGGAGCCAGCAGGGGAGGGAGAGCTCCAGCTCCAGCTGCAGTGGCAGGCACTGCTTTCCAAGATAAACCAGGAGTGCATTCAAGTATGTTCTCTCCAAGTGATATGAAAGTCACGTTGTCGTTACTCCACACCTTACAAGGACGCTCCCTAAACAGGATTGCAGAGGAAGTTAAGGGGATGCTGGTTGTGGATGTGATTTAAGGACTGATGGTTGCTCCCCAAGCTTTCCCTGGGATGTTTGGAGCTCCAGGGAGAGGAGAGCAGGATAAGGGATGTGGGTTTAGCCAGCCCCTTCTGGAAAGTGCCTGTAGTTCCTGGCACTCGGATCAGAGGGGTTAAAATGAGGAGATTCCCACCTGGAAGCACCTCCTGCTCCTCCGAAGGCAGGGAACAAAGCCCCTGCTGCATTTTGGCTGCTCTGGGAATACAAAAGGAGGAGCACCCTCAGTTTGGGTGAGACAGCTCCAGCCGTTCCTGACCTCTAATTAATTGTGCAGCTGGAAGTTCTGCTGGAATGGCTGTTAATTGAGGCCCTGGCCAGTAATGATTGCTGGGAGGGGCAGCCTCCGTGCCCTGGTGACTGGAGCCACCCCGGGCTGTCCTCAGCCACCCTTCCCTGTCATGCTCATGCATTGTCCTGCTCTGGATTCTCCATTTCAAAGCCATAACAAGGTCCCTGAGGATTCTCTTCCTCCCTGTCTGCAGGGAGCCAGGAGCTGTGGCTGCCCCTTCCCCGTGCCTGTCAGACCCCAGTTGTTACACAGGGCTGGAATGGGAATGTTTCTGTGGAGCCAGGGATTTACTGTTGGTCTGATTAGAGCCTGAACAGTCTAATCAAATGTAACAAACTGTTATTATCCCAGCTCCAATAACACCAGGGCTAGGCATTAATATGGAAAAGGATCATCGATATCAGAGCCATAAAATCACTGGGATCTGTCTCACTCTTGTGCTGATGCCAATCCTTGAGCAGAAAACACCTCTGGGTGTCCCAAGGGTCATTGGCAGCTCCAAAACTTCACCAGGGTGGCTGCAAGGGGCCCTTCCCTGGGGTCACCACCAACCCCCCAGGGATAAATGATTGGGAAGGGTTGGTTGGGATGGAATTGGATTTGGCAAAGAGCTCGGAGCAACCTGGGATAGGGGAAGGTGTCCCTACCCATGGACCTGGATGAACTTGAAGGTCCCTCCCAACACAAACCAGTCTGGGATTACCTTTTCCTGAATATCCAACACTGCTTTGGATGTTCTTCCTTATGCTAATAATAATAATATAATATAATATTTTATTTCTGTTTAACATTTTATTGCTTCTATTTAATAGGTTATATATTAAAATTAATACCAGCGCTTTATTTTCCTGCACTTTTATGGGTTCTCCAACATTAGAGCCAGCTACTTTTTAGAAGATTTTTTTCCCTATCAAAGTGCTATTTTGTCAAAAATTAAGCCTTAAACTGGAGTAGGGCTCCTCAAATGCTGCAAGAATTTAATCAAGGAAAGCCACAAGGATAATTTTGCTTTCAAAATAACCTTTCCTCTCATAACTTTTTATCCATGGCCAACAATGACACAAGGATTTTTTTAATACTGAAATTACTTTAGGATGATTTGTTGCAGGTGGTTTAATCCAGTCATCATTGCAGCTTTGAAATGTGGTGGGTACTGATGTTTGAAAGGTGTGAGGACATGGTGGGAACTGCCTTTTGTCTGAAGTTCTTCTGCCTTTGGGCTTTGAGTTTGCCGATGCTCCACAGGGACTGAGCTCGAGCGATTTGAGATAATTGTGAAATCTGAAAGGGCTCCCTGACGCCTCTGCTCTTCCCCTCCTGCTCCAAGTGGCTGCAGGAGGGATTAACTCTGCTCTGGAATTGTCCCCAGCTCCCTGATTTTAGTGCTGGAAAATTACAGAGTCTGGTGCTCCTCAGACTGGGGGCTGGGATTACAAAACTTCGGAAATGGGTGCAGACAGCCCCGTCTGCCCTCCCTCAGAGCAGAGAGGGGAGGGCTTGTTTTGATAACATATTGCAAGTGTTCGCATTACCCAAGCAGCTGCAAACTGCCCTCCATTTTAGGCAAAAATAATGGACTTTTTTCCTGGGAGAAGTGCATGTTTATATCTGCAGGCAGTAATTAGAGGCTGGTGAGTCAAGGCTCTGCAGAAGGAACGGGAACAAACCAAACCTGTGGGGAAAAGGAGCTGAAAACTGCTCGAGTGCTTGTTCTGGGATAAATTTAACCTTCCTGAAACTGATCCAGGTGGAGCTTTTCCCACTCTGGAGAGGCACCACAGGGTTGGCTTTGGCCAGGGTCTGTCGTCCATGACTTTTCCGGCCCTGGTCCCAGCTGGAGCAGCTGGATGAGGGATCCTGGTGGGCAACAGCTCCCATGGGATGGCATTTCCTTGTCCCTGAAAAAGGGACTCCTCCAGCCTCTCAGAGCTCTCAGAAAGGGCTGGGTCATGTCCAAGTGCCTTTGGAATGTGGGAGACTCCTGGGATGGAGATTCTGAGACCTTGTTGGATGGATCCCCTCTCCCTGCTGTCTCCCCCACAGCAGTCCCAGGGATGAAGCTGTTACAGGCATTCCCATCCTTCCCTCCACTCCTTAATATTCCCAAGTTTCACACAAACTTTTAATAGCTGATCCAAAGGGGCTGGCAGGAGGCTCCAGAAGGAGCAGCCAGGCTTGACCAGCACTATTAAAGAGTGATTTTATCCATGTTCACACAGGTGCAGGAGGAGGGAATGGGGAGTACATAACAGAAATCGGATTTTTTCTTGAGTTTACAGGAGTTTGAGATTAAAGAAGTTTGTGGAAGCTGGTAGGATAAATGAGATGGGAGCTGCTGAGAGATAACAGGGAGGATTAGTGGGAGCTCAGCAATAATGGAGAGCAGGTCTGGGGTGGGAATTGTCACCCTGGAAGCTGGAGGGACCTTGGCTCCAAAAGGGCAGACCTGACACTGGGACTGGGGAAAGACCAGTCCAAAAATGATCTCTTTTCTCCATGAGCAGTGATGGCCACTGTGGTTTGCATATCAAAGTGTGGTGGTAACAACCACTGCTCCACTCTGCCCCTGGAAATTCCCTTTAATTTCCCTCAGAGGTGTGGAGCGATCCAGCCAAATCTTGTGTAGCAAATTCGTGGAGAAATCTAGGAGAGAACATTAATTCTGCATTTCTCCTCTTCATCAGATCACTGCCCTTTAAGCACCCTCATAAACTCATCCTGCTCTTGCATTTCTTTGCAATATCTACAGAGAGAGGCACTTACACCAAACTATTTCCTTTTCCTGAGCACTTCCCCGCTGCTCTGTGATCATCTGCACATTAAAAAAGGGTTTGTCCCCTTCTCTCTTTGTAATTCACCTTCACACTTGGAAGGGATTTCTCCAGTCTTCTCTTTGCTCCAGAATATTCTTGTTTGGGGCAGAGTTCTCGCCAATCCTGCCGAGGTGCACTCCCTTGGCTGTTCCCATCCTTTTCCTGCTGTCCCCAGACCACACAAACCACTCAGGGTTCTTTTAACAGCCTAAATCTCATTTGGGGCTGATTAAATGCAACTCTGAAGAGCTGCACAGCTCTTCTCCGGGAAAATGTGCCTTTCCCAAAGTGTTTTCCCCCTGACTGTAAGATCTGTGACAAGCAGAGCCATTTCCTGAGGAACACGAGGATGTGCCACAGACCCCCCCTGATGCCTCCGGGCTTGCTCATGGCCTTGAGCACAGGGACCTACTTATCTGGTGCTGTAGCTGCTTTTAAAAGCATTAAAACACACCAGGAAAATGCAGAGTGCTTGTGTGGACAATTAATTTGTGCTGTACGGTGCCTAAGAGTTCTTCTGAGTGCTGGCAGAGTGACTCAGAGCCGGGCTGGGTGGTGACAATCGCAGCGGTGATGGAGCAGCTCACCAGGCTTAGGCCAGCCTTTGGTATGCCCAGGTTTCTCTCCCCGGCAGGTTGGGTTGGTTTGGATTCAAAGTGTGTCCAAAGTGTGTCCAAAGAGCTCAGCACAGCTCAGAGCAAGGTCCCGCTGGTCAGTGGATGACCCGAGGGGCTGTGGCCATCCAGAGAAATCAGCTGAGAGAAGGTGACAGTGGCACTGCTTCTCCACCCCACCACCCTCCCCAGGAAGCTGCCTGCTCATGGTTCACCTGCTCTGTGTTTCCCAGGGCTCTTCACTCCGTAATTCCCAGAATTCAGAATCCTGCAAGGACCTGTTCCCATGATTCAGGTTTGGGAATCATCTCCACAAGGATAAAAGCAGCCCTGTGGCTTCACCTCTCTGTGCTCCTGTGGTGGAGCCTCTCACTCCCAGCCCTCAGTCTGCCTGGGACGTGGCCACAGAGGGATGGGACACAGAGGGCACAGGACAAGGTCCCTGGCAGGGGCTGAACACAAGACTCTCAGCTGGGGCAGTTTTCAGTGCAAGCTGGAAAACTGGATTTATCCAGAGGGCTGATTTGGGCATCCAAGACCAGAGGATCCTGTCCCAGACTCCCCTTTGCCTCTGGCAGAGGAGTTCCCCCTCCTGAGGGGCTGGGAGGGCAGAAAGCCCCACTGACAATCAGCAGTGGGTTTGTAGGAGCACCACAGCTCCACGACCATGCCCAGATGTCAAACCTGGAGTTTTCCACCTCTGCCAGGGCGTGACCTCCACAGGGGCTGCAGGAGACCCCTCAGACCTATCCACGCCTGGGAATTAAGGGGGATTCCCAAAACATCACCTCCTGGGGCATCAGGGGCACCACACCCCTTCCTCCTTTGCCTGGCACTAGGAGCTGCAGGACAGGAGTTATTTTGGGTGCTGTGCCTTGACACATTCCTGCAGGGAGCCTCCCCAGCACCCCTGCCACTGAGAGCTGTCGCAGAGGAGCTGTTAATTAGCAGGATCCCGGGAGCTGCAAGGGTGGCTCAGCTCCCAGCAGTGACAGCTCCAGCTTTGCTCTTCTGTCCTGCCTTGTTTTCATTGAAACTTCCCGGAGCCCAGGAAAACGCACAATTAGAGGCTGTTAGGTGATTGATTCCTGGGCGAAGGGGCCTTTCCTCCTTGCCTGGAAGGTCTGGCAGGTATTATTTAAAGAGCTAATGAATGTTAATGGGCGCATTATTTGCAAATCTTGAAGTGGAATATTAGATCAGGGCTCCTGTGTGTCATGGTAATCAGCTTTCCCTCGCCTGCTCTGGCTCGGGGGGGAAACACCCTGCAGTTGCTTTGTTGTGTGCTTTTCAGATTAATATCCTTTTTCCAATCCAGCAGCTTTTCTCGGGGTGTTGGAGTCGAGAAGCAGATGGTTCACATGCTGCTGTTTGATGGTGACCCAGGGATTGTCCTGCTCAGAACTGCCCTGCTGCGAGCACAGAGCGAGCTCCCTGCCTTGGTCTCTGCTGAGAGAGGGGGAAAAGGTGTCTGAGAGGAGGCAGGGCTGGGCTGGACCCTGCACAGCAGCACCCCTGGGATGGAGGGCAGCGTCTGAGCTGCTCAGAGCCCACCTGCAGCCTCCTGGGATGGGCACCGAGGGGCAGCTCACAGCAAGAGCTCCCTGCTGCTGCTCCAAGCTGACTCCTCTCCAACGCTTCCCAAATTTCACTCAGCTGCTTCCTCCTGCACTTCCACCCATGGTGGTGCCTTGTGAAGTCTGGCCTAGAACAGAGGCTGGACAGAGTTAAAGAATTAAGTAGAGATTTATTAAAAGGCCTCAATGGATCCACCTTGGGCACCCAAGATGAACCAAAATGGTCACAAAATGCACAACTGGTCAAGGGGTCTCTCACTTTTATCAGTTCTGCACCATTTGCATATTGGAGTTAATTGTCCAGTTACAGCTTTAGCCCATGCAGTCCCATCCTTCTCGTTTTCTCTCTTCAGCCCATGTTGTTTGTGCTCCGGGGCGTGAGATTTGGATCATTTGTCCCTGGTCCCCAGCTAGAGCAAGAATTGTTTTCTCTCCCTACCCTGCGAGGAGAGCTCACCATCCCCTGATATGAAGCCCAGACCAAGACACTAAAGCAGCACAGAATCTGAAAAATATAAAAGCTAAACCTGAGTCATCCATGTCCTTCTCCAGGTTCTCACATCCAGGCCAGTCCAGACCTCCGGCCAGGCTGGTGGCCCCCATGCCCACATGCCCACATGCCCTGGATAACTGGCTGCTCCTGGATGCCAAAGGCAAGGTTTCAGTTGTGTTTTCCACAAGAACTCACTGAAAGGTTCATGCCCCAACTTTCCTGGACACATCTGGATCAGGGAGCATAGCCTCTGCCAGCTGTGACCCAAAATGCCTGGCACACATCTGGATAGCACACACGTGGTGTCCCTCAGCCAAAGGAAAGAAAAGAATAAATCCCACGGGATTTTCCAAATGTTTTTGCTAGAGTCTTTCCTGAGCATCAGACAGAGGAGTGAAGCTGCTGCACAGAGAGCGGCACAGCCCTGCCCTGGCTCAGGAGGAGCCATGGCTCCTCCTGGGGCCCAAAGGGAGACACAAAATGGGGAGGCTGGGAGACCTGTGGGTGACAGGAAGGTGTGACTCAGGTGTTCCACCTGGTGGGATTCGGGTGTTCCACCTGCCAAGTGCTGCTCCCAGGTAGAGTATCCTGGTGGAGAGAGCAGCACCAGGAACTGTGTGGGAAAATTCCCCCAGGTGTAGCACAGGTGAGGGATGGGAGAAGGTTCTATTCTGCCAAAATAAATGAGCAAATTGATAATGAAAAAAGATTGATCATCTATTTGTGTATTTCCAGTCTCCTTCTGGATGAATCCTGCAGATTTCTGCCTCGCAAGGGGAAGATTCCTGCTCTGTCATACACCTGCTCTGCTGCTCCAGACTCCTGAGCATCCACCCATCCTCCTCAGCTCCTTGGTGCCAACCTACTTTGTATTAACAGTGATTCAAATGTTAACAGCTGCTGTCCATGTTCGTCAAAAAGCAGCTTAATACAAATATATGATTATTGTATGAGCATTGTATAAAAGATACTTGTGTGTGTCTTAAGCTAAAACAACAATATACACTTTTATCCAATCCTGATACGTTTATAAATATATTTAAATGGGTATAAATATTTATAAATAGTTTCTGTAATCTCCTGTAATTAGGCTCTAAGCTCTGTGACAGACAGCATCTGTTTGATCTGCGGGTGCTCTCCGTGTGTGTGTGGCAGGTCTCTCCAACAGCAGTGGTGGAGTCAGGAGATGCCTCTGAAGGGAGCTGGCTCCTTCCCTGGGAGGAGGAAACCCAGACCTGGAGCAGCTTCAGGTGCAGGGAGAGCCGGGCTCAGCTGGGAGTGTGCAGCCAGAGAGGGGGGTGGAAGGATGAACAGCCCAGGGCTGATGCTGGAAATGCTCTGTGAGTTATTGGCAGCTGGAAGCTGGGCTGGGAGGAAGGAGCAGCCAGCGAGGACGTGGTGGGTGGGAAAAGTGATCATAAACCCTTTTTTTATTTCTCCTCATAACTCTCTTTATTTCCTCTCTGTTTGACTGTCGCTTTGAGCTATCTTCGTTCCAGAAGGAGAGGAAGTAACCTAACACAGAGTCAAACAAAACAGGCCCTTTTTGCTCTAAAAGCCTTTTGGGAATGCTCCCCACACAGAGGAAATGGGATGGATTTTCTCAGCGCTATGGCAGCCGCTGATGAGCTTGGTGGCAGCAGGACAGGACAATCCATGGTCACACAAAGCCACCAGGAGCTCCCACGGGTGGGATTCGGGTCCCAGAGCAGCTGCTGGGCCAGCTGGAGGCCTGTCTGGACTGCTCCAGCCCCGTCCTTTTCCAGCTCAGGACAGACTGACGTGGCTCAGGTGGCTCCTGGGTATTCCTGAACGCCTCATGGCAGAGGGGAATCCTCAGACCACCTCACACAGGCACCCCATAGGGGTCTGGTCTGGCAGGACAGAGGGCACTATCCCTTGTGCCAAGGGCTGGCTGGGTGTGTTTGGTGAGAGAAACAGAAATTGGGCACTGCAGAAGCTCTATGGGAACAGCCCTCTTGGCTGGAGAATGGCTTTTGGGGTGATGGCACAGGTCAGGCTCTGGGGAGATGCTGCTCAGCGGGCACCAGAGAGATGGGGAGGGGGAGGAGGGGCAGAGTTTGCCTGCCCCAGTGGTGGATCCTGATCCAGTGCAGCTGCTCATGTGCCAGGCTGTGTCCCTGGCACTGCAGAGATGTCCTGGCTCCCATGGGCACTGCTCTGTGCCCCCACTGCCCACTCGGGATGGGGGATGTGTCCCCTGCCCTTTGTCCAACCAGCCTGTGGAGGTTTTAGTTTGAAATTGCATATAACTCTAATTTTATGTAGTGGTTTTGCTTTGTTAATTTGATATTTTGTTAATTTTGATATTTTTTTGGTTAATGTATTAACATACTCACTTCTTGATGTGAGATAGGAAGATAGGATTAGGAGAAAGGTGAAGTAGGTTTTTCAAACTATGACACAGCCCCTCTCTGTTCCTGCTTCAGGTGTGTGAGGGGAGCCTGTTTACTCACTTCTTGATGTGAGATAGGAAGATAGGATTCGGAGAAAGGCAAAGTAGGTTTTTCAAACTATGACACAGCCCCTCTCTGTTCCTGCTTCAGGTGTGTGAGGGGAGCCTGTTCTGCCTGTGGGATGGGGGGAAAACGCTGCTGGAGGAGATGGAGGCATCTCTGCTTGATGCAGGCTGAGGGAGAGGATGTGCAGAGCCATGGAGAGAGGTTTGGCTGTGTGGGATGGAGACAATTGCTGGGAATGGCAGGGAAAGGGAAAGTGGAGCAGAGCAGAACAAAGGCAGACTGAAGCAGGAGCCTGGGGCTGTGTAGGGAGTGGGAGAGCATCCAGCAGAGCTGGACTGGCTGTGCCAAAACCCTGGGAATTGTTCTGACTCCACTCTGGCTCTCCGTGTTGAGCCCTGCTCCTGAGCTGGGCACTGTGCTGCTCTGTGGCAGATGATTGTCATTCCCAATTTCTGTGTTTAAAAATGCAGGAGAACAGACTGAAAGAAAAATAATCAAATTGCCAAGTGCAAAGTTGCAGAGTGATCTTTGCTTTGCAGCTTTGACTTGGGCCCCGGCTGTGTATCTTTAATCTTCCAGAAGTCTTTAATCAGAAGAAAATCTGGCTTATCCCTAAAGCCCAGGGTCTGAGCCTGTGCAGTGCAAACAGAATCCTCAGAGCCTCCAGGAGGGGATGGAGCAGACACAAGTGGAGCTGTGGCTGTGGCTGCCCCCTGATTCCAGCAGGGCAGTGCCCAGCAGCTCCAGAGGCAGGCCAGGAGAGGAGATGCTTGAGGCAAGAACAGGGAGAAAATGAAACTGTGACAGCTGTGAATGAATAAACAGGTTGGGGGTTTAAAAGGGAAAAAGGGAAATGTTGGGAAATGTTGTCTGCACTCACCTGGAGTGAAACCTGCTGGGTTTTGTAAGCCTGGATTTATCACAGAAGCACAGCTGGAAAGGGACATTAAAGCTCATCCCATTCCATGCCATGGGCAGGTACATGTCCCACTGTCCCAGGGTGATCCAGCCTGGCCTTGGGCACTGCCAGGGATCCAGGGGCAGCCACAGCTGCTCTGGGCAAGCAGAGAAACCCCACTGATTTAGGGTGATGCTGAGGATTTGGGGTTTTTTTAGAAATAGGGCAGTGACTTCCTACCAGTTTACAACAGATTATAAAGAACCAACAGGAAATAAGAGAATGCAGTGGAGCCTGTGCTGCTCCTGGGACAGGAGCAAAGCCAGCCCTGCCTGTCCTTTGGAGCTCAGGGCATCCGTGTCAAACTTCAGGACAGATTTTTCTGGCATGGACAAGACTTTTCCCACTGTCTTTAAGGGGAACAGACTCACTTTCCAAATGTTTGCAAGCAGACCCAGCCAGGGTGGGGGGCTGCTCCTGGGTCTCCCTCTCCTCCCCTCCTGCCTTGCTGAGCGTTCCTGGCAGTTTTCAGCTGTGCTAAAAACCTCAGAGGAAATTATGGGACTTAGGAAACAATCCTGCTCCCAGCCTAGAACCTGGCAAGGGGAAGGTGCTGGGATTGTCACCACCTTCCTCTGGGTGGTCGCACATTCCTGGCTCCCCTGTGGCAAATGTTGGAATAACCTCCTTCTCTGGGAAGAGCTCTGGGGGCTGAGGGAGGCTGGGAGCTCTCCTTAAAATCTGTCATTATCAGCATAAACTTCCCATTGCTAAAATGAGTTATTTGGTGTTGTTTTCTCATGCAGATTTATTTGGCACCACACACAAAGCCAGGTAAAGCTGGATGTGTCCATTCCCAGGAGCAACAATCCCAGCTGGAGTGGGAAATTGTCCAGGGAAAGGGGGATCCTGGATGTCCCTTTTGGCCAGGGTGGGATCTAGTGGGATTTCACCACAGCTTCTGGGTTTTCTCTGGAAATCAGAGGAACAAGGCCCCAACCCATGAGAGCCAGGACAGAAAGCAGCAGTGGGGCACGTGCAGGAGAGGGCTGGGTATTAATTAGTGCAATGAAAAATTAATGAACAATTAATACTGGAAAATAACTCACTCTGTGGGTTTAAATTCAAAACCAAAGCAAAAGGTTGAGGCCACACCAGCACCCACCTGCCCAGGTGACCCTTAACCATAAAAGTCAGCAAGAGTCTGGGGCTCAGGGGGTGCAAACCAGCCCAGAATTGGGGAGAATTCCAAAACCTCCATGGAAAAATGGATAGAGACAACCCAGGAGAGAATTCCTCCTTGGGACAGCTAGGGCAAGCAGTGCCAAATTTAATCCTGAGCAGGCCACAGGGCTGATTTTAAATGCTGTTATTGAAGGGTTGCTCTGTAAAAGTGTCTCGATGTACTTAAACTCAGTAACATTGTAGGAATTTAAAAATAAACCCACAAAAGTTCATCACGACTTCATTTCAAAAAGGCTCTCCACATAAAAGGGGAGAGGCTTGTTAAAAAGAAATTAAAAGCAGCCACCAGAAGGGTGACATTTTTCCAGGGGACACAGACATTGTTTAAAGATCTTCCATTAGAGAATGAGAGCAAACCTATACAGTTATCAAAAGAGACCTTAAAAGGGCAAAAAATTAGCAGTTCTCATTAAAGAGCAGACCAAAGGAGGCTGTCAGAGGTAAAACAGTATCCTTCAAAAAGTGGAAGTCATGTTCAAAGGAAAAAAAATGAGAAAAGGAGTGTGAGAAGACAAAGCTGTGACAGCAGAGACAAGCCCTTTTTTGAGGAGGTGTAAAAATCTAATATGAAACTCGAATAAATCTAAAATGAAATCTTAATAAATCTTATTAATATGTAATATTAATATATTTAATATATAAATATATTCTATATATTCTATATATTATTAATGTTAATAAATATACTCTTTTTACCAACCCCTTCAGCAGCTGTGGAGCCCCACAGTGTAAGGTCCATCCCAAAATCAGCAGCCTTTGAGGGGGTGGTGGAGCAAAATGAGGAAATTGAAAATATTCCAAGGAGCACTTGGAATTCCGCCCAGAGCCCGAAGGATGTGGCACAGGAAGGAGCCATTTAGTGATGCTGAGCAAGGAGTTATTGAAAATAAGGTGGTTCTGGAGGAGCTGCAGGTGGGAAATGCAGGGATGCTTCCAGCAGCAATCCAGGGATAGCCCAGCCCAGCTCTGAGCTCAGGAAAATCTAACAGAGACCTCAGGAGCACAGGAATAAATCTGGAATAGTGGGGAAGAGTCACAGAACCCAGAGCTCTTGCTGCCCCTGAGCTTCCAGAGCAGGGGTGCATGTGGGAAAAGCTCTGGCAGAGTCCTCATCAGCGACTCTTCAAGGTAAGTGTGCAGTATAAAAGTGTAGTGTTAAAGAGAAAATTCTGCTGAGTCTCATAACTGTGCAAGAAACACAGTTCAGGAATAAATCTGCAAAGTCCCAAGAGAAGCACCAGGGACCTGTGGTGGAGCAGCACCTCCAGGTCAGGAGAAGGAAAGGAAAGCATTTAAACTATGGAGCTGCTGATAATTCTTCAACATTCCGAGTTCCTGGTGCAAAGCCATGGCAGGAGCTCCCAACAGGCCAGGAAAACAAGAGCAAAATGTGCCAGATCCTGTGGGAAGGTGAAAGTCCTGTGGGAAGGGCTGGGACTGCCCAGCCTGGAGAAGTGTCTGGATGGGTTAAAGGTAAACTGGAGAAAGATTTGTGTCAGGAACTGGAGAGCCAGGAAAAGGAGAATGCGCTAAAACTTAAAAAGGGGAAATTCAGATGGGATATTGGGAATTAGGAATTGTTCCCTGGCAGGGTGGGCAGGCCCTGGCACAGGGTGCCCAGAGCAGCTGTGGCTGCCCCTGGATCCCTGGCAGTGCCCAAGGCCAGGTTGGACACTGGGGCTGGAGCAGTCTGGGACAGTGGGAGGTGTCCCTGCCCATGGGGTGGAATTAATTAATCTTTAAAGTCCTTTCCAACCCCAGCCATCCTGGGATTCTGGGATTTGAGCTGAACCAGTCACAAGCCTTAACCAAGCTATAACTACTCAGGAAATGTGATTTTTTCCTTGCATGCCCACATTGCAGATACAGTTAGGAAAAAAAAAATCACCTCAGTGATCTGTGATAGCCTAAAAGTAAATTGAGTGTGGAAATTTTTCAGGGGAAAAATGTTAAACAAAACAGAAGAGATCAATTTGTCATTGCACAGATCAATATTTCACCTGCTACTTAACTACTGTTTGCAGATCTGTTCCCTCCACTGGAGGAGAAAAAAAAAAAGACAGGGAAAAAAATCCTAGGAAGGAGGAAAGATGGAGAGAGAAGTGGGGAAGATAAGGGTTGAGGAATGTCTCTGCAGGCAGAGAGATTTCGTGGATTGAGAGTCTTCACTCTGAGCAAAGTGTGAGTGATGGGCAGGGCTGGCACAGGGGAGATAATTCAGTTCCTGCAGCTCAGAAAATGGGATATCACATGGATCAGGACATTCCACACGGACAGGAAGAACCTGCCTTGTTCGGATTTTGTGTCCCTGAAGTTCTTCCCCACAGGATTTGGTCAGGTTTGTGTGGGCTGCAGGATAACCAAAACCCCCAGGGAGATGCAGAGAGGTTGGTCTGGGCCTCCTTGGCCTCCCCACACCCAGCCAGGTTTGCTTTCTTTAATTCTCCTCCTTGTTTGGAAGCTTCAGCTGGGGATTCTTCAGGAATCTCCTGGGATGGGTGGCTGGGCCAGCCCTCACTTGAGTGCCTGTGCTCAGCTGGGGCTGGGCTCTGTCTCCAGCAGCACTGACACAACCAGAGGTCACAGCCTCAAGCTGTGCCAAGGGAAATACAGGGTGGATATTAGGAAAAAGCTTTTCAGTGAAAGAGTGATAAAGTTCTGGAATGGCTGCCTGGGGAGGTGCTGCAGTCACCATCCCTGGGTGTGTTGAACAAAGCCTGGATGTGGCACTGGGTGCCAGGGTTGAGTTGGGGTGTTGGGGCTGGGTTGGACTCGATGGTCTTGAATGTCTCTTCCAACCTGGTCATTCTGTGAATTCTGTGATTCTGTGAATTCTGTGAGGGTGAGGATGGGGTCTCATGCACAGGTCTGTGTTTATCTAATCCCAACTGGGAACAGAGTTTGCCTCAGTCTGAGGTGGCAAAGCAGGATTTTCCTTATGGAGCAGACATTCAGCTGCATTTCCAAGAGCATTCCCCACTGCACATAGCTCACCTTCCACCACTGTGAGGGCAGAAACGAGCTCATGGCTTAAATTCTTCAACAGCAATAGAGGAAAATGATTTCAAATTCACCTCACGCTCCAGGAGAGCTGCAGGCCTGGAGCAGAGGAGCCCTGCTGGAGCTGCACCCAAGGAGGCATCTCTGGGATCACCACCATGGGATCCTGCGTGGAGCAGAAGGCTGGCAGGTCATCAAACACAGCCAGGGCCAGCAAACAACAGGCCACAGCTTCAAAGAACATTTCTAAACCCCAGCAGGACTCAAAGCACGTTTCCACTGCAGCACTGGGGGGAAAAAAGAAATATATTTTGTATTTTGCTTTCAGTTCTGCCACGTTCAGGTTGAAACCACGGAGCAGTGGAGCAGAAAGGCAGAGGCAGAATTTGTCATTCCACTGTCCTGAAAATGGTTAAAGCAGCATTTGTTCAAGGTTAAACAACCCAGCAAAAGTTCCTCTTGTGCTGAGTAGAAATAGGCAGATTTTCTGCATGAAAAGGGAAATACATAAAGTTGTGAACGCCTCGCATTGGAATGGAAATGCTGAGATGCCAATGAGGTGCTGGAAATGGGGAATCAGCGCCGGGAGCGGCCCAGGCCCGAAAATAATTTATTTTCTCCAGTGAAATTTATTTCATGAAAAGTCATTATTCGAAAATCAATGTAAACAAACCAAGGGGCAGCCAGAGCAGCACTGCAGCTGGGGATGGCACAGAGCTCCAGGGAAAAGCTCTGCCTGGCTCCTCCTGGCCTGGGGGACACTAAAAAAACCATTTTCCCTAGATTTCACCCCCTGTTCTGAACCCCCACAATTCCAGCCCTGCTCCAGGCAGGGAGGTCTTGGAAAAGCTTGGGATGGAAAGGATCTTAGAGCCACCCATGGGCAGGGACACCTCCCACCACGCCAGGCTGCTCCAGACCAGCTCTGCCTGGCTCCTCCTGGCCTGGGGGACACTAAAAAAACCATTTTCCCTAGATTTCACCCCCTGTTCTGAACCCCCACAATTCCAGCCCTGCTCCAGGCAGGGAGGTCTTGGAAAAGCTTGGGATGGAAAGGATCTTAGAGGCACCCATGGGCAGGGACACCTCCTGCTCCAGACCCAGTCTAGCCTGGCCTTGGACACTGCCAGGGATCCAGGGGCAGCCCCAGCTGCTCAGGGAAATCCATTCCAGAGCCTCTCCATCCTCCCAGGGAGGAATTCCTTCCCCATATCCCATCTGAATCTCTCTTTTTCCAGCTTAAATCCATTAAAGAGGCAGAGTCCTGTCGTGCATCCACCCCTGCAGGACAATATTAATTCGGATTTATGGATTTCTAACCACTGTAAATCATGATGGAGGAACCTGAGGGGATGTGGGGGGCAGAGAGCAGGCCAGGGTGTAGAACAGCTCCTGCCACGTGCCACAGAGATCCCAAAGATTAAAAACCCCATTTGGATGCAGGAATCAGGCTGAAGCCCACAGCAAAATCTGCTGGGCCATCCTCACACACGCAGCAATTGTTCAAGCTCTCTCCACTGCCTCACTGGAAAGCAGAAATTTCTCAGATTCTCCCTGAAATAGCTGGCTTTTGTTTCCCTTCCTTCTTGACAGGAGTATTTATGGTGATCACAAAGAAAAGATCACAACACATCCAGGCAAAAAAAAAAAAAAAAAAAAAAAAAAAAAAAGAAGCCAGAGGAAAGAGCCGGCCTACAGATAATAAGTAACAAATCAGGGAAAAGGGGAAGATAATGGCTGTGATTAAAAATTAGACAGTGGGAAATAAAGAACAATGGATGTGAGAAGTAAAAGTATCCATTTAAAAAAAATCCATATCCAAATGTGTTATGGACAACAAGAAAACATTTTAGATTAGGCTGGTACAAAAGAAATTCCAGCAAAATTGCTGTGTTATAGATCCAGGTTTTGATAGGGGCAGGAATGCCATCAATAACGATGCAGATGATGCAGAAAAGCCCAAAAATCTGCTCTGGGAAACAATGAAGGGAACAGATTTCCAGCTCTCATCCCCCAACATTTTCCATCCCAACGGCAGCAGCTCCCAAATTGTTCACAGCTTAAAAATCTGTGAGGCTGCAAGCTTAATTAAGCGAAATAATTATTAATTTTTAAAAGCTTGCAATTAATTTTTAAACCAGTTTTCACCTGCAAGATCAGCCAAGTTGTTTGGAAATTTGTGGAGGGAAACCACTGAATATTTTACAAGAATAAAGCTGGTGTCGAGGTGGTGGTAAGAGGGTGAAAAATGGGGCTGGGGTTTGTCACCAGCCCCCAGATGGAAGTGCCACTGTCCCCTAAAGATTCTCCTCCCTCCTCCCTTTTATCTTAGGCTGGGCCTATCCTATAAATCCCCCTCCTTTGTTTTCCCCTTGGCATCAAACATATTTTTTATAAGCTGGGGAATAAAAATTGTTTCCAAAAGCATCTTGTGATCCTGGGGCTTCTCTCTGCTGCTGAAGTTGATTGTCCTCGTTATTCCAGGGAAAGTTTGGAGCTGTTTAATTTGTTGGCTCCCAGCAGGTGGAAGGTTTGATGCAGGATTTGTAGGATTAAGGGTGATTTGAGACATTCAGGGGTTTGCTCTGAGTGAAATCACCACAGCTCCAGTAGAATATCAGCAAAATAAAGTTGCAGGGTCCTTAATTAAGTGCCCTTAATTTTATTATAAATCTTGAGGCCTTACAAGTGAATTGATGTTTAATCAGGGGAATGAGGATTCTGCCTCTGTCTGTGAAACCAGAGGGAGCCAAAGGGAAATCCAGGGGATTTGGGCTCAAAACCACTTTTTGTTTTTAAGGAATAACTCCCTCAAGCCTTCAAGGAACACCAGAATGGTCTGGGTTGGAAGGGACCATAAAAGTCATTGAAATCCACCCTTGCCATGGCAGGGACACCTCCCACTGTCCCAGGCTGCTCCAAGCCCTGTCCAGCCTGGCCTTGGG
Source organism: Passer montanus (assembly GCF_014805655.1). Classification (NCBI taxonomy): domain Eukaryota; kingdom Metazoa; phylum Chordata; class Aves; order Passeriformes; family Passeridae; genus Passer; species Passer montanus. Next base: position 177,447 of record NW_024363049.1, on the reverse strand, counting down.
CACTGCCAGGGATCCAGGGGCAGCCACAGCTGCTCTGGGCACCTCTGCCAGGGCCTGCCCACCCTGCCAGGGAACAATTCCTAATTCCCAATATCCCATCCATCCCTGCCCTCTGGCAGTGGGAGCCATTCCCTGTGTCCTGTCCCTCCATCCTTGTCCCCAGTCCCTGTCCAGCTCTCCTGGAGCCCCTTTAGGCCCTGGGAGGGGCTCTGAGCTCTCCCTGGAGCCTTCTCCTCTCCAGGTGAGCACCCCCAGCTCTCCCAGCCTGACTCCATGGCAGAGGGACTCCAGCCCTGGGACCATCTCTGTGGCCTCTCTGGACTTGCTCCAACAGCTCCAGGTCCTGCCTGTGCTGTGGCCCCCAGAGCTGGAAGCAGGAATCCAGGTGGGATCTCTTTTCCAAGCATGTTCTTCCCCTTAGCACAGCACTTCCATCACTCCTTGGCCAGGCTGGGAATGCTTTGCTCCAGGAGAGGATTTGGTTTGTTGGGAGCTTATTTGGGTGGGAAGGAACATTTTGCAATCCTGGACCTTCTGTAACAACCTCAGTGTGATCAGCTGGAGCCCAGATCCCAGAATTTATTTAAGTTTTGCTTAATCCCAGCCCAGCTGAGCAGTGACCTGGCCTGGAAGGTCCCAGCTCTGCTGGAGAAGGGAGTGACCCTGCTGGCAGCACACGCTGGGGCTGGAGGATTTTGGCATTGCTGCCCTGTGTTCCCAGGGCTTTGCGCAGCAGTGGCCTGGCAGGAATGGAATGGAATGGAATGGAATGGAATGAAATGGAATGGAATGGAATGGAATGGAATGGAATGGAATGGAGTGGTGGGGATCATTGGAGGGACATCAAACCCCCACCAGGGTAAAGCCAGGGCTGCAGGAGGGAGCTTTAAGCTGGGAACACTCTGCCCTCAGCTCCTGCTGCTCAGCAACCGTGTGAAAATCTGTGATTTTTGAGGTGTTTGGCAGTGGTGATTGTTGTAGGCTGCTTTCAGGTTTTTGGGAACAGTTTAGTGCCTGATCCAGCCTGAACCACCCCTGGCTGTGCTTCCCATTTGCTGGATTTGAAGCACCAAAGGAGGCAGATCTCAGGCTGTGGAGCTGGGATGGGAAACTGCAGCTTCTGCCACAGATCTGGATAAACCCCACAGCAAGAGGAGCTCTGCTCCAGGCTCGGATTTGGCAGAAGGAGCTTCAGTCCAGGGGAACCCCGAGCACCCCACAGCCTGGGGTTTGGGGTGCAGGTGGAGCCAGGGACAATCTGCCCATCGCGAACTTCTAACAGCAGTCCCGGGCTGGAGGCAGGAGGGACTTTATCCCTCCATTCCCAGGAGCTGCAGCTGCATCTCCCACCCCATGGCAGGATGAGGGATACACTCCAAAATTGTCAGTAACACCTTCCTGGGGAGAGGAAAGGCAAAGGGTGAATTTGCTGTAGTTGAGGTTTAACAGAGAAGGGACTCAAGTCAGAGGCAGGTATAAAGAAATACAAGGAATCAATTTTTTAATGGATTTGCCTGTGCTTTAGACTGGTTCCAAAAAGCTTGGAGTAATCCAGGGAGCAAGGTAATAAATTGTTGATATATTTGTAGTGCTGAACAGAGCTGAGGTCTGGTGAAATCCTTGGCTTGGGAGGTGAAGAATCCTGCAGAGAAGCTTCAATTTCTTCTTTTGTGGTTATCATCAAACTCAGATTATTTTTTTCCCCAAGGTTTCCCATTATTTCTAACTGTGTTTATTCCCTAGGGTATCTGCCCTGCTCCAAAGGCAGGAAAGGCTTTTCCTGGAGGTTTTCCTTGGGGGGTTCCAAGACTGAAAACCAACCTGAGGGAAAGGTCTATCCTGCTTGAAAGATCATTTCTTTCTGTCTCACTCTGGATTTTCTGTAATTGACGAGGTTCAGGTGCTCTGATAACCCCAAACCCACAGTTCTCTGGGCTCTCTCCACAGTTCTCATGGGCTCTCCCCTTGGGCTTTGCAGTTGGGAAGAGGCACAGAAAACCTGGGAATGCAACGTCTCTGGGACCTGCAGGCTTTGCTGCTCCTCCAGCCCTCCAAGGGAAATTATTGCAGTGCCAATACTGAGCAGGGACTGTTTGAGAGTGTGGAGGCTGCAGTTCATCACGGATCAGGTTTGATGGGATTTTGGCCAACTGGAAGTTCCCTGTGTTTTCATCTCCCCTTGGAAGTCCTTGTTTTCCTGGTTTCTGTGCCAGTGACAGCAGAGACCGAAGCTTCCCAGGATTTTGGCTAATTGAGGGGAATCTTTCCCACCCCTCTGCCCAGGGTTGGAAACAAGAGACCCTGAACCCCCAGCCAAGCCTTTCCCAACTTCCAGGCTGGAGAAACCTGGATGCAAACCTCAGATAGAGCAAAACTATTTAAAACACTCAGGAAAACCCCATTTTATGGACCCCTGAAGCAGCAGGAATTTCTCCCATCTCTCTTTTGTGGTACCTGGCCAGTTGTGCATGTGCAGCCAAAGCTCCCAGGCACCTGGAGGAGATTTTCAGCAGGCACAATGGTCCTGCATGTTCCCAACATGTTTCCAGCCCTGGGAAATGCTGGATTTGCTCCTGTAACCCTGAAAACAACAGGTTTAGGTCCTTCCAGGTAAGTCAGTGCTCTGGATGACAGGAAAACACCACAAGGTGTTCTTCCATGTCCTCGGGAGTGATAGCATTCCCAGGATTTTGGCTAATTGAGGGGAATCTTTCCCACCCCTCTGCCCAGGGTTGGAAACAAGAGACCCTGAACCCCCAGCCAAGCCTTTCCCAGCTTCCAGGCTGGAGAAACCTGGATGCAAACCTCAGATAGAGCAAAACTATTTAAAACACTCAAGAAAACCCCATTTTATGGACAGACCCCTGGAGCAGCAGGAATTTCTCCCATCTCTCTTTTGTGGTACCTGGCCAGTTGTGCATGTGCAGCCAAAGCTCCCAGGCACCTGGAGGAGATTTTCAGCAGGCACAATGGTCCTGCATGTTCCCAACATGTTTCCAGCCCTGGGAAATGCTGGATTTGCTCCTGTAACCCTGAAAACAACAGGTTATTAGGTCCTTCCAGGGAAGTCAGTGCTTTGGATGACAGGAAAACACCACAAGGTGTTTTTCCATGTCCTCGGGAGTGATAGCGGAGCTAAAGCAGATGGAGCAGAAGCCTTTCCAGCTGAAGAGTTTGGTTTCCAAACTCTTTGGAGAGCAATTTTGGATTTCAGATTTATTTTAAAATCCCTGTCTGAGGGGAGGCAGGAGTATTTCCAGTTTGATATTGTCCAAATCAGGAATTGTCCATTTAAAATAACCACCACAGACCCTCTGGAGCAGCCCTGCTGTGCTCCCTCCTCGCAGGAATTGCCAGGACACCTGGGAATCCAAACACTGGATTGGGAAACCACCTCTCCATCTCCACTGAGGCTCTTTTACCAGCTCAGGTTCTTGTCAGGCCCTGTTTGCATCCCTTCTTTTCTGCCCAGTGATTGTTGCTGTCAGCTTGCTCTTATCCCATTTCTTATATAGGTTGTTTTATTTGGTTTTATTGCTTCTTTCACCTCTTATCTCATCAAGGTGCATTTCTTCATTGCTTCTGTGATCAGCGTGGTTTTTAGGAACACATTTAGGGCATCTTTTAAAAGAGACTTCAACAACTCCAAATTAATCACCCCAATCATTCTGATGATTTTCCTGCCAGTCCCTAAGTGTTTTCAGCAGGGCCTTTCCCCACAGGTATCCAAACCCAGGCAGGGATTGTGTTTGGGCAGAGCAACAAAAGCAGGGTCTGGTGGATGGAAAAGGGTTTTGTTTGGTGATCAGTTCACCCCAATCTGTGGGAAAAGAGGCTGAACCAACAAGATTGGGAAGGTAAGGAATAGTTTTGGAAAGTAATCAGGGCATGTTTGAAAAGCTTTGAGGATGTGGTGAGGAGCCACCCACGGTGCCCCAGGAGCTGTGCCTGCAGCCACCACAGCTTGGAGTCTCCTTATCCCCCTCCAGCTACAGCAAAACTGGAGTCAATCCCTCTCCATCTCCTTGGGTACACCTGGGGACAAGGAGGGAAATCCTGCTCCTTTGGAAGAGGTCCCCAAAACCCCCAGACCGTGGCCGCAGGCAGAGGAGCAGTGTCAGGAGATGCTGGGAGCTGGTCCTGCCTCTTTCTTGGAGGGCAAAGAAACCCTGAATTCCCTTGTTTCCATTCCCAATAAAGCTGCAGGTTGGCTATGGATCTGCCATGGTGCCGTGCTCCTGGGAGTGTCTGGAGCCCGGGAATGCTGGCTCTAGGCTCCAGGCTGACACTGCAGGGCTCTCTGGTTGTTTTCCTACCACTCCATCCTGTTCCCAGAGCATCATCATGAAGAGAAACATGAAAGCAGGCAATTTATAATAATAAAAATAAATAAAAGGCATAATAATGTAATTTATGCACATCATTAACCTCAAGTGTTGCTCTAAAATGGACAGAGATTCTGCAGGAAAATCATATTGAGGTTCTGCCATGACAATCTTCCCTGAAGGATGAGAATCTGTGGTAGACACGGATCTGTGGTGGACACGGATCTGTGGTGGCCATGGAAGTGTGGTGGCCATGGACCTACCACCCTCAGTTCATCAGTTTGAGGCAGATGAATTCTTTGCACAACTCATCTCCTGCAGCAGGTGCCAGGCGAGGGCAGGGGAGCTCCACACCTCCCCAGAGAGCTCCTTGTCCCCTCTGGCCATGCAGGAACCCCACAAGTCCAGCTCAGGTCCCTCACTTTGCTGTCCAACGTTTCCAAGGGGAATCCCAGGGCCACATGGATTTTTTATTCTTGATTTTTGAGGAATATAAAGGAGGGGATTGGGAGGGAACTGGTGTTGGATGTCTCCTCCCTTCCAATTCCTCCCCTTTCCTCCTGCTCACTCTTTTCCTTTTTCAAAGAAGAAAGAGTCACTTTAAACTCTTTCATCAGCTCACCCTCATCAAAAGCAAGTGGGCTCAGCCTGAGTGGGATTTCCCAGCCCCCTCCCATCTCCCAGATTCCTAAAGCTGCTTTAAAGCGCCTTAAACCCTTCCTGCGTAGAATTTTTCCTTGCAAAAATTAGACCTCATGAAAATAAATAATTCCCAGAGGAAATTTCAATTTGATTACAAATATTGACTTGCTTGAGGAAAGCTTTTTTTAAACAAAAATCCATTTGGAATCAACATTTTGAAATTAAACATGTATGTTCGCTCTGTCAGAGTACTTAACTTGGAAAAATACCAATTTTCTTTCCAGTGGTTGGGGATTTTAGGAGTTTCTCCCACCCATAGTTTTTTTTGCAGCGAGAGCTGAATAAAAGCGAGGCCTTGAAATCAGGCGAAGTTGGGAAAAGATTTGTTTTCATTTCAAGGGATTAAAAAAATGCAATGTGAAATGTTGTAAATCATTTTCATGCTTCTAAAAAAAAAAACCCTACAAATGCAGAAATATGGGGATTAAAGCTGGAGCTCCAGGAGGTGCCTGAGCTGGAGGAGCACCAGGCAGAGCTGACACAGTGGGTGCTGCAACTCTGGTGTCACTTGGATGGTGGCCCTGAGCCCACTGCTCCCAGTTCCAGCAGTTTGGGAGGGATTTTGCAGGGATTGGCAGCCAGGAGAGGAGCAGACAGGTGGGAAGAACTTGGTGGTTTGGCAGCTGAGTGGTGACATCAAGCTGTGCATGGGTTCTCCATCGTTTTTGGGCTGAATCCAGAGGGTCCATCGACATCTCACAGATGTTTGTGTAGAATCAGGGACTCCCAGAATGGTTTTGATTGGGAGGGATGTTTAAAATCATCTTATCCCACCCCTGCCATGGCAGGGACACCTCCCACTGTCCCAGGCTGCTCCAAGCCCCAATGTCCAGCCCGGCCTGGGACACTTCCAGGGATCCAGGGGCAGCCCCAGCTGCTCTGGGCACCCTGTGCCAGGGCCTGCCCACCCTCCCAGGGAGGAATTCCTTCAATACATCCAACCTAGTTTTCCCTTTTAATTTGAACCCCAAATTCCCAGTTCAGTGACCAGTATGACCAGCATGAGTCACTGAACCCAGCTTTGGCTCCCCACCCCACGAAAGCAGCACTTCAGATGCCCCTTCTGGTGTCCAGCCCCGCTTAACAAAGCGAAACCCAACTGCTCAGAATGTGAATCTTTGTTGTGTTCTCCCCCAGACTCTTCCTGTGCTTTCTGTGATCCCTCTGCTCCTGGAAACAGTGGAGTTGAGCTGAAACATTTGGGAAACCTCCCCCTGTTCAGGACAGGGAGCACTCAGGTGTGAATGTGCTGCTTTTGCCGCTTTATGGATTAAAAAAGGCAAGAATAAATCAACTTTACTTTGTGCAATGAAGGAGCTGTGTCAGGGGAGAGGATAAATTTGTTTTAGTGCAAGAACGTGGTGTCCTGCTGATTTTGGGAGGGGAAGGAAGAAGAAGGAGCTGGAGGAACAGCAACTTTCTGATGTAGACAAGATTTCCACATGCTGGTCCTGGGAGAGGTCCTGAAGGGGCCCAGCCTTCAGCCATTGCCCCTGCCAAAATAAAACACATCCATTAATTAAAATAAATCAACATCAGCATCATAAGTGACCCTGGCAAGAGCTGGGGGCTCTCCTGGGGCCTGAATCAGGGGGCAGAGGGGTGAGGGGGTCCCCAGCAGCTGCAGTTTCTTGGGATCCTGCTGAGCTGAGGCAGCTCCAGCAGAGACTCTGCTCACCGGAGGCATCCAGGCATCAGCCGGGAATGACTCCAGACACTGGAAGAGCTTTTAAGGAGCACTTTGTTAATAAATGCACATGAGAAATGGCAGGTAACAAATGCAGCGAGCCCTGGGACGCCAGGCCCAGGCAGTGCCCCCACAGCCATTAGGCCCAGCGGGAGCGGCGTTCCCGCCAGGAGAGCCACACTCCCACACCAAAGCAGGAAAACAAATGCTGAACTGCTCTCTGTGCAATTCCAGCACCTTCCCAGCCACATCTCAGCAGTGCCTGAGCCTGGTTTACCCCACAGGGGCCCAGCAAAGCCTGAGGAGCTGCTATGATCCCCATGGCTGGTGCTGGGCCCTCTCTGTTTGCCCAGAGGTTCCTCGAGCCTTTTCCCAAATAATTGTGCTTAAACAGCCCATGCAGCCATGAAGAAGCTGTTCAGGACAGCAGATGTTGCCAATGAGGACAACTTCTCTTAAGGTTAATTAATCATTTGTAAACCGACCTTTGAGGTGAAGAATTATTCATCAGTGCTCCTCAACCAAGACAACACAGAACTTTCATCCAGCATTTTTGGTCAAAGTTTTCCACCTTTCCATAACTGAGGGACAGGGAGAGCCGTGCCCTTGGCTGTCACCACTGTGGGGGATGCTCCTGCTTGCCCAGCATTTAAACCACAGCCAGGCTTAGGCTGGACCAAAGCCCGACCACTGCTGCTCTTCCCTACCTGTATTTCTTCCTTAAAGCCTGACTGACCTTAAATTCTCTCAAAGACTCCTCTCCAGGAGCTTGACATTTAAAAGTGCAGTGACAGAAAATAACTTCTTCTAAAAATATGTGTAACTTATTTACCAGCAACCAGGAGAGGAGGAGAGGAATTCAAATGAAGACACACATTGACATCACACTGCTGGTTGTGACTTCTCCTGGGGGCAAAGCTGCTCCCTGTGCATTCCAGGCTTTTCCCCCACATCCAGACCTGGGAATGGCTGGGCAAGGATCAGGAGAAAAGGGATCCATCCCCATTTGCCTTTCCCCTATTTCCAAATTTAGGAATGGCTGAGCAGGAGCCAGAGATCAGGAGTAAAGGGATCCATCCCCATTCGTCTTTCCCCCATATCCAACCTGGAAGTGCCTGAGCAAGAACAGGGATGAGAAAAGGGATCCCTCTGTACCTTCCCAGGCTGCAGGGAGGGGCAAGGCTCGAGTTTTGGGGGAGACAAGGAGCTGATTTAAGATCCCACAGTCCCCAAAAGTGGGAGGCAGGAAAAGACAAGCCACTGTTTATTGAGAAAACATCTCATGCATCATTCTTTGTCAGCTTACAGAAATGAAGGAATAGAAAAGAGAGAAAAAATAAATCAAAGACAAAACACAGCACAAATCTGGGAGCTCTGTACTTGGAAAACTGCTCATTCCCATAGGGAAAAGTCTTCTCCACCCCATGTCCCCCAGGAGAAAGCAGCTCCTGCCCAAACAGGCTCCTCGTCCCCTTTCCCACCCAAAACTCCAGCACAACCCTGGGGGATTCTCCTGAACGTGAGGCGTTCATGTATCTTTAATTATTGTTTCAGCCACATAAATCCATGCAGAATTAAAATTCATGATGGTTCTAGGGTACAAGTGCAAACAATTTGTTCGGTAAACTTTGCTCTAATTGGCATTCTGAAAATTTCCTGTTAATCAAGCCCCCTGGGCTCGGTTTACCAGTGTAGCTGTGCCTGGGAATGTCGGTGCTTGGAGGGTGCACGCGCCAGCGCCGCTTTCAAGGGTCTTTAGACGATATTAACTCACACACTTTGTCCTCACGTTAATTTGCAAGTAATTTTTTGACAACCTTCCATGGCCCTGCCTTTTATCTCGCTGCTTCGTTACTCAAGGCGAGCGAGCGAGAGGGAGAGCGTTCATCAAACCTGAGACTAAATCACACCCGGAGCCCAGCAAGGAACATCTCCAGGGCACCTGGAACTCCTCCCTCTGGGAGACGCCTTTCCAGTGGCTCTTGACTCCAAGTGGCCACAGGAGACACAAAGAGATGTTTGGACCAGGGTGGAAACTTCAGGAGCATGAGGCAAGGACTCCAAAAACAGGGATATGGAGGTGGGGACACTTTGGGCCTCTTGAGCCGAGGATGTGAAAGTCCTGAAGATCCAAGGCATGGACAGAGCTGCTTTTCCATCCCATCCCATCCCATCCCATCCCATCCCATGTGCAGGGGGTACAACAGGAGATGCCAGGCTCTGGCACTCCCCACATGCAATCCAACACGGAAAAATCGGCCAACTCTGGATCTCTTTCCCCCAGGGAACATCTTCCCCTCTCAGGGTCACCACCAGGATTTCAGGAGCTTTCAGCCACCTCCTCCCTTCAGTTTTGCAGCGTTATCAGGCCAGTCCTTAACTCTCATCCCAAGAGATTTGGGAATAGGAGAAGCTTTGGATCACCTGAGCGTCTCTTCCCAGTGGCACAGTGAGGCAGGATGATAGAAATAACAAAATAATGAGCAGCTGCCAGAGATCAGGGCTGTGCTGGAGGAGCTCTCCTGGATGGGAACGTGCAAGAAGGAAACACAGGAGAACTGGCAGTTCCCATAAGACACCAAAGATGGTGCACAACAACAAACTGCTTCCCGGGAAAGCTGATAAGGAGCATAATTAGATGGAATTATGGCAGCAGTGGCATCTGGGAGCTAGAAAAAAATCATGTGGAGAGTGGGAACAGGCACATTCCTGGGGGAATAACAAGGGATACTACAGGTTCACACAGTGGGAGCTGCTCACGAGGTTTTGGAGGCAACCAGAAGGGGCTGCAAATAAATCAGATGTAAGACAAGAACAGGAAGATGTGGAGGGCCCTGAATGTCTGGGGAGGGAGAACAGACTGAGCATTCCAGGCAGGGATTTGTCCCATCTCCATTGCTTCAGTCTTTATCCAAAGGTTAATTGTGGATGAAATGTAATGAAACAGCTTTGAAGGGAATTGTGGGGAAGGCCAGAGGAAGGGAAGGAGTTTGGAGCCATTTGGATATGTCAGATGTATTCAAAATGAGAGGATCTGATGAAAAACACCCTGGAACATTGAACTCTTGGTGGTTATCTTCAAAACTGATGAAGGTGTAGAGGTCCCTGGAGATGAGAGAAGCACCTCTCTTTGAAGAGGATACTTAAAATTAAAAAAAAAATAGAAAGAAATCTGAATAATCATCTTAGTCTAAATTCCCTGAAAGAGGCTGGAGGAAAGGCTTAAATGAGTAACTTGTAAAAGGATGAATAAAATCAAAGAACATGGGTTTGTCAAGAGACAGTCATGTCAACCCCATTTAATTTCCTTCTTTGATAAGGGAACAGGAGCACCTGATGATGGGGAGCAGTAAACACACAAGTGATGAGGACTTTTGCATTTTCCCAGTGAAAAAACACCCTCAAAATCCAATCAGAGCTCAACTGGCAGAGGAGGGACTCAACTCCTGAAGAGGAGGGATCAGGGGACAAGTCGATTCTCCAGCCCCCGCCTTGGCTCTAGAGGAGGGGCTGTCACGCTCCCTCTTCATCCTGCCTTTCTCCAGCCTGATAATTCCCAGCTTTGCCCAGGAAAATGGAGACTGAACATTTGTTGTGCTGATTTTTAGCCTCTCATGTTGGTTTATCCTCCATTTCCCCACAACATTAGCATCCCCACGAGCGTTCCAGCAGAACCACCTTGATGTACCATTACCCCATATTAACCTGGCATGCTGGCAAGGGGCAGGGAAGGTGCTTTTGGTGGAGCTTCAGTGACTCCAACCCGTTTGGAGAAGGTGCAAATGCCTGCAAAAACAGCCTGGGAAACCTGAGTGGGAGTGTGGAGGCTCCAGAGTTCCACTCCTGGAGGGACAGATGGACTGAGGGATGGGGACTCCTGCACACCCCATCCAGGGACTTTGGGAGCTGCAGGAATGGCTGCTGCAGGATGGAAGGAGTGGAAGCTTTTGATATAGTTTCAAAGAATGTGTAATTATCAGGTAGCTGAAAATTAGCCCATCTGTGCCTCAGGAGAAGACAATGGGAAGTTGTGTGTTACTAATGGCTGAAAAGCGCTGGCAGCACAAGACAGGAAATTCTCAGGCAACTTTTTTCTGCAGGTAATGTAATTACACGGCATAATCCCCAAATCTCCTGACTTTTTGGAGGGGTTTGATAAAGCTTAGAAGGTCTTCAACTCCCTTTCTGTTTCCTCTCCTCTCTGCAGCAGCACAGCTCTGGGGATTGCGGGCCCGCCTGGGCAGCAGCAGATGTGGGTGACATAAAACTGCCTTTAAACACCCAGCTAAAGACAATCTCAGCTTTTGCTAAAGCAGATTGTAAATTCCCACCTGCCTTTGCCACAGCCTCGTTCTCTGAATGCAAAGCACAGAGCTTGTAACATTATTTTGGATAAAATTTTCTTGCTGGTAGTCGGTCAGAGCCTGATCCAGGTCAGTGCACACACGAGCAGCAGCTTGGGTCAGATTTAGGACCTCTTTTGTTTTCTCTGCTTTTGGGCCCTGCTGATGAAAAAAAAAAAAATCCCCCAAGCCCCTTGATTTCTTGAAATGCCTCGAGGATCCAGTGATGAGGTCTTTGAGGGTCGGTGAAGCAAAACTGGAATGGCACAAACCTCATGCAAACAGTCCAGGCAGGGTAAATAGCCGATGATTTTTTATATTCATACTTTTGTCTGAGGAATAACTAGGAGCAAATTGCTTTTCCCTTGCCTAGTTGGAATTATTCAGAGCGGTTTTTTCTGCTGATTTTTGCTATTCTCTCTTTCGAGAGGTTTGCTCCTGAAGATGGCTCAGCCCTGAATGGAAAGCAAACGTTGCCTTCACCTTCAGTGAACTTTGAAGCGATTGATTTTCACCGGGCATGAAAGAAAAGCTGCGAAGTGACAGCTCGTGGACTTTGGGGAGGGTGAGCATTGCCATTTCACGCCTGTTGGTGAGGAGGACTCGGGGCAGTGTCCCAGCACACTCTGACAGATCCTCCTTGGGCTCATCCAGCCCCAGCCTCTCCACACGGGGGTCCTGGCCCAGCCCGGAGCAGGGAGGGCTCGGAGGAAAACGATTCTTGCTGGCTTTTGTCTGGTAATCTGAGGTCAGGAAAACAAAGTGCTTCCTCCCAGCTCTCCCCAGCGCCGTGGTGGGAAATGCAGCCAAGCTCCAGCACCGAGAACAAAGCCAGAGCTGGCACAAACACAGCAGCTCCTTAAATGAGTTTGCCATTAGCCGGAAGGGCTGCAAATTGAAGCGAAGATAAGCCCCTTAGCATTTCCCTTCTTTAATCCCAGCCTCATAAAAGCAGAGATGTGTTCCTATTCAGTGGGCTTTATACAGAGGCAGGTATTTCATTTACCCAAAAAACCCCTGGATCGGATAAATTATTAATGTTATTTATAAAGGCAATTCTGCCATTCAGCAACTTCTTTTGGATCCCTCTGCTTAATCTCGCTGCTTAGCATAAGATACACTCCAGTTAAAAGGCAAAATCACATTCCCTTACAAGGCCTGCAAAATAAGGGAGCGCTGAGGTGCCTGGAAAAGGGTTGTAGTTGAAATTCTGCTCTAAAGATTAATACATTTATCAGTGGCAAACATAAGCCCTGATTTCCACTTGCTCGTACCCTCCCTGCGTGAGGATGGGGCCTCACTCACACACAGCAAGAGCTGGTTAAGCTGCTCAGCGACACGGTGGTGCTTCCAGAGCCTCTGTGAGGCTGCCTGGGGGCTGGGTGGAGCATCATTTCCCTGGTCCCGTTCCCAGCCCCTGTGCCCCAGCCTGGGGCACTCCTGGGGCTGTGTGGCCCATGAGCGGGGGCCAGCAAAGCACCCTGTGGCATGTCCTGCAGCACATCCCACTCTGGGACACACAGAGCCACAAATTCAGCTCGCTGTCCCCTCCTGGCAGGAGCTGTGCAGAGCCACAAGGTCCCCCCTGAGCGTCCTTTTCTCCAGGCTGAGCCCCTTCCCAGCTCTCTCAGCCTCTCCTGGGGCTCCAGCTCCTTCCCAGCTCCTTTCCCTTCCCTGGACACGCTCCAGCCCCTCAAGGTCTTTCCTGAGGTGCCCAGAACAGGACACAGCCCTCAAGGGACCTCGCCTGTACCCAGCAATCATTTCCCTGGTCCCGTTCCCAGCCCCTCTGCCCCACCCTGGGGCACTCCTGGGGTGTGTGGCCCATGAGCAGGGGCCAGCAAAGCAGCCTGTGGCATGTCCTGCAGCACATCCCACTCTGGGACACACAGAGCCACAAATTCAGCTCTGCAGGCTCAGCCCTGCACCCAGCCCGTGGGCCAGGCCGTGCCGAGGGCAGCCAGGCACCAGAAGGAACATCCAGGAGGTGTGGAGGTGCTCAGAGTCCCAAAACAGGCCCAGGAGAGCAGCCAGCAGAGTGGCATTGGAGATCTCAGCCCCAGCGGGAGCAGCGTGGCACAGAACCATGAGGAACAATGGAATAAACATGGGAAACTGGGAGTTCTGCTCAACATCCCCATTCCTGCTCCAGGATGGAGCAGCTCCCACATCCTCCTCCCACCAGCAGGGCAGCAATGGCTGTTTTGGGGTTAAACACCCACAATGGGGAAGAGCAAAGCCAGCAGCTCCCGTGGGAGATGTGCTCCAGCCTCTGAGAGGGGAACAACAGCTCCTTGCTCCCACATCAGGTAGTTCCACTGGGAATCACCTCTATCCCAGCTCATAACCCCAGGAACATCCCTGGAGCTGCCACAAGCCACCCCCCAAATCTGAGGGCAGCACTTGTGGGGGTTGCAGGGAGCTCTGGAAAAATCCCTCGTGGGATGTTTCCTTCTCCAAATCCTTTTTCCAGCATTTCCCTCTCCCAAGGCTGCACATGAAACAGAGCAGCCAGAGTGGCTGAGGTTTTGTTGCAGCACAATTTGAACCCAGGCAGAACATTTCTGTTTGCTAAACTCGCCCAACCTTTTCACAGGAGGGTTCTGACAGCAGTGTGTGTTTTCCATGTGTTTTCCATGGATTTTCCATGCTGTTTCCCCAGCCCCGGGGATGTTCAGGATGTGTTTTTCCTCCTGGGCTAGGTGTGGGAACAAGTAGGGGCCCACGGGTGGCACCTTTGATCATTCCCTGGCACCGAGGGCTCCTGCAGCTGCACTTGGAGCTGGAGATGTCTCAGCTCTGGGCACCACAGAGAAGCTCACTTTTATGTCAAAAAGCCTCCTAATAAGATTTTAAGTTTGCTCAGGGAGCTGGAATGAAATATTTAACCACGGCATCACAGCAGCATTTTATTCTCATGAAAATGCTGAGATGCCATTTGCAAATCAGAAATGTTTTCAAATTTTGCTTTGAAATCGCAGCGTCTTTATGCAACTGTTTTGTGTGGGGTTTTTTTATTATTTTTCTTTCCAGGAAGAAACAAATCATGGGGAAAAATAGCTGAGATCTCGGGCATTTCTTCACAAATCAGGTGTGTGCTCTTGAGTCTGTCCTGGTGAGGCTCTTTGGAGCCATCATTCCCGCTTGGAGCAGGGAGAAGCAGCCCCTGTTGTAGCATCCAGCGTTCAAATTCCATTATCTTTGTTTCTTGCACTGACAACGAGACATTTAGGTTGGAGAACTCCACTGGGCATTAGTGCTGCTCTGAAGGGTTTGCATGATTTGAGATAAATGTCATAAAAGAAATAGCAAGTTCTGCTAGAAAAGCACAGCTGTCCTACTTTTTTATTATTATTATTGGGGCAGTTTTCCCCTTTTTTGGTACAGTTTATTCACTTGCAGTTCTTTATCTCCCTATATATAAATTATATCTTGTTAAATACAATAATCCAGCTTGGTTCAATCCCTCCTCAAGACTTGGATACTTTCTTATCCCACTCCTTTCCCTGCTCCAGGCAGGTACCCAGAACCATCCAAAATCTCTGGGTCTGGGTGATGTTTGGTCTGTGAGTGGCTGAATTTTGAGACATGAATTAAACTATTTCCAAAAAGAAAAGCAGGTTTTTTTAGGCAGTTCTGGCCACACACAGTATTCAAGGTTCAAACTGTTCTTAAGAAAGGGTAATTCTATAATAGTGACCAAAATATTCTTGAATTCAGCGTCTTAGGATCAAAAAGTCTCAAATCCCCTAAGCCGTTGCCCAGCTTTGGGGAAAAAAAAAAAAAGACCTTGTGATTTGTACACAGTTTATTCATGGGGGTTTTTAATACAAAATTCAAAGAACTGCAAGGAGAAAATGTTGGCAAGCAGCATAAAAAAACACTTAAAAATAACATATGAAAGTGTCAGAAGGAATGTGTATCAGTTATCCAAAACACTGAGGATCCAAAATAGCTGAGAGAGGAGGGGAGCAGGAATCAGAAAAATCCTCCCCAACCCAAGGCAGGTCTGAACACAGAGAGGAGTCAGAGCTTGTCCTGGCCAGTCAGTGCACAGTGAGGATGCCAGCGTGGCACAAGATTTTAGGGCACAAAAGACGTGGCAAGGACACAGCTGGGAATTTTCTGCTTCTGGGAGAAGCTGTTGTGGTCCTGGAGGCTTCTCCTCAGATCGAGCTGTTCCAAGCAGAACCAACTTTTTGGAAGGCAGCAAATCCACAGCCTGCAAACACTGCTCTTCTAAACCCCTCCTGAGATTTGGGCCAAAACAGGCATGGGGAAGGAGCTGGAAATGCACTGGAAAATCAGGAAATCAGCTCCTTTCAGCAGTGCCATGACCAGGAACTCATGCTGGCTCCAGCTGATCCCAATTTCCCCCTTTCACCAGTCCCCTGTTGGTTCACCAGTTCCCTGATGGTTCAGGTTCTGCTCTGCTGCTGCTGGAGCTCCCCCAGCCCCTTCCAGCACCCAAAGCTGCCCCAGCCTCTCCCGCTGCTTCTCCCAGAGCCACCTGTACCACAGATCAGGGGATGCAAGGGAATTCAGTCTGAAGAAGAGAAGGATTAGGGGAGACCTTGCAGTAGCATTTCAGTCCCTATAGGGAGCTCCCCAAAAAGATGGAGAGGGCCTGGAGTGCCAGGACACAGGGAATGGCTTCCCACTGCCAGAGGGCAGGGCTGGATGGGATATTGGGAAGGAATTGTTCCTTGGGAGGGGATGAGACCCTGGAATGAATTTCCCAGAGCAGCTGTGGAGGCCTCTGGATCCCTGGCAGTGTCCAAGGCCAGGTTGGATGGGGCTTGGAGCGCCTTGGGATAGTGGAAGTTGTCCCTGCCCCTGGGACTAATCTTTAATGTCCTTCCAACCCAAACCATCCCATGGTTCCATGAAATCTGGCTGGGATTTCTTCCACCCTGAAAGCAGAAACTGGTGCATGATGTTCCCACCATCCGGAAGGATCAGCACTTTGCTCCCAGCTGGTGCCTTCCCCCCTCACCTGAGTCCTGCAGCTCCCAGGAGGGAGGCAGAGCCCCTGGGAGCACGGTGGCTCCCACTGCAGAGGGAATTGCAGTGCTGAGGCTGCAGCTCCTGCCTGGCTCCTGGGAAGCTGCCAGGGAAGGGAAGTACAAGCAGAAAATGAATAGCAGAAGAGATTGCAGGTAATTATGTTTCTTAAGCTGTTAACAGGATTGGCCATTTGATAAATGAGAGGATTTGGGAATGTTTTGTCACTGACAAGGCATTGTGAGATCCGGGTGGGAACGGGAGTGTTGCTCTCCCACAAGCAGGAAATTCTCCCGGGACGCTCACGTACCGTGAAATCCATCTGAAACCTGGATGCCAGCACACGGAGGAAAGAGGACAGATCCAGGACTCAGGCTGAAAAAACCCCACCAGGTCTCTCACATATGGAATTCATTTGGGTTTGGTGCCCCTCCCGTGTCCCCAGAGGCTTCTGCTCTTTGATGGTGATCCCTCTTGTGCTTCCATATGGATTTTGGTGCCACCAGGGCCCCTCAAATCCCTCCATCTGCTTTTCTGTGCTCTCAATCCCTCTGGCTCCCTCTGCTTCCCTCAGCTCTTAGTTTGCTTTTGTGTTCCCTTGATGGAAAGGGAAGAGGAGAGGCAAGAGGGAGAGACAAGAGGGACACCAGCCCTGCTGTTTGTCCTGCTCCAACTGAGCCCCTCAGGAGGATTTGGATACCCCTGGAGCCCCTGTGTTTCTTTTGCAGCGCCCACAGAGGCCTTGATGTGATTTTCAGGGTGTCCCAGTGCTCTCAAGCTGATTTTCCCTGGGAATCTGTGCTTTGGGGCCCTCAGGAGCTCTGCCCATGTGCTCTGTGGGCCCTCAGGAGCCTCAGTCGATCCCACAGCAGTGAGGCTGGGGCAGGACCCAAACCAGCAGAGTTTGTGCTCTCCCAAACCTCCCCCACAGCTTCTCACTTCTTTGCTTTGGATGTCTGTTAGCACCAGACTGCTGCAGGAGCTGTGGGACAGGCTGAGGATGAGGAGCAGGAGGGCAAGGCCTTCTCCAGAGATCTGTTACAAGTAAACAGCGCATTGAATAAACCAAAAATCAGCTTGTCTCAGCTCATGGCTCGCTCCGCTTTTGATTTCCCAGAGGAAAGCTATCCCAGCATGGTTGGCTCCTGCTCAGGCCTCCCTGGGTGTGACTCCCCAGTGAGGAGCTGCCTTCCCCCCTGGGGCAGCTCCTTCAGGGGGAAATGGAGACAAAATCCAGCTCCTGCTCCTTCGAAGAAGCTCTCTGGAAAACAAGGTCACTCACTCTCTGCAGCTCCGGCTGAAGTCTAAAAGGCTGGCCCCAAGCAGCTTGGAGGGTGGGCAGCAGGTGAAGCAGCAGCTTATTCTTAGCAATGAACACCTAGGAAAAGAAAAATAACAGCAAAGACACTCTGGGAGCTTTTCCTTTACAAACAGCAGGACTGAAATCTCTGGTTTCACCCAGCCAGGGATAGAAGTGAACACTGTATTTGTGGATTTGTGCCCCTCTGCTCCAGCAGCCCCAGCCCCGCCCTTCTTCAGCAGGACACAGAGATCCAGCCCAGATGGGCGAGGCAAAATCTGTGCCAAAGCTCAGCCCAAAGCCCAGGGCAGTACAGGGGCACCACGGGCACCTGCAGTGGGCTCTGGATCCAGCACAGAGAGGTTTGCTCCTGCCAGCACCACTAGAAAAGGAAGATGGGTTTTCATGGGTGAGAAGACTTCCCAAAGGCCTGAGCCCCAGAAGGGCTGAGCCCCAGGGGCAGCCTAGCCCTTCATTAATGCCCCAATTAACTGGCTGTCTTGGAGCTGGGCACCAGACTGACGGCAGCTGTGAGCAATGGGCAAGATGAGACAGGAGAGAATTCCAGCTTCATGGAATCATGGAATGGTTTGGGTTGGAAGGGAATTCACAGCCCATCCCATCCCATCCCACCCCTGCAGGGACACCTCCCACTGTCCCAGGCTGCTCCAAGCCCCAGTGTCCAGCCTGGCCTTGGGCACTGCCAGGGATTCAGGGGCAGCCACAGCTGCTCTGGGCACCCTGTGCCAGGGCCTGCCCACCCTCCCAGGGAACAATTCCTCATTCCCAATATCCCATCCAGCCCTGCCCTCTGGCAGTGGGAGCCATTCCCTGCGTCCTGTCCCTCCAGCCCTTGTCCCCAGTCCCTCTGCAGCTCTCCTGGAGCCCCTTTAGGCCCTGGCAGGGGCTCTGAGCTCTCCCTGGAGCCTTCTCCTCTCCAGGTGAGCAACCCCAGCTCTCCCAGCCTGGATCCACAGGAGAAGAACTCTCCAAACATCAGCCCCATTCTCCAGTCAAGGCTGGGGAGGACAGGACCATCCTTGGGCACCACAGCACTTGACAGAACAACTGAGAATTCCTGGTTAATCTACCGGAAAGAATTTTGGAGCAAGGGGAAGGAAGGCACATGAATATGCAGCAAATGCAGTGGGAAGCTGCTGGCTGCTGCAATGGCTCATTAGAGCTGCACAGCCCCAGCCCAGCAGCGCTGCAGCTCCCTCTGAATGTGGCAGGATGTGTCACCCCAGATGGGTTTGCCTGGAGAGGCTGTTCCACAGGATGGGCCTCACGTTTCCATGGAATTTCCATGGAATTTCCATATTCCCCAGCAGCCACCTCGTGTGAACCAGCAGAATGCAGGGGACTCGCAATTAAAAATGAATTACAGAAAAATAATTGTGAAGTTCAGACTGGAGAAGAAGGATGCCTGAAATGCTCTCCCTGGAATCAGGTTAGAGCATCTTAGCTTTCCACAGGATTTTTTTATGGTGAGTGTCACTCACAAAATAATTTTATGTACCTGAATAAAATTAATCAAAACCAGTGGAAGAAAAGCAGCGCAAGATTAAATATCCAGAAAATAAACCCAGAGACCTCTTGGCAGGAAGGATGGGAGGGAAGGACTGGGACTCACACTCCATCTGCTAATAATGAAAATGAAGAGACACAGTGCTGGGAGAACAAGGAAAGGTTCACTAAGGAAAAGCCCTGCAGATTGGAAGTGCTGCAAGTGGAGCTGTAAGAAAAGCAAGCTGGGGGCTTTCAGGTGCAAAGAACACAAAAATCCTCCTGCTCAGACAAAGCAAAGGACATGGGGCTCTCCCTGCTCACATCTTGTGGCCTGGAGTGAGTGTTGTGGGAAAGCCTAACAGAGAGGACAAATAAACACACTTTTCCTGGGTAATTGTCTGATTATCAGTTGCTGGCTTGTGGCCACCAACATTTACAGCCCAAAGCAAACACCAGTGAAGGGAGGGAGAAGACACAGGGTCATGGGCCATGGAGGAGCAGCTGCACACATGGATCTCTCCAGGCAGGAATCCTGCCCATCCATTCCAGGGACAGCACAGGGAATCAGCCAGGCCAGGGGGGACACTGGGGCTTGGAGCACCCTGGGCTAGGGAAGGTGTCCCTCTGCCATGGGAAGGACATGGAGGAGCTTTAAGGTGCCTCCAACCCAAACCATTCTGGGATTCTGTGACTCCATGAGGAGGCTGCTGGGAAGAGGAGATAAAACCTCTGATAAATGAATGAGATTTGATAAAGGATCTCTGACAGCTGGGAATGGACCACAAGGTATGAGAGAGCCTGGGGAGCATGGAAGGGTTTGGAAAGGGATCACCTGAACTTCAGGGATGATCTCCTGTACCTGCAGCCCTGCTGGGGATGGATCAGGATGCCAGGGGCAGAGCACAGCTAGCCCTGAGCTCTTCCCCACACACTGCTGAGGAGAAAAACAGCATTGCACTGTCCTCATCCCCTTCTGTGGCCTGGGATCTACCAATGAAGGGGGTTCTGAGATCAACAGGAGATTGTCACCCTTGATAAAGACTTTCACCTGGCCGAATCTGGAGGCACAGGGTGGTGCTGGGCTCCATCCCACACTCTCAACAGGCATCACACGTGGAAAAGCACCAATTTTCCACCTCTGTGCTGCAGATTTTCCCTGGTCCCACCTGTGCTTCTCCAGGTATTTCTGATTCTCTTCCTACCTTGCATCTGTTTTTCTTCTAAATGCTCCCTCCTGCCTTGGCTGTGGGCTCTGCTGGCACATCCCAGCTCCTGTGCTCTGCCCTGCAGGGCAGTGCTGCTCCTGCCTCCAGCCAGGAACAAGGCTGCTGCTGCACAAGGGCTCTGTGGATCCAGAGCTGAACATCCACAGACTGGCATGGAGAGAACCTCAGAACGTGGCACATTTCAGAGGAAAAGAAAAAAAACCATACATTTTTCACTGGGGTTATTCCTTTCCTAAATTTCAAGCCTTTAAATGTTAAGTCTATGGCTTGGCAAATTTGGCATTGATATTGGGGGAGTTATTTACATAATAAATATAAAAAAATCTATTAAAAATGGAATCACAGAATCCCAGAATAGTTTGGGGTGGAAGGCCCTTAAAGCCCATCCAGTGCCACCCCTGCCATGGCAGGGACACTTTCCACTGTCCCAGGCTGCTCCAAACTCCAGTGTCCAACCTGGCTCAGGACACTTCCAGGGATGGGGCAGCCGCAGCTTCTCTGTGCCAGGGCCTCCCCACCCTCCCAGGGAACAACTTCTTCCATATATCCAACCT
Organism: Passer montanus; assembly: GCF_014805655.1. Classification (NCBI taxonomy): domain Eukaryota; kingdom Metazoa; phylum Chordata; class Aves; order Passeriformes; family Passeridae; genus Passer; species Passer montanus. The sequence goes on along the minus strand of NW_024363049.1, from coordinate 156,797 downwards.
AAATGTCTCCTCTTTTAGGCTGAACCCTTGTCCTACCACTGCAGCTCCTGATGGATGACACATAATAACACATTATACAGAGATAGATATGTACCCAAAACACTGGGAAAATGGTGTCTTTTTCCTAATCCTCTTGCCATTTCACCTGACACTTTAAAAAATATCAAAGAGTCAAACACTCGGTGTGAAACCTTAAAAAAATTGACTGGCGTGGTCAAAGTTTGGTGGTGACATCAGCAAAGGAAAACAAAGCCCCAAAATGTCAAACACTGCTATGACATCGAGCTGGTTGTAAATCAATCGCCAGGAAAAACTCCTGACCTACATGAACAGAAGCAGGAAACAAAGAAACCTCAGAATAAAATCCATGGCTGACAGAGCTTAGCACGGGGAAGTTGTGTTTGCAGAAGAAATCCTAGCAACAGTACGGGGTCACTGCTCGGTGCAGACAGGAGAATTGGGAAGGATTATGCAGAAAATGCAGAAGGGTTCAAACAGACTTTTAGTCGGTATTTGGAAAGAAGGATGATTTGCTTTCATTGCTGGAAGATGATGAAATACTTTCCAGTCTATTAGGAGCTGAGAGGGATGTGAGGTTCTCTCAGCAATGAGGAGTCTGAAATCAGCACCGCTGGCAGAGGAGCTCAGGCCCTGCTGATGCTGAATGGTAACAGCAGCAGATCTGGAAATGCCCAACTTATCAAAATCTGTTCAAGCAGAAGGGAAGCAGCAGGAATCAATGAACCATGGGAGGAAGGAGCAGCCCTGGGTCACAGCAAGGGAGGGTTTGTTCTAGCCTGTCTGTCATTAGCACGGGCAAGGGGAGCTTGGAGCCACATGGAATCAGGGAATCACAGGGTGGGGAAGGCAGGAGGGACCACAGGGCTCACCTGATCCCCTGCTCCAGCAGGGTCACCCCAGAGCACAGAGCACAGGACTGAGTTCAGAAGGTTCTGGAGTATCTCCACTGAGGGTCCAGCTCTCCTGACAAACTGCAGCCACCTTCCTTCCCAGGCTGGTGGCTCTGAGGTACAGGGATGTCACCTGACACTCACTCAGACCAAAGTTTTCTTCTCCATAATAAAACCTTGACTTCTTGGCCAGCTCAAAACTTTCTGCTGGAGGTAAGAGTCAAACAAAAAAAGCTCTGGGCTCAAGCTGTGCTCTGTTCTTGCCCACCTGCAGAAGCAGGAGTTTCTAACCAGGATTTTTGTGAAGCTGTTCTTTGGCTGTACCCTGGTCCCAGTCCTGTGCAAAGCTGGTTTGTGGCCATGAAATGTCCCAAAATGGGCACAGAGAGAGCCAGCAGTGCTGTGCTGTGGCTATCAGAGCCAGGAACCCTCCCTCTCCCAAACCCACACCTCTGCTGGCTCCGAGTGCCAGCTCCAGAGCTGCTCTAAACAAGTTTAACTCCTGTTTTCTGCAGCAAGAAGGGAAGTGAATTAAATCACCATTCACTTTACACCCCCATGTAAGCTCCAAAGACCTGAGGGGGCTGAGAAGATTTAAGAGATACCAGAAGCCTTTTCTGCTTCAGGGTAGCACCAAAAACCACCCCAAACCCAAATATTTTGGTCACAAAATTTCCCCTTTGCAACTCCCTGATGTTTTCAACCCCCCCAAAAAGCGTTGCCCTAAACAAGGCTGTGCAGAGTGGAAGTTGTAAAACACTGTTGGATCTCCCATTAACGTAATGAGGCTTCACCAAAAACAGAGGAGCAGAAAAAAAAGATTAATCAAAACCCTACGTGAATTTATTTATGGATCACAAAAAATGTTTCCAGAATATCCAAGACATGGTCGAGGGATAAAGTTAGATGAAGTTCGGATTTATCTCGATTACCTAACCTGGCATTAAAATCCTTTCCACTGATCAGCAAACAGAGGGATAAAAAGATTTTAGAGACATTATGTAGGTCTGGAATAATTCCCAGTACGAGTTCCTATAAGAAGAGGAATTGTGGGAGGAATACAAATATTAATCAGAAGAAAAGGTTCTAAATTGGGAAACTGCTCTGGCAATGAGACAAAAGTCTAAGTCATTAGTGTAACAACCTCTAATCCCTATCAGAGCAGCCAGTCTCATGACAGAGATGGACGTGAAATGGCTTTCTCCATAAATATTTCAGGTTTGATTAATTCTAACTTTCTCTGTCTGGACGTAACAAATATGTTGTGAAACATATCATGAAAAAGCAGAGACATTTGGCTGAACAATCCAAAACCGTGTAGAAACTTCATTTTCTAGGAAATGGAGAAACACATTTTAAAGCTGTTTTCCTCTTAACTCCATGCAGAAAATTCCCCAGTGTCCAACTCTTTAAAATAACTTCTCCCCAAAAGCAGCAGCCTATCTAATTAAGTCCAGAACCATGCTACCAGTTTGACCCCGATTTCAATTGGCAACTCCCTGGCAGGCACCAAAATACCTTATTAAATTTTTTCGAGGGATAGCAGTTCTGATTTATAGGAAAAGAAAAAAAGAAGTAAATATTTTCTAGGTCAGGAAAGGCGAGAAATGCCAGGCATGGTCCTGCAGTGCCAGGATTCACACGGAGCATCAGGCAGTAAGCTCAGAGTCCTGCTTTGGTGACAAGTCCTCATGTAAAGCAGATCATCCCTACCCAGAGACTGAAGCACATCCATATGCAAAGCAAAGCTCCGAGATTACTCCCAGCACTCCCTTTTCCCCCTGTAATTACAAATCTTTTCCTTTCAGAGGCTGTAGAAGAAATATTCTTCAGCAAAAGAGGCTCCACGACACCCCCACAGTTGTGACAGTTCTGCTGTGTTGGGGCTACACCAGATCAGGGTGGATCCCACCCATTTTTGGGGGAAAAGGACTTTTTGGGCAGCTCCATCTGTCCCAGGCTCCTGGGCAGCCTCGTCATGGTCAAAGGGGACTGGGCACAGAGTGAAAACTGCTTAAGTCTCATCCTGCAGTGGGAGAAAGGGACCTGTAATGGTGGTCTTTGGCTGATAAATAAAACAAATAAATAAATATTCCTTATCAAAGCAGGAATTTCCTGTGTAACAGGGAAGCTGCAGTGTTTTCCTACCAGGCTCATGGCCTTGGGGTGTTCTGGGAGAGGTTGGTACCTCCTTCATCAGTACCAGCACAATGCACAGGAACTTTAACTTTGAGCTGATGGATAGGATCCCAGAATCCCAGAATATCCTGAGTCAGAAAGGATCCACAGGGATCATTAGAGTCCAACTCCTGACCCTGCACAGGACAACCCCAAGAATCCCAGGATGAATAATTCCTGACTTAAAGAAAAAAGAAATCCTCAAAGTACTGAAGGATTGTGGAAAAGCAGAGGGACAGCTCCGAGCTCCACTCCCTGGTACAGGGACAGCACCCAGGGAATGGCTGGAGCTGGGCCAGGGCAGGGCCAGGCTGGAGTCTGGGAGTAGTTTCTCCCTCCAGAGGGTGCTGGCACTGCCCAGGCTCCCCAGGGAATGGACATAGCCCGAGGCTGCCAGAGCTCCAGGAGCCTTTGGACAGCAGGGATGCACAGGGGGGATTGTTGAACAGAGCCAGGGGTTGGACTGAATCATCCAGCCCGAGGCTGCCAGAGCTCCAGGAGCCTTTGGACAGCAGGGATGCACAGGGGAGATTGTTGAACAGAGCCAGGGGCTGGACTGGATCAATCTTGGGGTGGGACTGGATCATCCTTGGGGTCCCTTCCAGCTGAGGATCTTCCCTGATCCTGTGGGTTTAGCATGTTGCAGTTCGACCTACTTTACAATAAAGTTGCCATCCAATTTCCCTTCACTTAAAGGTTTCCACTTCTGATGTTATAATGGGCTCCTTATGTAACACTGGAGTGCAGTTTAAAGGCAGCTGCATTAGATCCCAATTTTGCTTTTAAGTAGTACTCCCAAACTAATTAAATCATCATTCCCTGAGTTTGCACCCTGCAGATGAGGAATCCTGCTTCCCAGAGCACTCCGTGTCCTTCCCAGCTCCCCAAGCCAAACCTGTGGCTGCCCAAGCACACAGCAAATACCTGCAACCATTTCTGAGCAGGTGGAAACACCCTGGGGACAGCTGGTACAGAAACTCCCAACAGGAACAAGTGTTCCTCTAAAGCATGAAATGAAGGATGGAAATACAGCCGAACAACACGGAAAATGAAAGCAGGATGGAAAGAGGGAAGTTTGGGATCACTAAACGCAGTTTTAGACTAAACTAACTGAGCTACAGTCGCAGCCACATCCATAATTCAGGTCTCCCCCATGTGGAGGAGCTGGAGATGTTCTCCAGCCTTATTCTCCCTGCACAACTTGTTATCTGCTCTTCTGAGCCAATCCATCTAAAATCTGCATGTTTGGATCATTCTGGATTGTACTCAAGTTCCCTTCAGTGACAGGAGCTTTGGGACAGGGGTCACTGTTCCTGCAAGGGTTCAAAGAATGAGGAGATGTGGCACTTGGTGATGTGGACACGGGGGAGTTCAACCAAAGGCTGGACTTGATGACCTTGGGGGTCTTTTCTGACCTTAATGATTGTGTGATTCTCTGATAATGAAACCGCTCTCCAGAGAAACCTGGGAGTTTGGAGAGAAAGAGATAAACTGGGCTGAACGAGGGTTTGAGCAATTTCAGTCTTCAAAAGGCACCCGGCAAAGCCCAGAGTTAGCAGGTGAATTCTAGGGCCTGCAATCCCAGCTCCAGGCTGGGAATCTGTGGGAAGAGCTGCGCTGCTCCTGGATGGTCTCAGTCCAGGCAGCCCTGAGGTGCTGAAATCATGGCTACAAACACTCCTGATTCCTGTTCTGGACATTCCCTCTGCAAGGAATTCTGGTTTATGGCTGTCAGTGGTCTTCCCTCCTCTTCTAAAACCTCTCCACAGGATTCCTCTCTCTGCTTTTCCCTCTCCTTCCCCTAAGTCCATGCTGGAGCATCCCACACTTCCTGTTCCTGAGATCCCAGCTCTGCTTCTCTCATCCTGGTGCCCCACTGCTGGTGGGATGCTCCCCAGTTCCTCACACACAGTGTCTGTTCTACCCCAAAAATTGCCTTTATTGTCCTCTTCACCTGCTCCAGGCCCTTCCCAGATCCCTCTGCTTGGCTTTTGACAGCTGAAGGAGCCTCCCTAATTCTATTTGTCAGGACAGTGAGTCCCCATCAGCCACCCAGGAATTCCTAATTCATTTCTACTTTTGACCTACACAGCAGCCCGAGGCAGTACAATATATTAATCAGTTATATGAAAACATCTGACTTTCTGATTTACACCTGATGCCTCGTAATTTCATGGAGTATCCTGAACTTTTCCTATTCTTATTTTAACTTCTCCCATTCCCTCTTATTTTTTCCTAGCTAGGAGATCTCAAGGTTTCTGTCCCATGCCTGACTATTTCCCATCCTGTTCCCAAAACCATTCTGTCCTCATCTACTTTCTGTGGGTGGAATTCAGATTAAAAAGCTTTGATTTCCTCTTGGAGTTGCTCTACCTCATAGATTGACACCTCCAGGTAGAAACCTAAATTTAGGAGTCTCAATCTCTGAGCTAAAGAACTCCCACCCATCCTTTTTAGCTCTGTTTTAATCTTTATGGAGACAGGATGAAGAGAACTGCAGATATTAATCAATAGGTGGGTTTGCCAAACATTTATACAGTGACATGATCACATAATCGTGTTTTCCTTTTTCTCCCCTTTGCTGAAATTTTTCTTCTCATTCAACTGGAATATTTTAGTGCTGGGGCTACTGCTCCAATGTTTTCATGGAGTTTTTCTACAGCAGCTCTATTTTTGAGTGATAATAATGCTCTTAAATTAAGTATAAAATAGAATTGAATAGATGAACTATTCTGCATTTCTTAGCTCTGACTTCCGCCTGCTGCTCCTGACAGCCACAGGAACCATCTGCTGCCCTTCCCAGGGTTATACTGGACTACCCCAGCTGATTCTGTGTCACCCCCAAGCCCTGCCAGTGCCACCTTCACCCTCCCCCCAAATCACTGATGAGTTCCTTACCATGGCCAAGCTGCAGAGCTCCTTTATCTGGGAAAACCGAGCTTTCCTCCCACTTTTTGTCCCATTTTATCTCAATCTTATTTCCTTACAGAGGACATCTGATTACCTCAGCTTAACCACTTGAAGAGTCTTTAGAGAAAGACTTATTGGCATTTGTTTGGGAGTCCATGTGCACTTTATCAGCTGCACCAGCCTTACCTACGAGCTGGGTGACATCTCCAAAGAGCTCCAAGAGATTGATGAGACACGGCCTCCTTCTGCAAGAACTGTAATGACTTCTTCCAAATAAATCACATTTATGAAATTGCCTCCTGGTTCTCTTCTTTATTATTGTAGTTTTTACCCACTTATTCAGGCTGAAGGGAGATTTACTGATCCCTGCTTTTCCCCATTTGTCCTGGAGACCTTTTCCTCAAGGCTGAAGACACATTTGCCACTGTCCATCCCTCTTGCAGTGTGGTCAACTCGAGTGACACTTTTCATGCTACATTTAGCTTTCTCTTAATCTACTGTTTGAGGCCTTTCAGAGCTCCTGATCGAGTATCATCTTATCTTGTTGCTTTCTGACTGCTCCTTTTATTGATTTGTTCCAAAATGTCCTCTGCTGGAACTTCATTTAGGGACAATTCCTCATGCCCTCCACTGCTTCACCACTAATGCACCCCTTCCCAGCCTTCCTCTATAATTTGTTCCCTATTATTACAGTTTCCTACCCTTCTGCCAAGTTTCTGAGGCATTTATTATGTCAATAATTTCCTTTAAAATCAGTCTAGTTCACCTCTTTGGGGCTCCAGAGTTACAGCATTTGTATAGATATATTTTTACATTTTTTATTGATCTCATTGCCCATTTTTCATGGGACCTGCTTAGCTGGGACTTTAATTGCTGGGCCCATTCTTTGCTATTTCCTTCCTTGATGTTATTGATTTCAGCTCCCTCCATTTTTCTAAATCACATGAATTTTCTTCTTTCTCTTGAAGAGGAGCTGTGATCTGGAGCCATGTGCAGTTGTTTATTTGGTGAGTTTCCACAACTGCCAGCTATAAAAATCCCTCCTTGCTCCGGAATGTTAAAACCTAGTTTGCAATGTTGATTTATATAGCTTATCTCCACTGTAAAAACTACCTCACCAACGAGTCAGAATCTGCCTGTCTGCTGCTGTGACAATTTATAACTCAGTGATTTCACTTCCAAGTCTCTTTCCTACTCACTGCTGACGTTGGTACCCACATCACTCACACCACCAGCTCCCTCTAGCACCAAGTGTGGACACAGAAGTCCAGCAGAGCTCAAAGCACTGCAGAAAATGAAGCTTTTTTTCCCCCATGTTTCAGTAATACATTTCATTAACACCTCCTGGTTTGAGACTTTGGTGATTGCTCACTCTTGTTAAATTTTTTATTTTCTCTAATTCCCATGTCTGTTCCTGGCATGCTTCAGGCAGGCAGTTGGATCTTTTTTTATATATTTTGGTATCTGTTTCCTCTTTCATAAATGTGGTACAAAGCACTTGTTTCTATTTATCTGTTGATTTTTTGATCACTTTCTTCTCCAGGTTATAAAATCTGATCCTGACCTTCAAAGTGCATCCTGCTTTTACCACAGCCTTTGAGCAAGCTCTTTGTAAAATCACATCGATGATTAATTAAACAACTGAACAGAACACCAGGACACAGCAGCAGGATCCCAGCCCAAACTCCAGCCTGACAGGGCACCCACATTACAATAAAAACCTCTGCATGAGGAAATGCCAGCTCTGAGGTGCCAGGACAGGGAATTTGGCTGGATCCAGGGCTGCCAGAGGGGCTGCTGTGGGCAAGGGCAGGCCAGCCTTGCTGGGAGCCCACCCAGTGCCTCTGCTCATGGACCTGCCCTCCCAAAAGCAATAAATCTGTGCCCGAGGCCCGTTCCTGTGCCTGCACGAGGCACTGACATCCATCAGAGCAGGGACTGCAGCAGATGGGCTCTGCCTCACACAGAAACAAGGTAAGTGGCTGGCCCAGCCAGAAATGCTGGGCACACTGATCCAGACCATATTTCTTTAGTCTGCTTCTCAGAGAATCATGTGGAACAGTTTCAAAAGCTTTCCTAAAGCAAAATATGTCCCATCTGCTGCCTCCTCTTCATCTCCTAGACATTATTTTCTCAACGAAAGAAATTACAGCGAGCTCGCATGATTAATTCTTGCTAAATCTATGTCTTTGCCTTTCCATCTCCTATTTCCTTTAAATTGATCATGTAATATTTTTTTGTCAGACCTTTTTTTGGGAAGAGTGGTCCCTCATTCCATGGTGTGTCTTTTTCAAAGGAGTGAACTGTGCTTGCCTTTGGACAGGGCTCAGTGATCTCACCTGCCTTGCAGGAGCTTCCAGGGCAGCCACTGATGCTTCCATAATTGCTTCAGCTCCTGCCTGTCCTGCCCACGTGGCTCTGCCAGCACAGCCCCAGAGCAGTGTGAGGCCAGAGCTGCTAATCTGGGAAGAGAAAGAGAGAACAAACCTAAAGCACAAACCCGGAGAAAAAGGACAAGAGGGACGAGGCCTCGCTCACCCTCTGCTCTCTTCTCACAATAAATAGTTTAGCCCAGTGCACAATCATACAATGGTTGGGTTGGGAGGAGCCTAAAGTTCATCTTGTTCCACTCCCTGCCATGGTTCCAGCCCTTCCAGGCTGCTCCAAGCCCTGTCCAGCCCTGGGCACTCCCAGGGACGGGGCAGGCACGGCACACGGTGTTAAATTAGCAGGAAGCTGCCTTCCAGCTGAGGAGAAGCAGGCTGCCAGCTCCAGGAAGGCTCTGGCTGAAAATCCATTTGAAATTGAGAGTTTTTGGTCAACTGTGCTGCCGGGGATTCAAACAGCAGGAGCAGGGAGCAGCTGCACAAGTGCTGACAGATCTGCTGACTTCCAGGGATGGCACAAAGGGGCCTCTCCTGAGACACCTGGGTGGGAAATGCTGGGGAGCAGCACCAGGTCTTGCTGCATGGCACAGATCCTACAGGGAAATGCAAGTGAAGGATCCTGGGAGGCAGAGTCAGGCTGCTGGCTGAAGATTTAGCCCCAGGGTGCTGTTGGCAGTTTCTCTGAAACGCTCCCAGTTCCACACGCAGCTCCAATTAGGCACAGGGGGAGGAGATGCTCTGCTGAGGTGATGGGCTCCATCAGAGCTCCAGAGAAATCAGACTTTGGGAAATCAGGCTCAGGAAAATGTATAGGATGTGTTTAATTAAGTGGGAGCTGGGGGAAATCTGTCATGAGCTAAGGGTAAACAGATTGCTGAGCGTTGGTACAACGCAAGTACTCAGTGTATCGAGCCAGTGCAGAGAAAGAGCTTAGTACAGATAATAGGTGAAATTTTATATCTCAAAATGGACTAAGAAACTAAACACAGCTGCCCCCTTAATTAAGAATTATAAATACATGTATATAAAAATGGGGCAGTGTTAAATTAAAGGGGGAAAAAAAAGCTAGATGAAATAAAACGCAGATAATAAAATCAGCAGCAAACAGCAAATCCCAGTGACAAACCCAACAGAGTGCTAAAATATATGGCCATAAACTACAGAAAAGTGAGTATAAGTCATAAAAGTGAAAGATTCTTTTTTCATATCAAAGAGAATGTTTTAAGGAATCAAGTCAGACTGAAATTCTTACTGGAAAAGACCATACACTGAAAGTGTCTGGCAGTGAGAATGTAAATATATGAGCAGAGCTACCCCATCAGTCACCAGAGAAAGGAGACTGAGTGCTTAATGCTGAGAGGTGAAATACCAAACATGGGCCCCTCTATTATTCATAAAATAAATGGATATAATGGCACAAAGGGGAAAAAAGGTTAGAGAAGCAATTTGCAGGAGCAGAGGCTGCTGTGCAGAGCCTGAGCAGGCACTGAGGGGCTGCTCCTGCTTCATCTCCTGTGAGCTGCAACAAGAGCGAGTTCAACAAGAGGCAGGGGATGAAGCAGCAGAGAACTTGGGCTGCTCTTGGAGCACAAAACTCCTCTCGGAGTGCAGACCTCAGAGGTCTCAGCAGGCACAGAGCTCCCCACAATTCAAGGTGAAATGAGATGGAATGGGAGGAGGGGTCAGAAATAAGGAACTCACTCCCCACAGCAGCACTGAAATAGAATCCCACAGAATCAGAAAATTCACTGGGCTGGAAAAAACCTTTGAGTCCATTGAGTCCAGCAATGAAAGCCCCAGTACATCCAATTCTGGTGTTCCCATCGAACACTGTGGGAAGATTGGATTGGGGGCAGAAAGGAGCCATAAAAAGGATATGAGGAGAGGAGAATGTGTAGCTGGGAAGCTTAAACAGCTCAATTGTGGGGCAATTCCATAAGAACTTTCACAAGGGGGAAATATCAACCAAGGCTTTTTAATCTTGCCGAGACAGAAGAAAGACTGAGGACTGAAAAATGAAAGTGATTCAAAGCAGAAATGAAACCCACATTTTTTAACAGCAGTGATGATTAAATTTGGGAACAAACTACCACCTGAAGTGATGGATTTTTCAACTCTTGACATCTGGAACATATGTTCCTGTGAAAAGTTCAAGTTTTGATAAATAAGGATTTTTTTCTTCCCTGAAAAATAATTTTGTCAGAAAATTCTTCGCCACTGTTCGGGTTTCTTGTCTACTTAAAAAAGATAAAAGATGAGACAGAGAAACAGCTTTGTATGTTGAAAGTTGGTCAAAATGATAATAAAAGCAGAATAATGGAATTCCTAGATAAGGAGTATGATATGGCAGGAGTTAATTATTGCAGCGACTGTAATGAAAATTTTGCATCACTAATATTCCAGAACTATTTGAACATTTCTTTATAATCATGATCAAAAGGGAACCGCTTGACATAATCTACTTGAGCACTCGAGAGCCTTCAGATAGTGGTTTTCAGGCAGGACTAATCCCGAGGAATCCTGAGATTGTGGATGCTCCCAAGTGCAAAGCACAGACAGGGCACCAGGCAGAGCCCTGATGTCACAAACTGGAATTTCCTCCCAGCCCGGGCTCCTCTGCGAAGGTGTTAAGTGGCATCGTTCCAAGGATCATTTTTAATTGCAATCAAGGCAACAAGAACTCTTGCATAAGTGCTTTTAATACACTACAGGAATGAAAAATGACACATGAGGCGCTGACAAGTTGTGGAGCATCATTAAGCACACCACAGCCATTAACAAATGCGCCGAGGCAGGCTGGTACAGCTGTGTGAAATTCAGGAGTTGGGCTCCACATCCTTGGAGTTTTTTTAGTCAAATACTTCAGAAGAGTGAAGCTCATCCTGAATCAATAGGATGTGAAGCATCACTGAGGAGAAAAAAAAAAAAAAAAAAAAAAAAAAGGAACCCGCATCCTCTGGGGATTTTTTATTGGCCTGAGAATTGTGGCACTCCTCAGTAAATGTCAGGCTTATCAGCGTTGTGAGTAAGCATCAGTTAGCTCTCAAACGAGCTGACTCTGTTCATTTTTCTCAGAACTGTGTGTAATATTCTCCTGGCAAGGAACAGCTCTTTTAGTAGACTGCAGCACAAATTTGTAAAAGGAGCTTGTCTCAGCTCTGATCCAAAAACCAAAAGAGATCCAGATTAGATGCCTGTGGAAAGAGCTGCTTTTTGACTACAAAGCCCAGATCATTTGGAGTTAAAGCGATACAAGAAGTACAAATTTCTCCTTTTCAGATCACAACAGATGCACCAATTGTAGGAAAACTTTCTTCCCTCGACTTGTTTACCTACTTCAAATTACATCAGTAGCTTCAAGTGTATTTTTGACCCGTGAGTGGTTAATGACATCAATCTCTCCAATACATATTCATCCCTTTCTAAAGACCCTCTCGTTATTTCTCCCATGTAGCTTTCCTCTTTCTAGTGCTCGCCGAGCCCCAGCAGCCTCGTGGTGAGATCTTCATTAGCATTCAAATAAAAATTCATTGTTTGCCTGTGTAGTGGGGAGAGGAGCCATCACAAGTGTTTACATTCCGAGCCGCGTTCCATTTGCTCCTGACAGAACACAACAAAGCACAGCAAAGGCTGCGCTGGGTCAGGGAAGGTTCCCCTGCTCCAGCAGCAGCTTTCCCATCCAGCTGCTCAGGGAAGGGGTTAAGAGCACACCAGGAATGCAGCAGCGCTTTCCTGGAATGTTATTGTGTTTCCCAACAATGTGTGTCTTGGGACTTTGCGAGTCACAATCCTTGGTTTTACTGTTGAACAGGTTCTGCTTTAACTCCCCTCCATTAACTTCTCCCGCTACCCCCGGAGCACAAGTAAATTCCGAGCATCCATAATATCCCGTGGCAAGGGATTTTACAGCTCCATCACAAGGTTTGTCAAGAACCATCAACCACATTATGCTGATTTTCAGTTGTTGCTTTGCAAGAGACACTAAAGGGGCTCCTCACTTTGGAGAGAGTGAGGAGGATGTGAGTGAAACTTGTAAAATTATGGTGAGGCCACCACTCCTGGCCCATGTCCAGGTCTGGACCCCAGCCTGTGAGAGAGCCCTGGAGGGGCTGGAGCGTGTCCAGGGCAGGGAACGGAGCTGGGAAGGGGCTGGAGCCCCAGGAGAGGCTGAGGGAGCTGGGAAGGGGCTCAGCCTGGAGAAAAGGAGGCTCAGGGGGGACCTTGTGGCTCTGCACAGCTCCTGACAGGAGGGGACAGCCGGGGGGTCAGGCTGTGCTCCAGGGAACAGGGACAGGAGGAGAGGGAACGGCCTCAGGCTGGGCCAGGGCAGGCTCAGGGTGGGCACAGCAGGAATTTCCCCATGGAAAGGGTGCCCAGGGATGGGGAGGAGCTGCCCTGGGGGGTTTGGAGTGCCCATCCCTGGAGGTGTCCTGGATAGGACTGGAGGTGGCACGGAGTGCTCTGGGCTGGGGACATGGTGGGGATCAGGCACAGCTTGGACTCCATGGTAGGTCTCTTCCAACCTCACCAGTTCTGGGATTCTGGGATTCTCTGGTCATATCTGGGACAGGTGGACAGTGCAGGCAGAAGAACCATGGTCTCACCCATGAGATCCTTTCTTCTCTAGTTCTGAGTAGGTCCTTTAGTGCCCTTTCAGGACCCTTTCACAAGCTCCAAACTTGTGAATTGTGGTTACTCACTAGAAAAAATTTCCCAAATACATTCCCAATACATCGGGGCTTATCCATTTTCCTTATCATTCCTCCTCCCTTGCTCAGCACAGCCTCCACCGTGCCCATCTGCAGTTCTGCATTCACTCCTGGGGACCTTCTCCAGGATTGTTGTGACATCCCAACTTCCATCCCTCCTGCAGGGAAACTGATTTAAGTGACAGGTTACACACTATTGTAGCTCTATAATTGCATATTTGTTTTCCTCCAGAGCTCTTGAGTGATTACCAGATGGTCTTGGTAATTTCTGACTCTTCATCTTATCAATTAGTCCTAAAATGAATTTTATTGTCATTTAATTTGAGACGGTTCCTTACACTTGTCCCCATAAGTTTGGTTCTCATGGGAGAACAACCTCCCTCAACTACAGACAGCACCAACACAAAGCTCACTTTACTTTCCTCTCCTACAGGAAATCGTATTAGAGACTGCTCATCTGTTTACCAAACTGCTGGAAAAAATAGGATTCTGGCAATTTTGAATATATAGTTACAATATTTTTATGATTCCTTTAGTGAGTTTGCACCTTAAAATTTTCACTTGCCTGCCCTACAGGTTTAGCTTCACAGTTAATGGGTTTTGTTGGGTTTTTTTTTCCCATAGTTTCTTTATTTGCTCAGAAACCCCTGGTTTTGAATACTCTCTTTCCACTCTGCTCTTAGAATATTGCCTTTTTGGTCCCTGGTAGAATTATTTCACTTAGTGATATATTGCTCTGAGCTTCAGATGGGGTGGGTTTATCTCCTTTCTCATCTCCTGCATCCTTAGAGCAGCTGCTTTTAATTTCCTTTTAGGAAGCTCCTGCACTTTTGAATAGGTCTCATTTTTAAGTTAGGTGGTACTCTGAGGGAGTTGTGGGGGGAAATCAAATATTCCTCAGATAACTCACAAATCCCTCTGGAAAAAGAGAGGGGCATTCACCAAGGCTTCCAAAGGAGGGAGCTGGGGAGGAAAGGATGTGCAGCAGCTCCAGCTGGAAAGGGAAGGATGGGGAGGACTCTGCCCTGGCACTGCAGGGAGCAGGGAGCTGGGTGCTGGGAGAGGTGGGCAAAGGAACTCCCAGCACCAACACCCAAAAGGGCCTGCTGAAAGACAGGGAGGGAATTCAGAGAAGCAATTCCCAAAGGAAAATTCCTGTTCAAAAGCAGGATGTCAGCAGGATGATGTGAGCTCAGTGTTCAGCTGGAAGGATCTCCCTACACTCACAGAGAGGGTGTGGGGGGCAGAGCTGTCACATGTGGCTTTCCCTCAGCATTCCAGGTCTGTCTTTAACAGCAGGAGCTGGGGGGGGCTGTGGGAAGCTTGGGGTGAGAGCCTGTGTGCACCCCCCACCCCACTGCTCAGGAATTATGGTTTACAGGAACTCAGAGCTGCTGCAAAAGCACCCCTGGATCTCTTCTGGGTGATTGGCATCCAGCTCCCCTGGAAAACAAACAATCTCCTAACAGCAAAAGAGGGGATCAGTGTGGGCCATGCCCTGCTCTCCTGGTGACTTGTCCCTGCCTGCATGTGACAGCAGCTGGCCACACTCAGAGCACTCGGGATCCTGGCACTTCTGGAGTGTTTGATACCATGTAGGGAGGAAGCATGTGTATATTTAAATGGAAATATAATAAAAGATGTGTCCAGGCAGTTTTGCCCAGAGCTGCAGGTGCCCAGCCCTGGGGACAGGCTCTCCCCTCCTGCAGACAAGGTTCTAAGCTGCAGTGGCCATGGAATAGCAAGCAGGCAGCTGGCAGATCCCACAAACAAACCTGCCAGATGTTCAGCCCCACAAGGGAGCCACTCTCCTGTCCTGCTGCAGGGACTGTGCTGTGCCTCCTGGTGGGTTGGCTCCTTGCAAAGAACGCTGGAAAACAGGGCTGGCTTGACAGCTCCTCAAAATTGGTGCTACCACAGGTTTGTGGAGTGAGCAAACATCAACAAGGAATAAATCAGAGCGGGGAGAAAGGCTGCTCTCCACTCTCCCTCCAGCGTGGCTTGTTTACACTCTGCACTGCAATCTGAAAAATGCCATCTCTAATGAATACTAAATAGTGGGAGGCTTCTCCTCAGCAGCCTGGTGCTGAGGCTGATTGCTGTGCAGGAGAATGTGCTGCTGAGAGTGGGGGCTCGGCTGTGGCTCTGTTTCATGCAGTCATAGAAACTGTCAAGCTCAGGTGCCTCTGTGATCTGCAGGCAGCCTCTCTCCCTGCACCCTTTCCTGGCTACCCATTTATTTTTAAAACGTTCCATTGTTACTGTCGCTCAGGTCTTGCAGCCAATTTTCATGTCATTATTATTTCTGTCGCTTTAAAATTTATCTACTTATGCAATTTTAATCTTTTTTTTTTTTCCCCTAAACCAATTCACAGTAATATGTTAACAGCTGCCTTGTAGTGGAAGTCACTGGGAGTTAATACTCCCGAGCCCTCTCTGGTAAGAACTGACTCACCTCAGTGTTATAAATCTATTCTACACTGCCTTGTACCCCTCTCCTCAGAACATTCACATGGATCTGCCTCGTCACCGGGAACATTCCCGACCCTGCCTGTGCAGGGGACATTAAAAAAAAAGAATACCAGCAAGCAAGAACACTTCACACACAAATGGCATCTAAAATAGTTCTGCAGCTCCTTAAGCTGTGAGGCTGAGGGAGCAGAAGGAGATCTCTATTGCAGAAGATGGGGGATACAAAAGGAAGCATCATAACAGAGCCCCTGCTCACATTTCAGTATTCCTGATGGAATATATCTGCCTCTGTTTGGGGAGCTTGATGACATTTTTTGGTTTTCTCCTCCACCAGCGGTTCCACCTTCCCTGTGAGGGTGGGAGGCACTGAGGGTGCCCAGAGCAGCTGTGGCTGCCCATGGATCCCTGGCAGTGTCCCAGGCCAGGCTGGACAGGGCTTGGAGCAGCCTGGGATAGTGGAAAGTGTCCCTGCCCATGGCATGGGTGGCACTGGGTGACATCTCTTCCACCCCAAAGCAGTCTGGCATTCTGGGTTTATTCCAAAGAAGTCAAGGCATTCCCATGGTGATAATTCCACATAACAAAAATGCAGAGAAGAAAAGGCACTGACCCAAAGGCTTGTTGATGCACACATAGCTAAGAGGTTTTTGGGTGATATTTTTTTGTAAAATACCGAATTCAGGCAAAATCAGTGTTTCTGGTTAACAGCAAATCATTCATCCCAAATGCAATGGTTATTCTTTCTTCCTCCACTCATCTGCTGGAGTGTTCACATAAATATGCATGCACTTCCCACCCACACAGTATCAAACACTCCACAAGTGCTCCAGAGCCCAGGATAATCCGTTGTTTTGGAGGGATCAAACCTGCAGCCACGTGTGTGCAGTGAGCAGGAGATTCTAAAGCCCAGCACAGGGGCACTTCTCACTGAGCTGTGCAAAGGTCACCCTGTGCTGTGATTAAGCTCCTGTCAACACTGAGCCTGTAGAAGAGTTCAGAAAACACTCTGCAAACAAGAGCCAGGCTCTCTGGGTTAAAAGGTTATGAAATTTAGTCTAATCTCTAGTTCTGTTTTCTTAGATGTTCACTACCAATCTATTATAGCAAAAAAGTCAGTGCACCCCAAAATTGTGTTTCACAACATCTTCTTTCACAACTTCTTCTTTTACATGACCCTGGCCATATTTACTGCAGAATCCCAGACTAGTTTGGGTTGAAGGAACCTTAAAAATCAACTCATTCCATCCCCTGCCATGGGCAGGGACACTTTCCACTATCCCAGGCTGCTCCAAGACCTGTCCAGCCTGGCCTTGGACAATTCCAGGGATCCAGGGGCAGCCACAACTGCTCTGGGAAATCCATTCCAGGGTCTCACTACCCTCACAGGGAAGAATTTCTTCTCAATTTCTAATCTACCAGACAATTTCTACAAGGCTGCTCAGACTTGCAGTTCAAACTGTTCAGAATTCTCTCAAGACTCCCTTGAAATCTCTTTTTTAAGTCATGCTGATTTGCATCATCATTTCTCAGACTGAAATGAAATAATTTCTTTTTGTCAAAACATTCCTTCCACCACTCTCTTGAAAACCACTTGTGACTCTGTGAATTATCACAGGAATTTCACATTTGGCACAGCATTTCTCCCAGTGAGAGGTTTGGATCTGTTGCCTTCCCAACTGTCCACGAAGTTCTCACACTTTCAAACACTGGGAGCTGTCCACAAATCAAACAGGACAAGTAAGATATCAAAAGATTTAACACCCGGGAAAAGTAAAACAGCAGAATAATCAGAATGTTTTCTAAGTGTACAGAAACTAACAGGAGATGAGTCCTTGTCTACATGAATCCCTCAGGAACAAAACAAGCTGATGCAATCCAATTCTGCTCTCCAGTGGATGAGATTTTGTGGATAAGGAAGAAGCAGCAGATCCCACACACCTGAGGCTCCTGACATGGTCCCACGTGATATCCATAAGTGATGAATGCCTTGGCAGAAGTCCTGACACAAATCTGGTTGGAACCTGCAGTCTGAGAGCAGTTTCCAATGGCTCACTGTGAAATGCAAAGGACAAATTGAATGGTTACTCAGCTGCTCAGAAGATCCATTCAATATTTTATTGATAGCCTGGATGAGGGAATGGACTGTGTGTTTATTAAATCTGCCAAGATTAAATCTGTGAAGAGCGGCTGCAAATACATGGGGGAGAGCAGTATTAAAAACTTTTGACAACTTGGACAAGTCTATAAATACAGAAGGCATCTCTCTGGTAAAAAAGCAGAGTGGTTTCACTTGGGCAGGACTAAAGTGCACAAATACAGGACAGACACCAGCTGGCAGAAAGCAGTCTGGAAAAACAAACAATCAGAAGGTTCTGCTGGATCACAGGCTGTCCAGGGTTATTATCCTGAGCAGAGAGAGAGGTTATTATCCTGAGCAGGTCTATTAGCAGAATTACCTGCCAGACATCTCACAGGTTCTCTGCTGTCCTCTGAAACACCTGAGTGCAGAGGCACGGCCAGGTTTGGGTGCTGCTCCTCGGGAAAGACTGACAGGCAAAGCAGCAGGACAAGGAAAACACGACCTGAATCCAGACACTGTGAACAGGAGGTGCTCAACAGAGAGCAGAGCATGGAGAGGGGCAGGAACAGCCCTGACAGTGCAGGGTTGGTGCAGGAACAGCCCTGTGCCAGGTCAGTCTGCTAAAAATGCAACTGAAACAACTGCTCAGCACAAGCAGCTCTGATCTGCCGTGGAAGGAGGAGATGGGCTGAGTGATCAGCTGAGAGCTCATCCAGCTTCACTTTTCAAATGTTCTGTGCCCAGCTCAGGCTGATCAGGGTTTGTCAGTCCCCAGTTTGCCTAGATGTACCCCAGCACCTTCACACAGCATTTGTATCATTTCTGCATTAACATCATCATTAAGGTTAGTGGTTTATGCTCATTTTACCATCTTAGGACTCCCTGTCTCACAAACACCTTATCAAAATGCTATTTGCCAGACCAGCATGACTCACAGCTCATCCATGAAAAGCCATTTTAATAATTAGTCCTCAAATACTAATTCAATAAAATCTTTGGACCTTGATTTTCCTTCCCAAGCAGTGCAATGAGCAAAAGGGCTCGTCATCCTTGGCACTGCTTCTCTCAGACTCACAGGATGCAGATCAGAGCTGCTGGTGCCAGCCTCCCATCCCACTGACAGCATTTTAGAAACAACTACAGTTTTAGCAGACATTGTAGACACTTGGGTGTCTCAGCTGCAGATTGTCACAGAGACATCAGGTCACTGCTGCTGCCTCCAGCACCCAGTCCAATCCCTGGCACAAAGGCAGGACCAGCTCTCCTTGTGTCCATTCTGACATCAGAAAAAAATCTTCAAGCACTTTAATCTTCCCCAGATTATCCATTTCAGTGATTCTACATCCTACATCAACCATTTATCCCTGCTGTTAGTGCAGTTCAGCCTGCTTTCTCCAGCCATTTTTCCCATGGACAGCAGTTTTAGCTGCAGTGACCAGGCTGACTAACATGACACCTTGTAAGCCAGATGAATTCTCAGGGCATCAGGGAAAGCAGTCCTGCTTTATCAAACAATTATAATCAATTACCAATATTGATCAGAAGCAGCTACAGCTGAGATTCCTGCAGGATCCATTGAAATAAATGGCTGTGCTGGAAGAAGAGCAAAGATCCCTGTGAAATTGTGCAGGTTCTGAGATTTATGAAGCACAGCTCAATTTCATTGGCATTCCATCAGTTAAATCAACATTATATAAACCCTTATATATAGGGGTTCTTATATAAAAGAAATCATGCAAGTCACAGACCTCGTTAGCTCTGTGTACCCTTCTACCACTGCTAAATTGAGTTGATATGTCAGAGAGTAGAAACCCAAAAGATTCCTGATTTATCGTCTTAATTCTTTACATCTCCTCACAAGAATTCACAGTGCTGTCATTCTCTCCTCCATTCCCATTACCTTCTTTGTAACATATTGGCCTTCTTACTTTTACTGAATAATTCCTGGTCTATTATATCTATAATTATACTAATAATTAAGCATGCCTTTTCATCAGCTAGCAGCTAATTACTTCTGTTCCTACCCAGCTTGCTCAGAAAACAGTCAATTCATCTGTATCCCCATCACTCTCACCGTTGCTAAGCACTCAGTGCCACTCAGCAGTGCCACTGTCACGGTGTGGGGTGGCTCAAGGTGCTCTGCAGTCCCCAGGGGGTGCTGCCTTTCCCCCTCACCGGGGTTCCTCACCTGGGAGAAGGCTTTCCTCACTGCCTGGCACTGCTGCTGAGCCCAAACAGTTCTGGAGCTGTCCACGAGCAGCTCCTGCTTTCTGCAAGAAGTCACTGCAGAGACAAAAAGAACTGGAGTCCAAATCATCCTGTAGCAGCTTGTGGGTCAGAGCATACCCAAGACTGTGTTAGATGAAGTCGAAACTCCTGATTATTTGGACTTCTGTGAAGCTTTTGGCATAGTCAAAAGGATTGTCAGAAGAGGAATGGAGCACTTCTCCCATGAGGAAAGCCTGAGGGATTGTTCACCTGGAGAGGAGAAGCTTTGGGGTGACCTCAGTGTGGCCTTGCAGGGCCTGAAGGAGCCCCAGGAAACATGGAGAGAGACAATTGACAAGGGCTGGAGGGACAGGACACAGGGAATGGCTCCCACTGCCAGAGGGCAGGGCTGGATGGGATATTGGGAATTAGGAATTGTTCCCTGGCAGGGTGAGCAGGCCCTGGCACAGGTGCCCAGAGCAGCTGTGGCTGCCCCTGCATCCCTGGCAGTGCCCAAGGCCAGGCTGGACACTGGGGCTGGAGCAGCCTGGGACAGTGGGAGGTGTCCCTGCCATGGGAGGGGGTGGCACTGGATGGGCTTTAGGGCCCCTTCAACCCCAAGCAGTTTAGGATTCCATGGTTCTGTGGTTCTCTGGTGCGAAGAACCTCTTGCTCTCACACCTTGTCCCTCACCCTGGATCATTCCTGATCTGCTGATGTGACAGCTGGACATTGTCATTGTGCCTCTGCTCCTTACTCTGCATCCCATCAACACCCTGCCCCAAATCACTCACGCCAATCAGTATCAAACTTCAGCAGCGTGCTGATGAATCAGCTCAGATTGGTTGTCTTTCCCCAGTTTTCTGCCATTTGGTCCCTTGTAGGCCGCAGACAGAAGTGGATGTTCCAGGGCAGGAATTTTCACCATCACCAGCTTTGGCAAGCTGCTTCCTTGCCTGCTCCTCAGGTAATGCAATCAGGGAAATTACCATTAGGGAAATTACCATTAGTGAAATGTTAATGGCTAGTATTTCCAGCCTTTCCAGAGACTGGGTTAGGCTAAACCCTTAATCCTTTTATCTGACTCATGACTGCATCCTCTGAAATGAAGCAATGCTGGCAAATGAAGTGGTTGTGCCTGATTCCAGCAAAAGGAAAATTGGAAAATGAGGGAATTTGTTACAGAAAACACTCAGAGTGGCAGCCAGAAAGGTAAAATGTTTTCAGATGGCAGGTAGACTATTTTAGGATTTTATATTGGAGGCTCAAAGCAAATGCATATAACCTGTCAAAAAAAAAAAGACTTGAGAGGAAAACAAAAAGCTTGCATCATAAAACAGCAGGATCAGGGAGGCTCTTGGAAGTTAAAAGGTATCCTGCAAAAAGCTGAAGTTGTGTCTGAAAAAGGAAATCTAAAAAGAACATAAATTCTGGCAGACTAAATGTAAGAGCACAATAACATAGATGGAAGAAAGAGTTTAGAAGCAGTTTGCTAAAGAAATAGAAAAGAATGTTATAAATCCTTCTTGAACACATCAGGAGCCAGGAGCTTGCAAGTGTCACACAGGTGTGGAAGGAGCACTCAGAAAACACAATGCAATCACAAAAAAATCCCCCAAATTTTTTCAAACCTCTGTTCACCTGGAGAATCCTGGAAACTCTAGAACCAGGATCTTGTTTATAAGGCCTTCACAGAAGGCTTGTCTTAATTTAAGGGTGTTAAATGGAGATTACAAAGCAGATAAAAAGAATAACAACTTTTCACTGGGTGCCCAGTGGAATTCACCCAAGGTTTTTATAGAATGTTAAATATGAATCATCACTGAGCTAATACCCTGAGTATGTAACCTTTTGCTGAAAATTGCTGTGATTATCAAAGGACAAGAAGGTAACTAATAAGAAATCAGGTTTTTAAAATAAATCCAGTGGCGATTCAAGAAGCCTCAGACCACTAAGCCCAATGTCCATATGGGTCATGTTAGCTGAAGCTCCAGTAAAGAACAGAATTAGTGAATACATGAATAAAAGTAACATGTTAAGGAAAAGTAAACATGACTTTTGTAAAAGGAATCCAAGTCTTCTGAATCTGCTGGAATTCTTTGAAGGAGTCAAAAGCATGTAAATAGCAGAGCTCCAGCTGAGAATTTTTCCCTGCATTTCCAACTCACCCCAAGCTTCCAGAAACCTCATGCATAGAAGGTCTCATCAAAGGCTTTTAAATAAACTAAAACAGCCAGGGACTACAGGTAAGGACCTCACAGAGTTACAATTTAGCATTGGAAAAAGAAGATTATCCTAAAGGATGAGTTTTCACAGTGGAAGATGATCGGCAGTGGAGTCCCATGGGGATTAAGGTCCACGGTGTTCAATGTGCTCAGAAATGATTTGAAAAGTTGGGGGAAAAGTGAAGAAGTTTTCTGATAAAAACTAAATTAATTAGGATAATATTTACTGTAAAAAGTTCAAGATGCCATGACACTGAGCAAGCCTCATGACAAAGTGGAAGATAAATTTCAGCCCTGACAACTATAATCTGGTTATCCACAAAAGGCAACACTTTACATGCAGAGTGATGGGCTCTGAGCTAGTTTGCACAATTTAGGAAATACATCTCAACATTATAACAGCTGTTCTATGAATATATGACCCCATTGCTCAAGAGCAGGCAAAAAAAATCCCCAAAGTTTCAAATTCCTAGGAGAGAAAAGTACAGCCCTGCCCCTGTTTGCATTCACGGCAGCTCAGCTTCTCCAACAGCCAGCATGTCTCTGGTACCCTCACCTGAGACAAAAAGAAACTGTAACAGCAAAAAGAAAAGCTACATGGCAGGATGACAAACATGGGGAGTACCAAAGTGCTTTCATGTGAGACACGGAGTTAGCTTGAATGAGAGGCTGAGCAGGAAGGGATGGCTTGGCATTTGTCGTTGCCAATTGTGCCGAGCAGGCCAGGTGCCAGCAAGGGGAGACGGACACCGAACACGAGCTCTGTCGTGTGCCGCTTTGTTCAGCTGCTGAAGCCTTCATATCCTGTCAGGCAACAATTCCGAGGGCTCTGGGAGGACTGTGACAGCTCCGTTTCCTACATAATCCCAGCGTGCTTTCAGGGAGATGTGAGGGGAAAGGAGGAATGAAAGGCTGGCAGTGCTTTTTGTGCCCATTACCTCGAAATCGTTGCTCATTAGAGGTCTCCACTTCCTTTCCCAGCTGTCCTCCCCCACCACAATTTCAGAATTAAAATAAATAAAAGCAATAAGCCCCCCCACACACACTTAGGCTGTGTTTACTAACATCTGCCTATGGTGACCCAGCTGTTTCTTGCCAGCCCCTTCAGGGATGTGTTTTAACACGGCTCCTCTCACCTTTTCACACTTCCCTCATTTCCCAGCTCCTCTGAGCACTGTGGGTTCAGGCTGTTAACTCAGCTCTGCCTTTCAGTCACTTGTGCACTGACTTGTACCAGTTGGTCCCAAACCTGGTAACAGCCTCAAACTCCTGGTGAGCCATTAATAATACACCAGTAATCATTTTAATTGCAGCCGGGTGTCTGGAATTTTGGAGCTGCAAGCAGAGTTCCTTCTCCCCACAATATTATTGTCCCATTGTGCATTTTGGAGTTTAGCTCTCATTAAAAGTAATAGAGGGAAATAGTCTGTGGCAAAGTGAATGTGTTTGTTTTCACAGTTCACCTCCTGCTCCTCTGCACTCAAACACACTCTCGCTCAGTGACAAGACCACAGCTGCTGCCATCGTTTACTTACCTGAGGAGTGCAATATTTAGCTGGAGGGACACTGGAGTTTTCTGTTTGTTAGTTATCAGGTCAACAACTCTCACCTTATC
Organism: Passer montanus; assembly: GCF_014805655.1. Lineage (NCBI taxonomy): Eukaryota > Metazoa > Chordata > Aves > Passeriformes > Passeridae > Passer > Passer montanus. The sequence continues at coordinate 133,102 of NW_024363049.1, read as the reverse complement.
ACTTCAGTTTCCATTCTGTTGATAAAACCTGTCAGCCTTCCTTGAGTGGTTCCAGGCCCTCAGAAGCAATCACATTAAATTGGCACAACCAAGTAAATCTGTAAGGGATGTGCTCCTGCCTAACCAAAGGGAAGGGGGGAGGGCTCGGATTTCTTTCCCTCTTCCTCCTTGCGCAGTTCCAATGTCCGAGTGCTTGGAGCTGTGTTGAAATCCTCCCTGAGGATTCAGCAGTTCAAGTCAGATCAGGTCTTTGACTATGGCCCAGAGGAGATGTCTGCAGAGCCGAAACTGATATGTTTAAGTGCAAGAGACAATAATCATTTCTTCAAGTAGAAACTAAAAATACCCACAAGAAAGTGGAATTCATAATGGAGATTTTAAAGATCTGTGACACACCACAGCCTGCACAGGGGTTTTAATGAGAGAGAGGTCAATTTAATTGGTCAGGGCCAGCAGTGCTTGGCTGGGTGAGGGGCTCTGAGGTCTCACACTCGCGGTGAACGCCTGGAGCGTCACTGGACGAGCCGGTGTCACAGCACAGCCGTGTCACAGCCAGGGACAACCTCCATCACCAACATCACACGGCCCAGCCACGAGGAGAGGGCACTATAAAGAGGAGGCAGAAGCTGACAAAGGAACGTTCCTACGGGTAATTGCAGGACTGACCATCTCCATGTGCCGTTTGTTTCATTATAGCTCTGGGAATGCAGCTAAAGCAGCCCGTTAAGTTTTAAAGTCTGTTAGGGCTGACTTAACAAGGACTTGCTGAGCACCTCAGTCTGAATTCACCCCCCTCCCCTGTGCAAACTCTCCTGGAGTGTTTGTGGAAACCCAGAAATAACTTCCATGGACCATTCAATTACAGACAATCACCACCCAGAGCTCCCTGTCCTCGTGGCACGGCTCATCAATCAGGTTTGCTGTCACCATGTCTCTTCTCATAGCAGTCACCAGAAGGCTCTGAGCTCCCTCCGAATCCATGTGACATTTACTGTCAGGGGCTGTCAACACCAAGAGATTCTCCCAGGGCCTCCGAGTTCATCACAAAGCAACGAGATCTATGCCCAAAGCTGCTCCCAGTCCCAGCTCTGGATTACAGTGACTGACTGAGGGGCTTTGCAGCACGCCAGGAACAGGGAAGCAGCAGAAAGAGCCACAGCTTATGCCCAAACACCTTTATTTTCTTATTCCCTTCTCTTTTCTTGTTGTACAACTGCTTAAGAGAGGTCTCAGGCACGTGATTAATTAGCCTTCCTTAAAAATATCCCTTATAAACTTATTTAGAGAAAGCTGAGATTATTTACTTGGAAATTTAGCCTTCCCATCTTTAGCATTGATCCTGCCTTCACTCTCTGTTTAACAACATAGTGACCTAGTAGAAAAAAATTATAAAACTTAATAAATTGCAGTTGGCAGTATTGACAGAGTGTGTATATGCACATTTGGATTTGTATGAACGTATTATAAGAAATCTAATAAAGTAAAACAAACACATTTGCTTTGTCTGTGAGCTGTGAAACGAGATATCTCCTGTAATTACACTGTTTGAAGTATATTTGGTCAAAGGGGGACAGTGAGATTTTTGGTCATAAATTTCTGGGTTTAGTTTAAAATAACAACTATTATCTATCAAAGCTTACATGGTCCACTAAGTTACTTTGCTCAAGATGCAGAAACATAAAAATGCAGATGAAACCGTAAGTTAGCAGGAGGCGACTATAAGACAAGAGGAACCAGCTCCAGAGAATAAAGTTCCAGTGCCAAATGTGCCTCAAAAAAATAATCAAAACCTTAGAAATACATTCATGTTTTCTGCACTTTGGGGAGGAATGGGGATTAATGACTGTCCAAACCAATGACTGAAAGAGTGATTTCAACTGCAAAGGTTTTTAAAAGAACTCACAATATGTATAACCTTCTAGAACTTCCATGTCTATTTTTAACCTTCTAGAACTTCCATGCCTATTTTTAGCTTGCTTTCCACAACCAGGCTGGTTCCCTCTTCCAACCAAAATAAATATATTTCTTAAGGAGCACAGTATTTATTTCCCTCAGGAGCAAAGTATTTATTTTCCTAAAATTATCATGATAATAAGCAGAGTTTTCTCAGCCCCTTCTGGTATGCTCTGTGTGCTGCTAACCCAGTGCTGACCAGCAGCTGAGCCCAGCAATCCAGGCTGCTTTCAATCCAATTTATAGCCCATTTACCCCATCCACACCTCACCCACCAGGCTGGTAAAATGACACCTTTGTGGCAGAGTCCAGTAAACAACACCCATTGCTCTCCCCTCATGCTCTGAGCCAATCTCATCTCTGAGGCAGTCAGGCTCCTTTGGCATCACTGTCCTTAAATGCATCCTGCCTGCTCCCCATCACCATCTTGCTTAAAACAGTTTCCAGGAAAAAGCTCCCCATCACCTTCTCAAGAATCAGGTTAAATCAAATGTTTTAGAATTGTCCAATCCTTCTTCTTACCCTTATAAAATCCCAGAATGTTTTGGGTGGGAAGGGACCTTAAAGCTCCTCAGTCCCTCCCCCTGCCATGGGCAGGGACACCTTCCACTGTCCCAGGCTGCTCCAAGCCCCAATGTGCAAGGTGGCCTTGGACACTCCCCCTGCCATGGGCAGGGACACCTTCCACTGTCCCAGGCTGCTCCAAGCCCCAATGTGCCAGCTGGCCTTGGACACTTCCAGGTATCCAGGGGCAGCCACAGCTTCTCCAGCACCTCACTCCCCTCCCAAGGAAGAATTCTTCACTGAGTGTATGCTGCTTGCCCTTTCTCAGTCAGCAGAATCCTCTCCTGATTGCTGTGACCTTGCCAAGGGGCCCTGCAATGACATTGGCCACGTCCCCCACCGCCCCTGGGTGCACGGAACAAAATCCCAGCAGCAGCGGACAGAAAAGCTGCAGCAAGACATTGCACCTGCAGCAGCTCCTCAGGGCTGGTCACCTCCTGCTCCTCAATGTCCTTTCCACTCTGCCTTCAAGGACACGGACTGGCTGAGCTGGGCAAGCCCAGCAGCAGAACCTCAGGTGGAAGAGTCTGAACATTCTCCTGCCTCAGCCTGGGCCACTCTCTCCTTCAGAGACATTTCCTCCTTCAGCCACGTTCCTGCAGCCCCCAACTCTGAGCTTTGCCAGCTCAGCCTTGCCTTGCTCTGGACAGGGCCCTCCTCTCCAGGCTGAGCAGCCCCAGCTCCCTCAGCCTTTCCTGGGCACCGAGCTGCTCCAGGCCCTTGCTCAGCTCCAGGAGCTCCTGTCCTGCTGTGCTGAGGAGCCAGAGCTGCACACAGCACCCAGAGGTGTCCCCAGGGCTGGGCACAGGGGCAGGATCCCTGCCTGACCTGCTGGAAAAGCACCCCAGGATCCCACTGGCCTCCTTGGCCAGCTGGTCCTTTCCTGCACAGCTCCTTCCTTGTTTCTCAGCATCTCCTCTCCTTCACCCCCTCACCTTCAGACGGTGATTTTCCTTCTCCAGGGTCAGACACCAACCCACAACTGCACCATGAGCACTGCAGCTCCTGGGGAATCCCCACAACAGGAATCCAAACAGACCAGCTCTGCTCGTGCCTTTCCAGGCACAGAAAAGTCAGACTATCCCTCACCACCTGGCTGGGGACTTGAAAGGAAACCAGGACCAAAGCATTAAAAATTCAGTGATCAGCTGAGAAGATTGTGGATGAACCAATACCAACAAGTGCAGGTTCAGTTTTTGGAGCATTAATTAGTGGTATCAACCTGATGAGCAAGAAAATTAAGGCAAGATTATAGAGTGGAGATGCTGATATTTCTATTTTGCATGTAATTTTCATCCCCAAACAAACTGTAGTAGCTTAGCAAACACCAGTCTACTAACATGAGACAATTACAGACACATTTAGTGAAACAGGCAACTAAATGACTTTGTAATTACACTATTAAGCCAAATCTGGGGTGAAAAGGATAAAGGATTTGTGTCCCATATGACACTACCAAAAAAAAAAAAAAAAGAAGCTGTGGAACACCGAGAGAAATTTGGTAATTTAAAGCAAGTGTTTAGGCTGATGAAGGAGAGCAATTATGGATCTTCCACAGCTGGAATTAAACCTGTGGCCATTCAAGCATAAACCACAGCTAATACTGAACAAGAATTCTGAGCTCATAACAGGAATTACCAGCACAGAAAACACCACATTCCAGAAAGAGAGACCAAGCTGGAATGACCAAGAATTTCTGTGCCTACAGAACAAAGAAATAAATGAAAGTGTTTAGCAGGAATGAGCAGGGCAATATTCTTACTCCTGGTGGAAACCAGGGGGAGGAGGACATGAAGCTGTTTTTTTCTCAGGCTGGCATGCTATGGTCTCTGTTGGGTGCAGCTCCGGGTAAGGAAAGGGCACTTTATTCAGTTTATAGTGCAATAACAGGAATCCTTCAGCACTCCCCACTATGAAGGTGGTTCCTATATTTTGTCACCCCCAGAGCTCAGGGAGCACTCACAGACAGGGCAAAGCTGCAGGAACAACCCGGCTATTACAAGCCTGGGGTGTGTCCCTATCCATGCTTTCCTAGGAGGAGTTATCCCCATCCCACACAACAGCAGATCCCAAGGGACTCCCCTGTGAGCCCAAAACAGGTTCTTTCCTGTGTGAAGGGGCTGATCCACACGGAGCCAAGGTATTTGATTTATTTAGTTTACATTTTAGCAAACAAAGGCATCTGTGTTCACTGGCTACATGTCACCTAGTTCTCATATTAATTAGTATTCTATCTTCTATTGGTTAATGAGTCTCTCGCTCCTCATGCTAATTAGTCCCAGGCTCAGTCCTTCTCCTCTTTTGGGTCAGTGGTTTCTTGGGCCATGGGTCAGTAGTTGCGACCTGCCCCTGCTGGAATTACCTTCTACCCAATTGGAGCTGATTTCAGCCCAGCTGCTGAGTTGGCTTTATCACATTCTTCCTTATCTTGTGGGTTCTGCCAAATGTCCTTGTGTCGATAAATTCTGCCTTGTGTCCACCATCAGTGGTGCATCCTTCTTTACAAGCTTCCTCAGCCTCCCTGAGGTCTGAGGTCATTAAAACACGTCCAGCCCTAAATCTTAGCAAGGCAATTCCAAGCAATTTGTCCTTCCAACATTTAGACATCACTTAGAGCTTGTTAGGTGCTATTTGTTCCAGGGATTAAATCTCCCTGCTTGTTGATGTGGCTTGAAAGCATACAAAGATCAAGCACCAAAGAAAAACCCTTCCTTAATTTTAATTTATTCCACATTCTGCAACAAAAAGGCAGCACCCTGTTTCATAACCCCCTTCTCACTCCGTGTTACACTCTGGACAAATTGTTAACTATTTCTGACTCTTGAAATGTCAGCGTCATTTGCAAGGTCACTCTACCAACAAGTAATCGGTCTTTGGAACACCTGGACATCACTTAGAGCTCGTGAGCTGCTGTTTCACGGACACAATCACCCTTCTTGCTGAACAGGCTGGAAAGCAGACAGAGATCAAACCCCGGTGAACACATTTTCTTCAGAAACGTTTTACGTATTCCACATTTTGCAGAGCGGAACCCCCTCAGCGCCCACACGGGGCCTCCCGGCCGGGCGGCGCTCTGTGCGCGCTCCATGGCGGCGGGGCCGCTCTACCCGCGCTCTATGGTGCTGCTGCCGCTCTGTCCTCGCTCCGCGGCGCCCATGCCGCTCTATCCCGGCTCCGTGGCGATGCTGCCTCTCCCACCGCCCGCCCTGTAGCCGCCCTTGTCCCCGCTGTCCCCTGCGTGCCCGCAGCCCCGGCCCGCTGTGCCCCCGCCGTGCCCGCCCGCCCGTCTCTGTGGCCCGCGCGTTCCGGCGGGGCGGGCGGGATGTGGCGGCTGCTGCTGCTGGGCCGGGGCCGCTGCGCGCCCAC
>NW_024363049.1:0-127157 GCF_014805655.1 Passer montanus | reverse complement strand
GCTGCGCGCCCACCCCCGCCCGCCCCGCCTGTGCCCCCGGGCTGGGCGGCGGCCGCGGCCACAGCCCGGAGCGGTGAGTGCGGCTCGGTGTCCCCCGCCCCGGGGCCGGCGGCGCGGCGCGGCCTCACGGCGCCCGTGTGTGTGCGGTTGTTGCAGGGCGCCCGCGTGTCAGGATGGCCCGGAGCGAGGAGGAGGACGGCGGCAGCCGCTGCCCGGCCTGGTGCCCCGCTACTCCGTGCGGGAGGCCGTCACCTGGGTGAGGAGCAGCGCCGGGACACCTCGGCGGTCCCCGAGCAGAGCCGGGCGGGAGCGGGAGCGGGGCCGTTCCCTGACCGTGTCCCTCTCCGCAGGGAGCTGTGGGCGCGCTGCTGCTGCAGCTGCTCCGGCAGATCGCGGGGCTCCGCTCGCTGCAGGACGCCCGGACAGAGCGAAGGCTGCCCTGGCGCTCCGCGCTGCCCCCCCAGCCCGCAGGTGAGCGGCTGCGGCCTGCGAGGGCGGCGGGGCTGCCGGCTGGGATGCTGTTCGTGCTGTGCCGAGTGAGGCTGGGAGGGAGCCGGGAGAGGCTGAGGGCCGCTCTCGGGCCCTGGGGAGAGTGTCAGCAGAATCTCTGGTTCTTAACGGTTTGGTGCAATCCCACTCTGGGTGCTCTTACCTTTGTTTTCTATTCTGGATTCTGCTGCACGAACTTTTCCTCCTGCTTGTTTGTGTGGTCAGAGACACTGAGTACCTGCACAGCGCGGTGTTGTCACCTGGAGCAGACACAGCCTTTGTGCTCTGTGTTACAGTGGTGACTGAAGCCTCAACCAGCAGTCCTGGTGAGCAGCTGGGGTCCCAGTTCCTGCAGAAAGCAAGTCCAGAGGCTGTAGCAGAGAATTCATCCTCAGGCATCCCCTCGGGGCAAGGAGAGAGGCAGCCTTGGGCAGAAGCAGGTATGTGCCATGTGCTGCGGGGCAGGATACTCCTGGCAGAAGGACCTGGGAGTTCCTCCAAGGCAAGCTCGGAGCCACAGAGTGTGTAGCTATTTACTGACATTAGAGGAGGCAGGTGAGAGTGGAGAGGCAGACTTTCGGAGAGATGAATCAGAGTCCAGAGACAGGAGGAAAAAACCTCCTGAAGGCAGAGACAAGGCTGTGCTGTAACTGCAGGTGACAACAGCTTTCCCAACAGTGCTCTGCCTTAGCAGACTGATTGCAGCATCCAGTCCTGTTCTTTTATTGTGGACAGATGTTTGCAGCCAGAAGGATTCAGGAGGATGATGCACCATTGATCTGGGAGACTGCTGTATGTGGTGTGAAACTGGAGGAATTATTCTCCTCCTGCAAGATGAGGATGCATTTCTGAGCTCTTATGCCATAGATAAGACAGTGGAAGGAGGTATCAAAGACATTATTAAAATGAGTTTTATAAAAATAGAAAGATAGACTCCAACAAAATTGAAGTCTCGCCCAGGAAAGCGTGTCCTACATAGGGAATTTAAAGTCACACCAAGGAAGATCAGATGAGGCCTACAGCTCCCTAGATATAGAAACACTGATAATGGCCTCAGGAAAGTTGTTGGAAGCAGGAAGCCTGCTGGAACACATGGCAAGGGGACAACATTCAGCAGTGGTGTAGAAGAGGCACATCAGGAAACCAACCACAGATGTTGGCTAAATCACAGGATCACAGACTGGTTTGGGTTGAGAGGGACCTGACAGCTCTTCTTGTTCCCTGCCATGGGCAGAGACACGTTTCATTATCCCAGGCTGCTCCAAGCCCTGTCCAGCCTGGCCTTGGACACTTGCAGGGATCCAGGGGCAGCCACAGCTTCTCTGTGCCAGGGCCTCAGCACACCCTCACAAGGGAGAATTTAAATAATGAAGGTGCTGCAGAAAAGGTTGGAGCTGTTTCCCATTTTCTGCTTGCTTTCAGAATTCTGGCTTCCTTCTGTGCTGATTTCAGCTACTGCCCATCACTGCTTATCAAACCTTCTCCTGCCAGAGGTTACCATTCCCATCAGCTGGCAAATGGAGCATTTTGTTTCCATGTCTCCTAATTAACTCCAGGAAAACAGCCAGGTTAATTTACCTAAACTGCCAATTAGACTGTTTAACCCATCTGCTTTAGCCTGGAGCATATTAAGAAGCACTCCAGCACTGGCAGGTGACTGGACATGGACCTCTGGGAGGAGTGGTGGGAAGAAGTGGAGACAGCAGTGCCTGCAGTTGGCACAGCTGAATGTCCTGGAGTGCCTGTGTGTCTGACAAACAGCTCCTACTGAGAGTCAACAGGAAGAGCTTTTGGGCAAACTGATAAATTGAACAGTGACAAGTCACTAAGGCCACGTGGTCTTTGTTCAGATGTTCTTCAGAAGCTGGGAGATCACTGAGCCTCCGAGGATGATGTGTAATCCCATGCTCAAACCTGCTCTGTGGCCAGGGGAATGAGCACTGACAGATTGCACAGCTTGGCTTTTAAAAACGGGTGGGTGGCAGTTGGTTTGAGGCACAGAACTGCGAAAAAAGGTGATTCTAATTTGATAGAAACTCTGTTAGAGGATGGAGATGTCAGATGCTGGGCTGTATCAAAGCTCTTGGAAGGATTTAGGAAGCCATTTCTCAGGCCAGCTAGCTCCCTTGCAGAGACTTGAGAGAGTTGTAAATCTATTATGACTTCTTTGGAGAAGTCAACAGGCATGTGGAGCAAGATAATCCAGCTTTTAGCTTTCTGAAGATCATCCAGACAGCACCTAAACCAAAACTGTCTAAAGAATTAAGGCTGATATGAGGGAACATGGAGGGGTTACTCTTGGGCTGGTAACTCCTTAAAGCACAAGAAAGTTTTCACAGTGGAGAGCCATTACTGTAGGATTCCCCTGTCCTTTGTTAAACCTGTTCTGTTCAGCACAGTCAGCAGTGATTTGAGGAAAAGAGGTGATGAACGAGGCAGCAGAAGCAGCAAATGGTACAGAATTCTTCAGGACAGTCAAATCTGAAAGTCAACAGGCAAAGGTTGCACAGAACCAAAGGCAGGGTAATCCCCAGGTGGGTTAAACAAGTGTGCACAGGGGAGCGTGGCTGTAAATACACACACAGAGTGAGGAGTGTCAAATTAATAATAGTCTTGCAGAGGGAACATTTGAAGTCACTGTGGATGTGCTTTTGATAAGGTTAAGTCAGTGCTCGGCAGCAGTGAGGCCAATTAAATGTTAATTATGGTGAAGGAAGGAGCTGAGGACAAGGCAGTGCTGTGGGTTCATGTGAGTCTGGATGCCAGCCACATCTTGAGCACTTAAGGAAAAGACAGTGCCTGAAAAACAAGGAAAAAACTGCAGAGAAAAGATGACAGGGAGACAATTACATCCAAACACAGACTGACTCTTCAGCTGAAAAAAAAGAAGTGGCAGAGAATGTGCTGGTGCTCTATGAAACCAGAAGTGTTGAGAGAAAGAGAATAGGGACAGTCTTTTTCATAATGCTGGTATTAAAAGGCAGCACAGAAGGGTCAGGCGGCACGTTTGGAAAAAAGCAAAAGGCATTTTGTGTTTGGCCAGTACCCAGGTAAATTGTGGAACTCACTGCTACAGGCCAGAAATACAAGTGGCTTCCAAGAAGTGATTAGGTAAAATTACACATTGAAATGAGACTTAATTAGTCCAGCCAAGCCTCCTGCTCAGATCACAGAACAGCTGATTGCTGGAAAGTTCTGCCAGGGAGAGCGTGACTTTATAATCCCTGCTCCTCACCCTTTCTGCCCAAGCATCTCCAACTGTCACTTGTCAGAGATAATATATGTCAGAAATAATTTGATTTTGCTCCGTACATAAGTCCTCGGGTTACATTCCACATTTTGTTGTGCCTCCATTTTGTGGGAATTTATGGAGAAAAGTCAGGGGGAAGAGATTTGGTAATCTGCACTGCCTGAAAAAATGCAGGGTTTTGTCATATGAGAAGTCCTGGGAATCTTTCCATGGAAAGTGAAGCTTGATGATTCCTTTCTTTCACTACATTTTGCTTTCTACAGAAAAACCTGCCTGAGGTACAGGATTTTTTCCCCCTGGTGTTTAGCTACTGAAAGAGGGTGAGGCTGGCAAAATGAGGATGCAGCAGGGAGCTGGGGAGAGCAGAAGGAAGGGAAGGACAGACGCCTGGCAGATGATGCAGGGGAATCTGGTAGCAAAGCCTTGCCATGAGAGAGCAGAGCTCAGAGTGCAGCAGAATGTACCCTGGCTGCTGCCAGCAATGCAAGGGATCTTCTGGAGAGAATTCCATGTCCTTCCCCTTTCTCTGGGTGTTTCAGTTCATTTCCACACTTGCTGGTGCTGGTGTCCCTGTGCAGTGACAATCTGCTGTTGTTGTGGCAAAGATCTGTGGGATGGATCCCAACATCTCAGCTTTCCACAAGAGCCATTCCAATTTTATTGGAGCACAATAGGATCAAAATCTATTCCTTTGTTTAAAAAGAAAACTTGAGGAAATTAACTTAAAACTTGCTTTAAGTAGCATTCTGGATATTGCTGCCAGCAAGTCCTCAGCTCTGTGTTCACATCTTATTTTTTTCCATGCAATTTCTGCCTCACTCAGAGGGTTTTTCTGGAAGTTAAAGGCACAGAGTGAGCAAGCAGGTGATTACAGCCAGTCTCAGTGTTACAGCAGCTGAATGATGCCCTGGGGAGTTGTATTTTACCCCTGGCAGAACTGTAAAATTCGTTATTTCAATTCTGAGATTACAGACATTGCAAAAGTGTGTTTTCATTTCAAAGCACAATGAAACCAATTGGAAACAGTGAAATTTTCCATGAGGCAGAAGTGCTGGATTTTGGCCAGCTCTTGTTGTGACTTCGTTCTCGTGGATGTTTTGGGATGAGCAATCTAGGCTGTCTAGGAGAAGATTATTAATTCCTCATTTGGAGCTAGCTGTGAGCAACACTTGATTAGTCCAGGATGAACAGTGAAGAGAGACAAAAATATTTATTAACTGCTGAAGATGTGAGCGTTGGGCATCCAGAACACTGAAAGCTGCAGGACTGCATGGAAAAAAGATTGTGCAGTCATGTTGCATTTTAGCATGGGTTTGAAGAAGTAGAAATAAAGTCACACAGAAAATTCCAGCTGTGATATTCCCATCTTTTAAACTGAAGAATAATTTAGCTTGCCCAGCCTCAAAGGTGATTCTGAGGTCATTCAGGTCTTCCCGAGCAACTGTGGCTGCCCTTGAATCCCTGGAAGTGTCCAAAGCCAGGTTAGACAGGAGCAGCCTGCAGCTGCCATGGTGGGAGTTGTCCCTGCCATGGCAGGGGTTGCATTGGGTGAGCTTTAACTTCCCTTCCAACCCAAACCATTCTGGGACTCTCTGATCCTTCAGGACTGGGGCTGGGTGTCAGGATAGGTTGGTCCCTGTGCTTTTTTCCAGATGTTCTCTGGGATTGGTAACCCTGATCTGTGGAGATTTGAATGAGGAGGGGTTTCCTGTGGTAGATGGGCGCGAGGTGCTTCTGCAGGCTGATAGAATTCAGAATTAGTGGCTGTTTATTTTTCATGATTCAGTGGTTTGTCCAAATTACAACATTTTCTCAGTAAATTAGGAGTCTCTGATTTAGGAGTAGACACCCATGCAAAATGTACAGTTTCTTTAAAGTGTAGATGTACTAATGCTGTTTAAACAAGTAGTGGAGAATTCTTAATACGGACCATTTTTTTTCCATGGGATTTGCAGTTGTTTGTGTGGCAAAAACCCAAATTACATCACGAGGGAGATACACGATAGAGCCTTACAGTAAGAAATATCAGATAATTTGATGCCTGCTCTGCAAAGAAACAGAAAGCACAACTAATAAATTCACAGATTATACTACTTTAGGTGGAATGCTGCATAGAAGTCATGTTTGCCACAGTGATGTTGCTTGTTGGGTGAGTGGGGCCTGTTCAGATAACACACATTTGAATACAGCCAGGGGGGAATTGTTTGTCTGGGAATAATGAGGCTGCAGCTGGCACACAGGCCACAGCTCCCTGCGTGCTGTACAGCACAGGCACTGCAAGGAGCACTCCTCCCTGCTGCACACCTCATTGCTGCTGCTCCTGGAGCCAAACAGGGCCAGGAGTCGAGGAATCAGGCCCTAAAAGGATGTTTTGTTTCACTTGTATTGGCTCTCACACAGCTTGAGAGGGAGGCACAGGGAGGGCACACCTCTGGCTCTAAGTGCTCCAGGCTCCAGCACCTGGAGTTCAGTGTCCTGTGGAATCCAGCTGCTTGTGGTGATCCAGGTTATAAATCCTTGGCCTCAGGCTGTCCCCTCTTTGTGGAGGTCATTGCCCTCTTGCAGTGGCAGGAGTGATGCCACTGTAACCACTGCCAGCACAGTCCTGCTCTGAGCAAGGTGGCTTAGCTCGGACTGGAGATGCTCTGTCAGATAATTCTGGTTGCAGCTGGTGACAAAGTGCTGAACTCGTGGCTGTCCCAGTGTGCCTGAGAGGGCTGATCATCCCCTGGCACCGGAGCAGGGCTGTACCCTGCAGAGAAATTACCTGGAGAAGGACATGGGGAGGCAGCACCTCAGCTGAGGGTTGGGTGTGATGCCCTGGGCGAGCTGGGAGCTGCAGCAGTTCTGATCCAGGCAAACTGGGCATGAGGAGGCAACATCACCCCTCCTGTGACACTGCTGCACCTCAGTAACCCTGTTGGAAATTCAGGAATAGTAGCAAAAAGTCATAAAATTAACCAAGGCTGACAGAAAAGTGCTGCAGTTGAAATATGTGAATGGTGCAGCCTTTTTAGAATCACAGACAGGAATCAAGAGGGGCTGATTAGTCGTGTCAGAACTTTCAAAAGGAGGAATTGGCTTTTTAGTAAAGAAGAAAAAACCTAGAAGAGCCAGTGCCTGGGAGCAGAAACCCAGAGTAGAAGTACTTTAATTTGAAATGAAGCACAGGGGTTTAAAGCAGTGATTGCAAGTTACTGGAACATTTGGGAGAAGCAGAAGATTCTCTACTTTTGGTGTCTTCAGATCAAAACCAGGGGCCTTTCTGGAGGAGCTGCAGCCACAGGGCTGGATTCCAGAGCTTGCTTTTGCTCCAAAGGTCAGATTGGTTGGGATTCCTTCTGTTCCTGATGTCCCTGACTGAATGGGAGATCAGATCTTTAGGAAAGAGCTGTAGAATAGAGAGGATGTGAAGAGGCAGAGATGTAGCACTGCTAAACTTTGCTTTTTTGTTGTATTTTTTTTAATGCAGGGGAGTTCCAAATCCCTGTGAGCTCTGGGGTGGGGCCAGTTCTCCACAGTGCAAAGGTAAGGTTTCATTTTCCACCCCCTCTGTCTGCACCTTCCCAGAGCTACCCCAAGCACAGCCTGAGCAACACTCACACACAAGACTGAGAAAAAAAAAGGGAGCTGGGATATACTGACCTCTGCTATAGCCAGAAAATTCCAGGATTTACAGACTGCTATCCCCATCCTTTGATGTGTCTGTGTAACAGGGCTGCTGGCAGAGAAGCACTGAAAGAAAATGGTGAGAAACACCAAACCAAGCAACCAAACAAAAAAATAAATTCAGCAGCACCAGTGTGTTGCTGTGTATATGCATTTTGATGCAATCTTTCACTAGGTGATTACATGCTGTTGCTATTTTGGTGTTTACCAGACAACCCATGACTGGGGAAGGTGGTGTCACTCCAAATGCTGCAAATCAGGGCTGGCTCTTGTCTGGTAAAGAGGGAAGCACTTGGGGCTTGAAGAGAGTGCATCAGCTTGAGAGTCACAAGGCCATAAATTATATTATTGTTCTTGTTGTGATTAAACCTGCCAATTTTTTGCAATTCACATCTTAGATGCAAATAATTCCCTTTTTAAGATAATCACTCAGCTGAGTAATCGCTCAAGGACACTGTGAGCAGGGTGAGGTAAATTCAGCTTTTAGCAGAGTGAGTTCCTGCAAAAGGCACCAAGGAGGAATTGAGCGTGGATCTCTCCATCCTGGGAGGTGCCCCCTGTGCAGGGCTGGAGGAAGAGCCTGCAGCTGGGTCATGGAGCAGCTCAGGGATGGGCATTGGACCTGTCTTGGCCTCTTGGGAGTAGCCCCCAGCTCAGCAGTGGAGCTGTGGGTGCCAGGGGGCATTTTCCCGATTCCCTTTGTGTACTGAGCTCTGCTGCCACTCGATGGCACTTGGGTATGGAGCTGGGCTGGGCTGAGCCTCCTCCCATGGCCCGGGCTGTTCATTGCCCAGGAGGGAGGGATTTGCTGTGCCCTGCAGGGTTTCAGCAGCACTGGGCAGTGCTCAGTGCAGCTGAGGGGGCAGCTCAGCTGGAACTGGGTAAGGGAAAGGTGTGAGGGTGTTTTGGCAGGGACTCTGCTCTGAGCACAGTGTGGGAGAGGGAACAAGGGGTAATGTTATTTTTGGAGGGGGGAGTTATCTTAGAATCATGGAATATCCTGATTTGGAAGGGATCCACAAGGATCGTCAGTCCCAGCCCTGCCCAGACACCCCAACAATCCCTGGCAGTGCTGTCCAAAGGCTCCTGGAGGAGCAGCCTCGGGCCATGCCCATTCCCTGGGGAGCCTGGGCAGTGCCCAGCACCCTCTGTGGGGAGAAGCTTCTCCCAAAATCCAGGCTGAGCCTGCCCTGGCCCAGCTCCAGCCGTTCCAGGGCTGCTGGCCCTGTCCCAGAGCAGAGCTCAGAGCTGTCCCTGTGCTGCCCCTCCAGAGGAGCTGCAGATTGCTGGGTAGGATGAGATATTTGCTGAGTTCTGAAAGGTCTGCTGGTGCCTGAGGGGCTGCACCAAGCTGCCTGGCCAGAGGGCAGGAGAGCAGTGTCCATACAGCTTCCCCAGCAAGGTGGCTGTGTAGGACAGGGAGGGTTTTGTGTGTACACACGACCTCACTCCCCTGATGGCTGAACTACCATACAAACAGGTCTCACTGCTTGGTTTCCAAGCCAGCATCTCCTCTAGGGTTGATATGATTTAGCTGTCTTTAATAGCTTTTTTCTCTGACTCCTCAGGGTGACCCAGCTCAGCGAGGGCATTTAGAGGAAGCCGCTTTCCAATTGCAGCAGATTTTCCGAATTGATATTTCCATTGCATTGAATATCCTTGGTAATGTGGAGTTGGTTTTGTTTTGCCCTTAAACCACAGGTTTCTCATTTTGGAGGACCTCCAAATGGTTGCAGGTCTTCTGAGAAGGCAGGGATGGCAAATACCCAAGCTGAAGCCTCCTTTCAGCAATTTAACTGTGCTTGGAGAGATTTATTGCCCTTTGTCCCATCGTGCCACCTGATTTATCTCAGCATATTTCAATCCAGGCTTGCTTGAAGCCTGCACTGTTGTCCTGACATCTGTAGCTGGAAATTAAGCCATCTCTGTCTTTTTTGCAACACAAGATGTCATATCCTTGTATCCTTCTTTTATTGTCTGAGCTCACGGTTTTCCTGGCAAGCTGAAAAAGCAATTGCAGGATTGCAACTCTAAGAAAAGCAGAAGGAAGATGCAATGAGCTAAGAAAAGTCCCTGTCCTATATACACCACTAGTTGCAGCACTGAAAAGCAAGTTGTTTCTGTGTGAGCCATACGTTGTGTTAGCCTGTGATCTCTCTGCCACGAGCCCAGAAAAATCCCTAAAATGCAGTGTTGCCATTTTTCTTAGGGAAACTGTGGAAGGAGGGTTGGTGAGCCAGCTGGAAGTGGCCCAGAGCACTTGGTGTGAGCCAAGGAAGGCCCAGTGGCTGTGGGGGAGGTTGCTGCATTGGAGGCTGGGTTGTGGCTGTGTGCTTTTCCCTGTTTTCCGTGGCTTTAGGCTGTGTTTTCCTCAGGGATCGAGAGCATGAGGGCGGGGCACTGCCGGGTGGCCTTCACCTGCTTCAAGCTGGCAGCAGATCGGGGCTACAGCAAAGCCCAGTTCAACGTGGGGCTGTGCTACGAGCACGGCAGGGGCACGGAGAAGGACTTGGAGAAGGTATCCAGGGCCTGCCTGGGGGGTGGGTGTGGGCAGCACACATCAGGAGAGGGATCTGTGCTGGGTGCTTAGAGCCGTGCTCCATTGACATGGCTGGGAAAGTCATGGAATGTCCTGAACTGGAGGGAACTCCCAGGGATCATTGATCCACCTCCTAGTCCTGCATGGACACCCCAACAATCCCACCCTGTGCATCCCTGGCAGTGCTGTCCAAAGGCTCCTGGAGCTCTGGCAGCCTCGGGGCTGTGCCCATTCCCTGGGGAGCCTGGGAGAGCCTAGGCTCTGAAGACTCAGTAGAAAATGCTGGAAATAATAAAAATTGCAGCTTTGCAGAGCTGCTTTCAGTGTCACCAGT
The DNA here is from genome assembly GCF_014805655.1 of Passer montanus. Lineage (NCBI taxonomy): Eukaryota > Metazoa > Chordata > Aves > Passeriformes > Passeridae > Passer > Passer montanus. The sequence continues at coordinate 116,876 of NW_024363049.1, read as the reverse complement.
CCCCTCAGAGAGGTGTTCTGAGATCCCTTTCCCACAGCTTCTGAGGTTCTCCAGGTGCACAGGCTGTGCTACCAGCACCCAGCGGGGTTCCAAGGAGAAACCTGTCATGTTGCTGTATTTAAGACACCACTGCACATCCCAGGGCTTCTCAGATCTCCAGTTTGGCTCCTGTAACTCCAGCCTGCCACCTAGTGCAAGCTGGCCAGCAGGAGCTGGGAAGAGCTGCAAAGGCAGATTGGTTTGAGTCATGGTTGGCCCAGTGCCACCCCCTTCAGCTCAGGCCGGGTGGTTCCAGGGCTCTGGGGCACTCCCTGTCCACTGTCTCACCTGACCCAGCTGATGTTCTGCTGTGGGAGGGCTCTGGGGAGGGATGCAGCTTGTGATGGGTCTAGCCAGAGAGGTGAAGCTTGAAGGGAGCCATGTCATGTTCAGGGCATGCATCAGCTGGGTTTCTCTCTCTCTCAGGCAGGTTTTTATTACTGCCAGGCAGCCAGCAGCCGTCACCCCATGGCCCAGTACCGCTACGCCAGGCACCTGCTCCAGCACGGCCCTGGCAGTCCCTGGGACAGGCAGCACAAGGCTGTGGCACTCCTGGAGCAAGCAGCAGCAGCTGGCATCACAGAGGTTGGTGTCCATAGGTCAGAGAGCCAGCAGAGAGCCCTGACTGAAGGGCTGGAGCCACATCCTAGACAGCACTGGAAGGGAAAGCCTTCCAGTGTGTTTATCCCTGCTCACAGCACAGGGGTTGGGACTAGAGGATCTTTAAGGTCCCTTCTGAGCCAAACCATTCTTTGATTCTCTGTTTATATTCCTGACAGTGTCTGGGAGACAGCCCTGCCTGCAGACGGAGCCACTGTGCCGCGTGTTGGTTGGCTGTTATCAGTGGGGCTCTTACAGGAAACCTTTGGCTGGGAGGGCTGACCTGTGCTTGAAAACAGAGCTCAGTTTTTATCTCCTCTCAATTCCAAGAGTACAGGTCGCTGTTCTAAAGGAGCTTCCAGTGCTTGAAGCAAGAACAGATCCTCATTTTGTATCTGTGACTTTCTGAGATGACTCATCCGTGCAGATCTGTCTCCTGCCCTTCTTTCCCACTCCAGGAGATGCATTTAGGCATGTGCCATCTCGCCCTGGGAATGCCAGGCTGGCAGTTCCTGTGCCTTCTGGAGCTCACTGGCCAGGGGGTGCATCTGCTGCATGTTGGGGACAGGACACAAGTGGGAGCCATTCCCTGGCTCTGACTCCCACAGGGAGTTTGAAATGATACTCTGGGTCTCAAATGTGAATTCTTTGTGTTTACCAAGTCACGCTGATTTTTGTTAGGGCAGCCTTGGCTCTCCCAAGGGCCCCTGCCCAGGCAGGGTCCTTACCACACTGCCACAGTAACCCCAGCAGCTTGCAAAATCAGTAAAAAAACCTGAATAATTAAAATCCTGGCTGATCTAGACCGTGTGGTTTTGTTGCAGGCACAGGCTTATCTTGGAGTGTTCTACATGAGAGGGCTGCAGCCTCAGGAGAAGAGAGGTCTGAAGTACCTGCTGCAGGCAGCAAACAGTGGGGTAAGTGATCCTTCTGCCAGGGATTGTCCTCAGCTTGGGATCTGCAGGTGGAGGATTTCAGGCTTTCTTGGAAACGGGAGCAAGTGTCAGGATTTTACTGCCCAGTGTGAAGGGACAGAGCAGAGCTTTGGTGCCTCTTAGAGAGGAGACAGGCCCTGGGCACAGACCCTGCAGAAACAGCCCTGTTGGGCTGGAGGAGTTCCTGCAGCACCAGTGCCTGTATCCAGCTTCCAGCATTGTACAGCTTTCCCATTATGGAGCATCTACACCCTCTTCAGTCAAAACCCTTCACTACTGCATCACTTGGAGAACTTCATTTTGTTTATCACAGATCTGTTCTTCAAAATTGGCCCATTGTTTCTCTGCTTTTATAGAGAGGATGGAAAGACTGTTTCTGGATTTATTTTAAAATTCAGGCACCTTTAACATCTTGAAACACTTGAATCTCCATTCAGCCTTCCCCCATTGTTTCTCTTCACTCACTTGGAGAACTTCATTTTGTTTATCACAGATCTGTTCTTCAAAATTGGCCCATTGTTTCTCTGCTTTTGTAGAGAGGATGGAAAGACTGTTTCTGGATTTATTTTAAAATTCAGGCACCTTTAACATCTTGAAACACTTGAATCTCCATTCAGCCTTCCCCCATTGTTGCTGTTTCTCTTCACAGGTCATGTTAGATCCCCAAGAATCTTCTTGCATGCACTTTCCCCAAGTGGCCCAGGCTTCTCTCACTTGAAGGGCAGTGCCACAGTATGGGCACAGCACTCTCCTGAACCCCCACCAGCATTTAGAGGAGCAGGAGTGTGGATCCCATGTCTTGCAGCCAGGTTTCTGCATCCCACAGTTCTGTTTCTTGCCATTGTCCTCTTGTTTTCAGCTGCATTGTAATGGCCAGGGTTTTTTTTTTTTTTCCTGAAGAACTTGTTCATTTTAACTCCAGTTCCCACAGCTTTTGTGCAATGGAAAATAATGAATAGCTATTGCCTGTTCTGCTGGCTAATAGTTGTGGTTGTGGTGCCCTTTAGTGTGTCCTCTCTGAGTCATTTCTTTTGCAGGCTGCAGTGCTGGTTTACTTTGTGTCTCCATGTAGTTAAGCTGTTCTACTTTGCTTGTCAGTTTTCTGTCTATTTTTCTAATGCTCCTTTGACCATTTTAAGATGCTTGGACTAAAAGTGGACTCAGGATGGAGGTATGCCATGGATCTCACATAATGAGCTCCTCTGCTTTGTTCTGCATTCCCTTCCAATAATTCCTAGCCCTGCTTGCCCTTTGCCTGGCACTGAGCAGTGATGAGATGGTCTCAGGGAACTATCACAGTGTGATACCCAAATTTCTTCCTATCAGCACTACTTTGCATTTGGCAATACTGTTTCCTTCGTGATTGTGTTGCCCACTCCTTAGGTGTGTGAGATGTTCTTTAAATTAATTGTTTATAGTAAGTTTGACCATTTTGAGTGGTCATTTTTACATCGTTGTAAACTTTGCCACTTGGGTTTTCACCCTTTTTCCAGCATGGAGACACTCACTTTCAGTCTGCTGAGACAAGGCCTGACTTGCCAGAGCAGCTCAGACATCACAGTACACAGTATTCAGTTCTAAATCTGCTAAAAATCTCTCCTAAGCTTCATCCTTGGCTCCTTTTTTCCAGCCTGGAGTCAGAGGCTTACGCTGAACAGTATCACATTGAGTTATCCCATTAAACAGATGATTGGCATTTACTGGTAATGCCTTAACAACACCAAATCTGTCAGGTAACTGCAGGTCCTCAGCTGCACCCCTGGCATGTTTTGGTCAGAGTTTCAGACCCCAAGCATCCTTCCCCATCTCTGCTGCTCAGCAGGTGCTGTGGATGCTTCAGGGCCTCAGCCTTGAGGGCAGCTGATGGTGGGCTCCCTGGGATGGGATGTGCCCATTTTCCTGGGAGAAGGGCTCCATGGACAGGTTCACTTCCCATTACCCTGCAGTTGGAATAGATGTTTAGTTGGCTGAAAGAACACTTGGCATGGATGAAGCAAGGACAGCATCGTTTAGTACAAATCCAGAAAAAGGAAAACAGCACAAAAAGTCATGGATTCAGCATTTCACTGGTTGCTCTCTCTGCTAGAGCTGAGCTGGGAACTCTGACAAGTGTTTTTCCAACACAAGAACTGTGTTCTCCTTTGTTTCCCACTTTTTATCCTCCCTGATTTCCTACATGCAGCCATGGAATATAAACCCCTAATAAAGGGTTCTGTTGGAGAACTGGGCCTGACCTGCAGATTTCCAAGGGTGTTGCAGTCACTTCTGCCATGCTAATTTGGGGATCTCCCCTTACTGCAGTCTTGGCTCTGAGGTGTTCATCCTGTGAGAGATGCTGGTGCAGCTCTCCTGATTGAACCCTGTCTCTTGTCACAGCTGAAGTGCCAATCCTTCAACCTGTTTATCTCATCTCTAAGGAGTTTATTGCTGTCATAAGCTGAGACTTGCAACATTTTGCAAAGCACCCACTCACTGAGTTCTTCACTTGCCTCTACCAGCTACATCCTAGACAGCAATACTTGCAATATGTTCTTTTCTAGTGGCTCCATTAAAACTTGCTACTTACTTGGGGGTTTTTTTCCTTCCTTTTTTTCCTTTTTATTCTTTTTTTTCTTTTTTTTTTTTTTGCAAAGCCTTGTTTCTTGTTTAGATCATGTTTCTGGCAGTCACACTCTTTAGGCTATGCTGCTGGCTTTGTTGCTGGAAAGGTCTGTGTAACCATGAGTCCATGCAGTCTTTTTAATGTCTTCAGGAGTGTCATCCTGCTTTCCTGCTCTCTGAGACCCTTTGCCTCCCATTGGATCTCAAGGATAAAATGCACGGCTGACACATAAACATGTCATGGGTTTGGATTTGGCTTCACTGCAGTGCCAACCTTTGCTTTCCAGTTCATTCCCAGCAGTTACATATGTCTGAGTGGTTCAGGTGCTTTTTCTCCAGTGCATATTTGCTTCATTTACTTCATTTCTGCTGCCTGAGATTTCTTCTGGAATAGAATGAGGTGAGGCTGAGCAGGAGAGTGCTGCACTCTTGTGTTAAAGGGGAATTTCCCAGCCCTTGGCAGCAAGTACCTCTGTGCCATTTGTGATGTTTTTACAAGACTTGGGCTTGAACTCTCTTAGGGCAGTCTCAGGGCGTGCTCGGAGTTTGGGTGGAATCAGGATGTGGCGCAGTCAGGGCTGCCCAAGACACCTCAGCTCTGACCTCTGAGACAACTGAGCTGCTCTGCAGAGCCAGCTGCTCCTTTGTTCCCTGCCACAGCCCTGGGTGTTGAAGGGAAATCAGTGAATTTAATTGGAAAGGGATAGGAAGGAGCAGACCCAGAGATGATGCTTCTCTCCAGGGGACTAAACTACTGACGATACAGCCTAAGGGATGGAGCAGTAAACTTAGCAAGGTGACCAAAGACAGAGCAGTAAACTCTGAAGACGGTGCTAAAGACTCTCTGTTTCCTTTCCTGTGTGATTGCTGTGCCAGGATGCCCAGAGCAGGTTCCACGTGGGCGTTTGCTACGAGCAGGGCCTGGGCGTGCAGCAGAACGTGGCGGAAGCGCTGAGGCACTACCGGCAGTCAGCAGCCGCGGGGAACAGGCAGGCCCAGGAGAGACTGAGGGCATGGGAGCAGGAGCTGCAAGGTACCAGGGCCAGCAGGGCACCAGGGGCTGGGGGACTGCATGGGCAGGTGGCCCTGTGAAAGTGGGGCCTTTGTTGCCAGAGGAGGGCTCGCACAGGGCCACGGCACAAAGGAGTTCTTTGTGCTGAAGGGAAGGCCCCACTTTTCCTCCTCAGCTCTTTCCAGTCCAGCTGGAGAAGCTGTTCCCATAGTATGATGTGTCACAGAATCATTTCTGTTGAAGAGACCAACTGTGTCCTGGGGGACACCAGGCCCAGCATCACCAGCTGGGCCAGGAGGGGATTGTCCTGCTCTGCTCTGGGGAAGCCTCACCTCCAGTCCTGTGGGCAGTTTTAGGCACCACAGTATAAAAAAAGGCATTAAACCATTAAAGAGTGTCCAGAAGAGGCCACGAGGATGGGGAAGGGTCTGGAGGGAAAGCCTTGTGAGGATCAGCTGAGGACACTTGGTTTGTTCAGCTGGAGGAGACTGAGGGCAGAGCTCACTGTGGTTTTCAACGTCCTCCCGAGGGGCAGCACAGGGCTCCAGTGTCTGCTCCCTGTGCCCAGGGACAGGACCTGAGGGAATGGCTGGAGCTGTGTCAGGGGAGGTTCAGGTTGGATACCAGGAAAAGGTTTTTCACCCAGTGAGTGGTGAGCAGTGGAACAAGCTCCCCAGGGCAGTGGGTACAGCACCAAACCTGTCTGAGTTCAAGAAGCATTTAGACAATGGTCTCAGGCATAGAGTGGGATTGTTGGGTGTCTGTGCAGGGCCAGGAGCTGGACTTGATGATCCTTAAGGGTCCCTTCCAGCTCAGGGTATTCTGTGATTCTGTGGTTGTATGATCAAGCCCAGCCTTTGCCAGTGTCATTAACACCCTGTTTTTCTGTACTTTCAGATGTACACACAAAGCATCCATTCCCTTCAGGATTAAGAGCCTCCTCCTCCAGCCCTGATTTCTGGACTATTGAGCCTGTGTCTGCAGGTCTCCACAGCAGCCAGCCAGGCCAGTGTGGCCTAACCCTGCCCCACTCCTGGAGCACAGGCACACTGCACATCATGCTGCTCAGCAGTGCAGGGTGGAGCTGTGCCTTTGGAGCCAGGACAATGCCACTGGAGCTGCAGGGCTGGGAGCCCCAGCACTGCTGGCAGTAGAGCAGGCAGTAAGTGACACCAGCAGGCAGAGGGCAAGGCAGCCCTTGGTGTGGGCTGGAACCAGGCTGGCAGTGAATGGAGAGAGAAAGCTCTCTGTTCATGGAACAGGAGGCATTTTTAAATACCTGGGCTTTGAGAATAAACTTTGTGATATCTCCTGCAGCACCAAGTACTCTACCTTCCACACAGGGATGTTGCTTCTGCACCTGCATTTTTGTATTAGAGCCAAGCTATGGCTGCCCCTGCATCTCTAAAAGTATCCAGGGCCAGGCTGGACAGGGCTTGGAGCAGTCTGGGATGGTAGAAGGTATCCCTGCCATGGCAGGGGGTGGAACAAGATGACCTTTAAGATCCTTCTAGCCCAACCATTCTGTGGTTCTGCACCACAGTGGTGCAATCTGGTTCTAATTCCAGTAGCCCTGCATGTCTTGCTCATGATCCCCCAGGGAGGTTTACAAGCTACCATATGGGGATGTTGGCAACTAACCCTGGGATTGTCCTGGCCCACACCCTCTGAGGCAATTTTTTCTCTGTCCAAGGCAAGTCCCCACAGTGCCCCTGCACAGGGTAAGCTGGCTCTGTGTTGCCATCATGGCAGTTTAATCTGCTTTCAGAGCTGGGCAAGCAAGAGACTGAATTCTCATCATTGGGCAGAGTTTTTTATGGGATGTGACAGATCCACCTGTAGCAGTGAGGTGACAGCTGTCCCCAGCCATCCTGCACCATGTCACTGTCCTTCTGTCCCCACTCCTGCTCCTGCAGCCCTGGCAGGGAGCTGCTGCCACAGGCACACCTCTCTGAGACACAGTGAGCAAGGTTTGCTTCAAAATCCATCGTGTCCCTGTTTGCTGAGCACGCCAGCTCATTTTCAACAGAGTGGATAAGGGATGCTCCCAGTGGGAAGGCACCACTGGCAGGCAGCAGCAGCAGGCAGCTGGTGTGATAATTTCCTCCACTGGGGCAGCTGAATCCGGAAAAAAGCATTTGTTCACACCAGTTTAAACTGGTTCAAGGGCATCTGTGCAAGCTGCCCAGCTTCCTGTAGCCCTGGTGCTCTGTGTAGATCAGGCTCTGCAAAACAAAGGCAATGGCCCCATCCTGAACTTCTCCACGCAGCAAGGGAGGGGCACAGCCAGCCCTCAACACATCTGATTGTTCTTCTGGTCTGCTCTCTCCTTCTGCTCAGACCAAACTTTCTTAGACCATTTCCTTTATCAAGCAGGATACAAGGAGCAGGAAATTCCTGGGGTGGATTTCCTATGCTGTGATAATCCAGAGCATGCTTACGCATTGGTCAGGATGGGAGAGGGGCTGGGGGGGCTGAAAGCAGTTTGCAGAATCCGGAAATTGAACCAGGAGGGAAGAATTTGTCTCCTTTTAAACCTGCTTGTTATAAGGTATTTTTGTGTAAGGATTTTCCTGTGACAGGGACATCAAAGCAACTTTGCAGAGGGAGAGTGGGGTTGTGCTGGCTGTTTGTCCCTCTGCCTGTGCTCCCAAGGTGCAGAGGAATCCCACAGGGCTTAGACACAAATGCCTCCCTCACAGTTTGCACAGCTGCATCTCAGTTAGAATCTGGCTCTCTGACATTGTTTTGGTGCAAGAACCTGTTTTGTTTGTAAAACAAACCAGCAAGAGATTTGTGTTAGCAGAGCAGCAGCACGAGCAGGCCAGGCCAAACCCATCTGTGGAGGGATGCCAGATATGGACTCATCTGTACAAGCATTTTGGAGACACGAAATAAAACAGAACATTTTGGATATTAAAAAGTCCACCTGGGGAAATCTCACTCCATTGTTCTTACCATTTAGCCCCAAGAGCAACAGAAAGTGGTAACTTTCTCATTTACTCTGCTTTAAATGGGCTGTGTGATTGTCTGGTGCTGTGGCTCAGTTGTGTACACACCTGAAGCTGGAAACTGTCACCTCCAGTGAAAAGAACAGGAGTGGGATACCTGAGATGGTCCAGGAGAGCCCAGAAGCCCTTACCTGCCATCCCCACGCTGCTGCATGAGCCCGTGGGTCAGCAGTGCCCTTCACTTCTCCAGGAGTGCAGAGGCACAGACACCTGTGTGCTTCTTCCTTTGCCACCAATAGCTTGGTTTTCCCACCCATGCTATTATCCCAAAGCTGTCTTTCAGCTCCCAGACAGACAGATCAAAGTGAAAACCCACAAAAAGGGTGAAGCTTGTGACTGAATATTTCAAAACAGTGTTTTCACACTTCCTTTTTCCCAGGTTACCTTTGGCAGACTCCAGCCATCTGGTGTCTGCTTTTGGATGAGGACTGTGCTCCAAAATCCAATGGCCTCAAAGGAGAGAGCAGAATAGAATGGAATCATTAAGGTTGGAAAATGCCTCTGAGATGAAGTCCAACCTGTGATTGATCCCCACCTTGTCACCCAGCCCAGAGGACTGAGTGCCACATCCAGTCCTTGTGGAGAAGGAAGTGGTGGGCACTTGGAGCAGGCATAGGAGAGATGCCAGTGCTGATTTTGGGGGCTTTTACAAAATGCCAACTTCCCAGTGGCAGAACCACAGAAGCTGGAAGGACCTGTGGGAAACAACAGGCACATCTCCCCTTCCCCAGCTGCCACTTCAGGCTTTCTGCACATATATTATGTCAGCTCCACTGCTGACAGAGGGGGTAGTGTTAGAAAAAAAACAGTTTTATTTAAATAACTGAAACCCTGGAGCCCAGCTGCAGCAGTGTCCGTGACAGGTATTTTCACAGTCTGTGATCACACGGATGTATCTCACTGTGCTGTGGTTGTTCTCACAACCCCCTTGCCTGGGCCTGTCCTGGGAGGAAAGGGCCCTCCTGCTGCTGGGTGGGATGGGAGGCTGGCAGAGCACTGGGGGAACAGGGTGGGAGAGGAGGAAGGCAAGGACAGGCAGGTGAAAGGTGAAATCAGTTGTGGAGAAATACAATGGGGTGAGGCAAAGGAAGAAATACACCTGTCTAGGCATGGGTCATACAGTGACCCTGCTGGGGCTGGGAATAGGCTTGGGCACCCCAAATCTCTGACTGTTCTCTCCCTGCCACAGCCACCGAGCTGCTACAGCCCTGGAGCAGTGTCCCCCAGGCCGAGGCTGTGCCTGCGGGCCGACAGCTGCCGCAGCAGCCCCGCGCCCGCCTCGCTGTGCACCTGCGCCTTCTGGGACAGGATCATCTCAAACAGGGTGCTCATCTCTGACAGGAAGGTGCTGGCCAGCCTCGTCCCACTGTCACCAGGGTCAGCCCCAGCACCTTTGCCAAAGGTCTCAAAGGTCCTCGGTTTCTCCTGCCTTGCAGCTTCCTCATCCTGGGGGGAGCACGGCGAGTCGGGGCAGAAGACGTTGTCCTTGTAGTTGCTGGTGAGGGGCAGGGACAGCCGGGCCACCCACGCTGGGTCTGCAGCTGTCAGCCTCTTGAGGGCCAGCTCTGGGGAGGGACAGCACAGCAGAAAAGAGGCAGGGGGGAATAAATTGATAAAAATATTGATAAATGAAAATATCTAAAATCAACTAAGAGGCATGATTATAAACAGATCACCAGTGACACCACGCAAACCAGCAGCTTAAAAAAGCCAAACAAAATAGAACTGGTTTGAAACTGTTAGGGGTTTAGTTTTGTTTTTAATATAATAGCCATTAGAATCGCTGTGCATTCTCATTTGTTGCTGTCTCAATCAGCACTTCACTAAATTGTTAGCAAAGCCTGGGAGAGGGAGGGTTTAGGACTGGCTGAAGGGGAGCAGACAATGAAAAGCTTTCCAGGGGGAAGTTTTGGACACAAAGATAGTGGACTTCCCTTCAGGGTCACTCCAGGGTGGGAATTTGCTGCTAAGGAGGCAGACTGAGGCTGAAAAGAAATGGGTTACTGTGAAAACAATAATACCAGAATGAAATTCTGGATTATGAAATGCACAGCTGGCTGGTTGGAGACTGGGAGCGAACAATTGAGCTCTAAAGTAGTTGTTCCTCGATTGGAAACAGCTGAGGAGCAGGGGCAGCCTGGGCTGGGGGCTGGGGCAGGCTCGTTAGTGCAGCAGTAATTTGATTGTGGCCCACAATGGGCAACTGGAATCACACAGAGGACTCGGGATATTCCCGGCTGGCAGGGAGGCACAGCCAGGGTGGATTGTTCCTGGGTCTGATTAGGGGAATTACACACAAATCTGATTATCTGTCTGTGGGAGAGGGAGCTGAAACGACACCAACAGGGAAAACTCTGGAGATGAAACCTGGCTGGCAGGGAGGCACAGCCAGGGTGGATTGTTCCTGGGTCTGATTAGGGGAATTACACACAAATCTGATTATCTGTCTGTGGGAGAGGGAGCTGAAACGACACCAACTCTGGAGATGAAACCAGGAGTGATCCAGGCTGACACAATGGAGACCCCCAAGAGCTGGGGGTTGCTGCTCCTAAGGAAGCAAGTGCTCTCCAGGGATCTGACTGCAACCTGTCATTATTTTGAGGAGATATGCGCCAGCAGAGGAAATCTTTATGCTTAAAATAGTGTTGGCAAGAGAAGAAGTGATTATAGATGTCCATGAATAAACATCTCCTGGAAAATAAAGGAAGGACCCCATAGCAGGGAGAGCCTGGAATAGCTTCCTCGTCAGACAGCAGGAAGGGGAACAAGGATTCTTGTTTTTTGAGGTCGCTGGTAAACAAGAGTCCGTGCTGCGGTGCACAGAGGCTGCATTCCAGCCCCTCATTATTCCTTCCCAAGGCACATCCCAGAACCTCAGGGGAGTTCAGAGCAACCAGCCAGTTTAGGAAAGGTGTTGGGAACAGCAAAACCTCACTGGTAACAAAACCCAGCAGTCCCAGGGTGGCAAGGGCTGGTGTCACTGTAGTAATAATAATTGTGTGGCTCTGACTAAAAAGTGGCATCTGAAAGGAGAGTCCCCATTCCAATGCTCTTATCCTGCTAATTCCAGAGGGTGGGCAATACCCTGCCTCAGCTGGTACCTGGGATCTGCAGTCAGTGACTGAGACAAGGCTCCTGCCTCAGCCAGCCGAGCAATTGCTCCTCTTTCTCTGGAAAACAACTGCCCTGGCATGGGCTGTGGGTGAGAGCTGGGACTCCAGCCTGGTAAGGAGAGAAGGGCAGGTATATATGCCTTAGATTTTTGTTTCAGGTGGAGCCCTAAAATTCTTTTTGTGTTGCTTCACATCCAGGGGCTTCTTTCTGCAGTCTCTATATTTGAGTTGCAGTGACTGTTCCTTGAGACATCACCCAAGTGTGCTGCAGGTTTTGATGTAAAATAAGCAGTTTTCTCCCCTGCAAGAAGCCACCTCATTCCCTGAATATTTGGCTGCCTCTGGAGCAAGGCACAACTGGTCTGCTCTCTGCAGGGAGAGCTGGGCTAACGGTCCCATGGCCATGAAAACCTCATAATTAGGTATGTTTAATTTGACCAATAACTCTTTACTACCTTGTTTTAATGGTGTTTGGGGAGCAGGGGTTGTTTTTATCATCCATAAAGTTCTATCTCTCATCTGCTGCTGGGAGTGCTGTGCTGGGCTGCTGGGGAATCAGAGCTAACAGACGGTGCTGCGAGTTCATCCCACAACATCAACAATCCCAGAGCTGCCCGGGATTGCAGTCCCCCACTGGGAACAGCACAAAGGCCCAGCCAGCTCAGCCAGCTGTTAGGATGCTCCTGAGCACCAGCAGTGCTTCCTTCCTCCCTCTCAGGATGCAAGTCCACGGCTCTGTTTGTGTCTGGGAGAGGAGGAAGGAGCCCGGCAGCTCCAGCGGCTGCGCTCGGCCGCCTCTGCGGGCAGCTCCGGGCTCCTGGGGAAGGTTTGGCAGCTCTGGAACAGATCAGCCTCTGGGCATGGCCAGCAGGAATCCACACAGCCTCAGCTGTGGCAGGGAGCAGGCTGCCCAGGAAGTGGTGGAATCATCATCCCGGGAATGGGGATGTGACACAGGGGACACAGGTCGCTGGTGGACATGGCAGTGCCGGGGAACAATGGTCTGGGAGGGCTTTTCCAGCCCTAATGATCCTGTGGAATTCCGGGACTTTGGCCAAAAGGATTTTTTTCCTGACAGATCCAAGGATCACGGGAATGGCACTTCATGGATCAGCCTCACCACAGCTCTGATTTTCTATCCTTGTGTGGGCAGGACTGGATCCAGAGCTGCTGGCAGCTCCCCCAGTTCCTTTTCTGGGATCAGGGCGTGTCAGTGCACCTGGGATGGAGCTGGGCTCCTCTTTGCTCCCTGCTCTTGGCTGCAGGACCTTGGAATCCAAGGAAACTTTTAGGTCTCAGCCTTTCCTTCGTTTGCTCCTTACTGGAATAAAAGAGCAGGGAGGCAAAGGGGGAGAAGCAGCAGGTTCTGTCCCAAAGGAAGAGCACCAAAAATGCCCAGCTCTGGAATTCAAGCCACCCCAGCAGCAAAGCTCAAGGAGTTTCTCTTCTACGGAGGAGCACAGAGGCTCCACAATGAAATTTCTGCTACAGGACATGAGTCAGCCCAACTCTTTCAAATTGAAATGCCAAGAGAGGAGATTTTTAGAACAAATCAATAAAAGGAACATGTAGAAAATGTCAGGCCCAGATGGTATTCACCCCGGAGTGCCAGAGGAACTCAGTTATGAAATTGCCTGGTTTATTAGCTGCTGTTCATTAACTACTGCTTCAAATGAATGCGGGATCAGAGGGAGGGGAGGTGGAAATGGTGACAGGAGTTTTTAAGTGTGTGAAGGTGAATCCAGCCCAGGCAGATTCAGAGAAATCCTTCTGTGCAAGGCTCAGCAGAGAGAGCCATGGAGCTGCAGCTCCCAAAGGAACCACCTGACATGGTCACATGGGGAATTGTGTTCTGGAAGTCTGGAAGGGCTGCATGGAGAGTCCTGGATGACTTTGGACAAGGGTCTGGAGTACCAAGAAAAGGGAATGGCTTCCCAGAGCCAGAGGACAGGGATGGATGGGGTATTGGGAATTAGGAATTCCTCCCTGGGAGGGTGGGCAGGCCCTGGCACAGAGTGCCCAGAGCAGCTGTGGCTGCCCCTGGATCCCTGGCAGTGCCCAAGGCCAGGCTGGACACTGGGGCTTGGAGCAGCCTGGGACAGTGGGAGGTGTCCCTGCCATGGCAGGGGTGGCACTGGATGGGCTTCAAGGTCCCTTTCAACCCAAACCGTTCCAGAATTCAATTCTGTGAAGGCAGGGGTCACCTGAGCTGATGGAACAGCACCAGGCTTGCAGGGGACCTGAGCTGTGCAGAATTTACAGCCAGGTTCTGTAGGGACTAATATGTGTTAAAAGCTGGGAAGTGAGGGTAGGAATAATTAATCTTCCTCACCAAGGGAGGTCATTAGCAGAGTCCCACAGTATCTGCTCAACACAGTGATAAATTATATGGCAAGGGGACAATGTTGGTGTTGACTCCACTAAAACACCCAAAAGCAGAGGGTTGCTGAAGGACCTGATAATGCTGAGTGCCAAGAGCAAAACGTGGCCGGTGAATTTCTGTGTCACCAACTGTCAGATAATTGTCACAGGGAACAACAACCTGTCATGTGTTGATGGCTCTCCCTCCACGCAGAGGAGGGATTTGGGAGTTACAACAAACAGGGCTCAGCGTGGAGCTTGGGCAGGACAGGAATGAGGAATACACCAGAAAACCTCCTTGTACCCCCAATGGACCCTAAACACTGCACACAGTTCTGGTCACATTTCTCAAAAAAGATAAAATTAGCAGCAAGTTGGTCACAGGAGGAAGGAGGACCCAGTGGGGCTCTGAGGGTAGATAACATCTTGAGGGGGTTGACAAGGACATGTGTCCACCTTTCTCACTCTGCATGGACCAGGAGACCACGAAGGGAGGGCTCAGGCCAGCACGGGAAGCAGTTCAGCAGCTGCAATGTGCAACTGGCCCTCACCCCCAGCAATGACAGAGGCCAAGCTCACACATCACTAAACCCTAAACCTCAGCAGACACGTCCATGGGAGGGAAGAGCAGCCATAAACACATAGAAAAATTCAGTGTGAAGCTCAGCAAGTCCCTTGGCCTGCTACCAAAAGCCTGGGATGGTCCAGACATGCTGCCCCAAGCACTGCCCCTGCCAGAGCCACTCTGGGACGTGCGATGTGCCCTGGCTCCTGCAGGCCAGCAGGACCTCCTGGATGGGGTTAGTGTGGGTTACCCGAGGAGGTGTCACTGCTGGAGCCCCCAGCCCCACCCCGTCCCAGCAGCAATGTCAGCTCACCTGCCTGTGGCTCCAGGAGGGTCTCCAGCTCCTCTCCCACGAGCTGCTGCACGGAGAGCTCGAAGGCGCTGTCGGAGTCGCGGTCCCCGGCCTCGCTCTCGCCATGCCCGCTGTCCTTGGTGCTCAGGCAGTCTGTGTCCAGCCCCGTGTCCAGCCCTGTGTCCAGCCCTGCAGCCCTGCCAGGGGTCACAACACCCAGGTCACTTCAGCCCCAAGGAGCCCTTGGAAGGGTGTCTATCCCCCCAAAATGCCCTGGAGAGGAGCTCTAGGCACCCTCCCCGTGCACCGCTCATAGAACCAAAGGCATTTTGAGTGCCCCTCAGTTAACGAGGTTTGGGGAGTTGCTCCACATTTCTTACCTGAATGGGTTTTTATCCTTCTGCAGCAAGATCAGAGAACCACAGAAGGGTTGGGAGGGACCTTAAAGCTCATCTCATTCCACCCCCTGCCATGGGTAGGGACACCCTCCATAATCCCAGGTTGTTCCAAGCCCCATCCAACCTGGTCTGGAACATTTCCAGGGCCCTAGGGGCATATCCTGAGCAAACAGGGACCTGCTGGCTCCTCCCTCTTAATTCACAGGAGCTTCCCCCTGCAGGACCAGGTGAGGAGCACCCCAGATAGCCTGGAGCTGCTCTCCCTCCCTCTCCATCCTCTGCAGCTGCAGGTGAGAAAGGTGGAGAAAGCTGTGTCTGCCCATGACCTGGCTGGGTGGGCACAGGGGGACATGGCAAGGCAGTGATGAAGTCAGCATCCTCAGGAGTGTGCACCCAGAGCACACAGCATAATTTAATGGAATCACCATGAAGTTTGGGGATATCTTTGGCACACAGCTGGGATATCTCAGTGCCTTCAGCCCTGCTGAAGTTCCTCACTCATCTGCCCTCTGGCACAGGGTCAGGTGTCCCAAACTCATGTTGGCAGACACTAAGGAAGTGTCCAGAGCCATGAGAACATTCATCCTTGTGCTGCTGCCTCCTGAGCTGGGTCCCTCTGTGCTCCTGTGCACCCAGAACCATCGCAGTTCTTGGCAAGGGATGGTTCGTGGCCATGGAGGAGCTCAGATGAGTATGGAGGGACCTGCCAAAGGTACCCCAGGAAGGAGGCAAAGAGCAGCTGAATACCACTGGGAACCAGGACCAGAGGAGCACAACCTGCCCCTGAAGGGAGAACCTCCAATCTGAGGAGATGAGGCTTTTCCTTGTGTGTCTCTGCCCTCGGAGGTTTTGGGCTGGTGGGGCTCGAGCAGGGGAAGGGGGAGTGAGGAAGGGAAGTGCTGGGAGCCAGCCTTACCTGCTGCCGTTCTTGGCCGTGTACTTGTTTCCCCTGTAGTTTGTTTTGGGCTGGAACTGGCCCTGGTGCAGCAGGGTGAGCAGCTGGGAGATTTGCTGCAAGGCAGGAAAAGCCTGTTGAGCCCCGGGCTGGCCACTCAAGCTGCTTCCTGCCAGGACATCCCTCCGAGCCCCCTGGCCTTTTTATAGCGTTTCCTCCTCCTGCAGATGGCTCAGCATCCCCACACTGGGGAAAAACAAGCGCTGGGCAGCCCACCTGGGCCCGAGCTTCCCCTGCACCCCTCCTGCTGCTCCCTGTCCCTGGGATTGTCCCCTTCCCCTGTGACAGCCCCGCTCCTGCCTGTCCTGCTGGGGTGACCCTGCTGGGTGGTGGGGCTGCTCATCCTACCCAGGCCTGAGGGAAGAGACCAAGCAAAGACCCTCAGGCTGCACATTCCCACCGCTCCAGGGTGGGCACGGCCCGGACAAGGAAGGACTGGGGTGCCCACACTCCGGGAACGCCCGGAGCGGCTCCTACCTGCACTGGGGGTGACTCCATGGCGAACTCCCCGCTCGGGCTCTGCTCCGCCAGGGCCACCAGCGACAGCCGGACCAGGCTCCTGAGGATCTGCTGGTGGGGCTGGGGCTGCCCGGCTCCCCCCGCACCCACGGGCTGCTCGGCTGGCACTCGGGGCTCTCCCATGGGTGGCTTCACCAAGCTCTTGCCGTGCAGCGGTGCCTCTGGGGGGCCCACAGCCTCCTTCAGCGAGTGTTTGGGCCTGTGGGGCTGGCAGGGCCGGCGCTGCAGGACGGGCAGCTCGAAGGTGCCCTGCTGCTCCTCCGAGCCTTTTTGTGTCCTCTGATTCCTCAGGGTCCTGTAGAGCGTGGGGGTGAGGTGGAGGGGAGCCTGCGGGGACCCCCCGGCCGCAGGGGTGGCTGCATCGGGCTGCTCCTCCTGGCAGGCCCGGTGGGGCTCGGGCTCCCGGGGGCGGCCCCGGAGCAGCGGCACCAGGTGGATGTCGGCCTTCTGGATCTGCCTGTGCGGCTTCTTGAGCTGCTGCTGCCTGCGGGCATCCTCTGCCTCCCGGCAGTTGTAGGCCATGCCGTCCTTCTTGTCCTTCTTGCGTAGGGACAGGGTCAGCGCCAGCAGCAGCACGCACCCGCCCAGGAGAGCGGCCAGGCAGATCAGCAGCACCACGGAGAGACTGGGCCAGCCAGGATCCCGCGCTGACATCTTGGAGAAGGCCCCGTGCCGGCGGAACAGCAAGCGGAGCCGGGCCAGGGTGTGCAGCGGGGTGTCCCCCTGGTCACTCACCCGGACCAGCAGCTCCCGCTGACTGCCGGCCAGGCTGCTGGCATTGCTGGCGTTGAGGGACACCTGCCCCAGGAGGGGGTCCAGGATGAAGAGCCCGGCATCATCCCCACCCACCAGATCATACCGGAGAGCCCCATTGATGCCGGAGTCCACGTCCCTGGCCATGATGGTGAAGAGGAAGGGGTTGGCAGGGCATGACACGAGTGTGGAATTGGTCACTGCTGTAGCCCCCTGGGTGCTCCCATTCCCGGGGACCACCCAGCAGCAGCCGGTGTCCACATTGACCAGGACAGAGAGTGTGGCCACCCCTCCCACCAGTGCTGGCATGGTGATGATGGGTGCGTTGTCGTTCCGGTCGAGCACAGCCAGCCTGATGGAGATGTTGGATGCCAGCTTGGGATGTCCTCCATCCTCTGCTGTCACTAGGAACTCCAGGCTCCTCACCTGCTCGTAATCAAAAGCTTGGAGGGCAAAAACGTCTCCAGTGGTGGGGTCAACTGAGACCAGCCCCAAAGCAGAGGGGTCCAGGATCCTGTAGGTGACTTTCCCATTGGAGCCCAGGTCAGGGTCAGTGGCACGGACGGTGAGCAGGAAGGCAGGTGCTTCACCATTCTCTGCAACAGCAACCTCATAGGCAGCCTTCTCAAAGGCTGGGGCGTTGTCATTGACGTCGCTGATGCAGATGGTGAGGTGTTTCAGCACGGCCAGGGACAGGTCCCCCATGTCCCGCACCACCAGCGTCAGGTTGTACTCAGCGCGCCGCTCGCGGTCCAGCGAGGCGTTGGTCAGCAGCGCAAAGCTGTGGCTGTTGGTCCTTTTCAGCCTGAAGTGCTCATAGCCCTGGCTGAGGGAGCAGAGCACTTGCCCGTTGCTTCCCGAGTCAGGGTCGCTGGCTGTCACCAGGGCCACAAAGCTGTCCTTGGGGAGGGCCTCGGACAGCACGGGCTCCCGCGCGGCCCAGGTGACGTGGACATCGGGAGCGTTGTCGTTGACGTCCAGGACCTTGACCAGGACCTTGCAGTGCGCCGGGATGGGGTTGGCGCCCAGGTCCCGCGCCTGCACATCCAGCTCGTACGCATGGGTCTCCTCATAGTCCAAAGGGAGCCTCAGGAAGATGCTGCCCGTGCGGGCATCAATGCTGAAGGTGCTCAGCACCTCGGGGGGCGCGTGCCTGCTCAGGCTGTACTCGATCTCCCCATTGGGACCCTGGTCGGGGTCAGTGGCCGTGACTGTCACGAGGAGCGTCCCAGGCTGGGCGTCCTCCCGAACTTCCACCATCACGGAGCTCTCAGCAAACACGGGGCTGTTGTCATTGGAGTCAAGGACAATGACTTTAATCATAGCAGTACCTGATTTTGGTGGCTCCCCATGATCAGTGGCCGTCAGCACAAGGTCAAAGGAGGAGTGCAGCTCCCGGTCCACCTCCTTCACCACGACGAGCTCCGCATGTCTCGTCCCATCGGAGCTGGAGACAACCTCCAGAGCAAAGTGCTCGCTGGGGGAGAGGGCGTAGGAGCAGCGGGCGTTGGGGCCAGCATCAGCATCCAGGGCTCGATCCAGCGGGATCCGCGTCCGCAGGGATGCGCTCTCTGAGATCTCCAGCTCCAGCTCGGGCGTGGGGAACCGCGGCGCGTTGTCATTGATGTCCATCACCTGAACCTCCACGTGGATCAGGGCCGGGTTCTGGGCGGCCAGCACGTCGAAGGACACCCAGCAGGGATCACTGTGGCGGCACAGCTGCTCCCTGTCCACCCGCCCGGCCGTGCTGAGCACCCCATCCCCACTGCCCACGTGCAGTGGGAACCTCCCGGGGGTCTCCATCAGCTGGAAGGTCTCGGCCGCCTCACCGCTCTCGCCGCCCTCGAAGTGCTCGGCCAGGCTCCCTATGACAGTGCCCGGGGGCACCTCCTCCAGCACCCGGTACTGCACCGTGAACGTGGCCACCTCCTGGGCATCGGCGCTCAGGAACAGGTACCACCACCACAGCGCCGGCAGCCGCAGCGCCGAGCGGCTCAGCCCCAGCACGCTGCTGGCAGAGCCCCCGCGGCCCCGCCGCGCTGCCATGGGCTGTCCCGCCGGCCACCGCATCCCCGGAGGGTCCTCAGGGCCACCGCAGGGCCTCGGCATCCTCTCCCATCTCCGAGGGCCGTGGGCTCCAGCCAGAGCTTGGAAAGGAGGGGAAATCACGAGCAGGGCTGATGGCTGTCCCCCGCGCTGCCATCACCGGGGCTCCCCGGGCCGGGACAGCCCGGAGCGGAGGGACCGTCCCCGGAGCAGCCACCGGCCGGCTGGCCGGGCTGGGGATGGAGCGGCCGACATCCTATGGAAACCCCACCTACAGGAAAAGGGAGGACCGGGCTGGTACAATGCCGGGGCGGGGTGGGGGCTCCTGGGGCGGCAGGGACCCGGCTGCGAGAGGCTGTGGAAATGCTCTCCAATCCCAGCCCAGGGGGACCATCACTGCTGTCACCTGCAGAGCACAACTGCCCAGAAGGTGGGATTCCTTCAGGTCCTGACCCACCACAAACCTCTTGTGCTTCAGGAAGGGGTGATGGACTCCTGCTCCTGCATTGACCCAAAGCCTTGTTCCCCACACTTACATCTCAGACTTTGACTTATTCCCATTTTGTCTAAATCCAAATGCAATCCCTGCTCCTTACTCTGCCTTTGGAGGGTGATGTGCCCAAGTCACCTTTCCCAGTACAAAGGTGATGATGTCACCAGTTCCCGCTGGACACACCAGAATGAGCTGATGAATCAGCAGGAGCGTGGCCACACCAAACACAGCCGGGAGGGCACGAGGGGAGGAGGAGGCGCTGGCAGACACAGCCTGTGTCCGTTCAGGCCTCTCCCCATCCCTGCATCCGGCTGTCCTGGCTGCTCCCTCTCTTGGCACACGCTCCATCCCAGCCTGGCTCAGTACTGATTTCCCTGGCGTCACTCCTGTGCCATCAAATCCCTTCTTGGCCTTATTTCAGCACCTCACCCCGAGCCCCCACCTTCAGGCTGCCCAGCTGTTGCACTGGTATCACCACAGCTGGCCAGCTGTGCACACACAGGTAGCACAGCCTGAAGGTGTTCCAGGTATTCCTCCTGAGCCTGCAGAGCCCCCAGACCCCAGGCTGGGTTTGCTTTGGTCTCAAGGTGACAGAAGGCATTCAGGACAGGGAAGGTTGTCTGGAATTTTCCTTGGCTGTTATGGAGCATCCTCAATGTGTGGTTGGAGCCCCACCAGCCACATCATCTTTGTGTCTCCACATCTTCCAGGCACTGGTGTCCTGTGCCCACCTCACCCTCTCCTCCTGCATTTCCAGCCTTGATGGGCACCCCTGTCTCCCCAGCCTATTCCCATCCCTCCCAGCGCCCCTCACCACTCTGGATTTCCCAGGTGAGGCTCTGCTGTCATCGCTTTTCTTTGCCGTGGTGAGTTTTGATGCCCCAAAGAGCAGCAAAACCAAAGCCACCCCAGTGGCACGAGCTGTGCCCTCAGCACCGCGGGAGGAAGGGACGGTGCTGCGGGGGGTGGCCAAAGCCCAGTGCTATTCCTGGGCTCGGCCCCAGCTCCAGGTGACCTTTGCCAAGTCATTTCCCTGCTTTGTGCTCGCGCTTCCTCCTGCACAGCCCGGGGCTCTCCCGGAGGGATGCTCCCTCTCGCCTCCGCTCGCTCCCGCTGCCCGCGGAGCTCCGGGTGCAGAGCGGATGTCTCTGAGTCCATGCCCGATTTTGGGAGGGGAGGTGGGAAGGCCACTTCCTTCTGCTGGGACCGTTATCTCTCCACCTCGCATTTTTTTTAATGCTTTTCCTTTTCAGGAATGGAGCGGAACAGAAGAACGCTGGAAGGGAAAGGAAATAAATATGATGCCCCAGGACTGTGGGGGTTCCCCGAGGAGCCCTGCCTGGGGTTTCCTTCCCCATCACCTCCCAATCTCACTGCAGAACAAGCCACCCACCGCAGGAGGTGAATTCCCCCCAACTCCAGCACCCACCTGCCAGACCCCACTTGCTGCCATCCTCACCCCTCAGTTGGGAGGATTCCAAACCTCCAAACCACTAATTTTCCTCCCCAAAGACAGGGACCAGGTGGGATTTTAGGTACCAGTTTGTTCAGGGAAAGGCTGGGAGGAGAAGTCACTGTCACCGGGCTGTGAGTCCCCTGAGCACTGTCCCCAGCCTGGCTGTACAGATCCCAGCACTGGTGACAGGTCTGGCCTACCCAGGAGGAGCTGGAGGAGCTCCTGCATGAATTATTGATGATTCTTCAGGAATAAACCCCTACAGACCAGGCCTGTGACCCCCAGCCATCAGAACATTCTCAGCTGGCAGAAGGATGCTGCAAAAGCATGGCTGAGCTGCAAATCAGTGCTGTGGAGGGAGATGGACAGAGTAAAGCTGCAAGAAAATGGGAAAGAAAAACAGGGTCGAGCTGAGACTTGCCAGAAGCACAGGCGGGGAAATGAGATCTGGTGCTAAAAACAAAACATGTCTCCTCCTGTTTCCTGTTCACACCCCAGCAGGCTCCTGACGTGCTTCAGGACCACCATGGACACTGTGGTGGCTACAAACACAAAATACCCCCTCTAAGGTTTAGACTGCACCTGAACCCTTTCATTTAAATCTCAGGAAGAGCCTCAGCTACGTTCGTGGAATTCTTACAGCACTTCATGCATTCACTGTGTGCAATGCTTCCTTCAGCTCCTGCCCGATGCTGTCAGTGCCCAGAGCAGCTGGAAATGCCATTTCAGGAGTGCCAACCTGGCTCTCTGCAGCTCAGCTGCTCTCCAGGCTCCGGAGCAGGGCACAGGCACACCCTGAGCTCCCAGGGGTGCAGAGCTGTGCTGGAGGCACCACTCTCCCTGTCCATCACCTGGCAGAGAGCAGCACCACCAGGTTATTTCGAGCTCCACTGCACAGCTGGAGGTCTTCAAACTTTGTCATTTTGGGCTGACACGGTGCTAGCCTGGGACCAGGAGCTGTGCCACAACACAGCAGGGAGCAGAGGGCAGCTCGAAATGAGAGCGAAGAGGCTTTTTCACATCTAATAATTTTCTCTGATGAAGATAGGGCGAGAGCTGGGCATGTTTGCCTGGACAAGAGGAAGCTCCAGGCAGAACCTGAAGCCCCTTCCAGTGCCCAAGGCCTCCAGAGCTCCAGGAGGGTTTGGGCACCGCTCCCAGGCATGCCCCAGGTGGGATTGTTGGGGTGTCTGTGCAGTGCCAGGAGCTGGACAGGATGATCCTTGTGGGTGGGATCCCTTCTAACTGTGGATATTCCACGATTCCATGAGTTTTCAGCCCTTCAAAGACAGCTTTTGCTCCTTTAGGAGTGTCCCTCCCTTTTCAGTGGGTAAACAATCCCTCTCTGAGCATGAGATGTGTGAGGTGCAGCTGCACAAGGCAGCCCAGAACCTTCCCCATCCCCAGCTGCCTGCAGGGACCTGCGAGGCTCCTGGGGGCCCTTTCTGCGGAGGAAGGGCGTGATTCCCCCTCTCCCACCAGGTACGGAGCTCTGCAAGAGGTGGGGGGACCTTCCCTTGGGGTGGCCCGGCTCTCCCTGAGCTCGTCTCCGTACAACCAGCAGGTGACGGCGGCTGAAGGTGACCTCGCCGTGCCACCCGCTCCATCCTCCACCACCGTCACCAACCATCCCGGAGTGCCCGCGGGCTCCTCCAGCGCTGCCTGCCCGCAGCTCCCGGCGCCTGCCGGGCCGGGGAAGGCGCAGCCCCGGCGGTGCCTGCGCTGTGCAGTTGGATGCCTCCACCACGAGAGCCCACTGCTGCTCCGCGCTGGGCTCCGCCGCTGTCCCGCCTGTCCCCGGCGCCGCCCGAGGGGCTGGGGGTGCTGAGCCCCCCCAGACTCTCCCCGCAGCGGGGCTGCGACCACCCTTGCCCCGGCGGACGGTGCGGGGGGCTCCGCCGCCCCCAGCCCTGCAGGGAGGCTTGGGCAATGCTGCAGCTGCCTCCCCTCCATCCTCAGCGGGTGCCTCCCTGTTTGGCACGGTTTTAAGGTGCTTCCCTCGGTTTCACACGATTTTAGGGTGTTTCCCCCGGTTTTGCAGAGTTTCAGGGTGTTTCCCTCTCTTTCACACGATTTTAGGGCGTTTCCTTGAGTGTTGCACGATTTTAGGCAACACTGCAGCATCACAGCAGTGTCCCCCAAACTCCGCTGTACCCCCCCAAACCCTCCTCTGGGGGGTTATAGAGGTGCCTCCCCTCCTGCAGGGCAACACTTTAATTAGGGGGGAAATAAAAGGGGGTGCGGGCGATCCCTGATGAGGACAAAGTTAATTATCGATGTAGCAGCTCCTGAAAGCTTCCCCAGGCAAAAACCTGGTTTTGAGCAAAGCAGCTCCTGCCTGCCGGGCTCCAGGAGCTGCCCTGCACTGAGGGGACGATAAGGAGAGTTATTGTTGCTCCGTGCTCATAAAAGAATTATTATTAAGGAGGGGAAGAAAGTTGTAAGTGAAGTAAATTGGGCCAGGCTGGGTGTTTGAATAGACAGGAATAATGTTATGGTAATGTCATGCACGGCTCTGCTGCTCCAGGACCCTGACGTGTTTTATAAAGCTGGTGCTACAAAAAGCAATTCTGTGAGCAGAGAGAGGGAGAGCTGGCCAAAGAGAAATGAGGAGAAGCTGTAAAAATTATGTTTTATTGTGTGGGAGAAAGCAATGAGTTGAGATCTAACCCTTGATGTCCTTCTGGAGGAGAAAGCTGGCAGCATATTGTCGCTCGCTTGTATGATTTAATTTGCTATTCTCAGTCTTACAGTAATTTCTTTCCTGTGCTCCAAAAGCTTGTATCTACATTTCTGTTTGCAAATGAAACACATGGAAGAACTCCCCAAGGCTGGGGCTTCAGAGCTGGATTTTCCCAGAGTGCAGGGGGCTGCTGACAGGATGGGGCAGGGGGCACCCAGCAGCACCACCTTCCACTGCCACTTTGATTTGATTTTAGTTTGACAGCCCAAAACACCTGAACAACAGCCCGGGGTGGGCTCCCTGTGCTGCACAGGGTAAGTGATGGATCCGGGCCCCGGCACGCTGTGACATCAATCAGACCTTTACGAGTCCCCAGCGGCTGCAAATCAATAAGTGCCAGCAATAATTACCCATTTTGTCTTTCTCTTTATTAATATTTAGACGTTTTTAATCTTTTCTCTCTAAACATGACGTTTCCCTGCTGTGGGTGTCCTTCAGAGGGAGCTGTCAGAAAAGTTCCTGTTCCTCTAATTACAGGCTTTGTGTTGGATGGAGCTGCTCCCTGAGCAGGAATGACACAGCCACCAAAGCTGGGGACAGCCCAGCTGCCTCAGCCAGGGCAGATGACACTGGCTGATGTCCCCAGGAGGAGGGTGCAGCCTCTCTGGGTGTCACAGTGCAGATCTTGTGATGGTCACAAGGGGCTTTCTGCAGCTCTTGGTGGGGGTGACCACAGCCCACAGATGTCATTTAAAGAGATCATGGAATGGTTTTGGTTGGAAAGGACCTTTAATCCCATCCAGTGCCAGCCCCTGCCATGGCAGGGACACCTTCCACTGTCCCAGACTGTTCCAAGCCTGCCCTTGAGCACTGCCAGGGATCCAGAGGCAGCCACAGCTGCTCTGGGCACCCTGTGCCAGGGCCTGCCCACCTCACGGAAAGGATTTCTTAATTAGGAGAAGTCCTTAGAGGTGATTATCTTTTCAGGGGTGCCGTTAGGGATACACATTGCAAACAAAGCCCTCTTTTGACATGGAAAGGGGAGCAAGACTCCAAGATTTTCAATGGAAATGACAGCCCTTATCTCCTCTAACACGGTGTGAGAGAGCTGATAATGCCCTATCAGCCCTGGAAAACAAATGGGAACAAATTAAAAAAAAAAAACAACCCTCCCAAAAAGTAATATAAATTATGTTTGTTGTGGAGACAAAAGGTTTCCAGCAAGTCCAGGTTTAAAGCAAGAAAAGAGATGTAAATAAGTGAGAGGAGGGATCCTGAAGCATCTGGCATGTTGGGAACACCTCCAGCACCTGGAGGAGCAGGTAAAGCCATCTCTTGTCCATCTGTGCCCGCAGGGATCTGTGCCAGGGATCTGAGGGCAGACACAGACCTGGCTTTTCCAGCATGGGAGAGGTGGAATCTGTATCCTGACTTCTGGGGCTGTCCAGCAGAATGAATCCTCAAGGGAATGTCAGAGGCTGCTCCCTCCCCAGGCACTGCAGACACTGAGGTCCTGCTCCCACCACGGGAGGAAAAGCTGGGACTGCAGAGATCCCTGTGCCTGCAGCAGCAGAGACCCCAGGGCTGAACAGGGACCGTGCTCCGACAGCCCCAGGAGCCTGCAGGGCTCCGGTTTCACCTCTCCTCATCCCTCTGTGCCACCTCTACAAGGTTCTCCCCAGGGTGACAGAGCCACCTCAACACCACCCCACTGAGGGTGACAGTGCCAACCCCAGCATTGCTCCCTCCCTGGGACAGCACTCAGGGATGGGCACAGAGAGGTGACCACAGGGAGGGTGGCCTCAGGTCTCCCCATCCCTTTGCACAGAGATGCTGCAGGCTCTGCCCAGAGTCACAAGAGCTTCCTCTCTGGTGCCAGCACCTCCAGATGTTCAGCCAGCTGTGATGTGCCATTATCACCTCTTGCCTCTGCTGTGTCACCGCTCTTCTCTCACCCACCTCCACTGGGGACAGGACACGTGTCACTGGCTCCACCCAACACGGAATCAGGAGCTGCATCCTCTGCCCTCCTCTCCTCTGGCTGTTTGCCCGAGGGGCTGGGGGGGCTGGCAGGGGCAGGATCATGTTCCAACCCCCCAGTGTGGGAAAAGGGGCTGTGGCATGAGGCAAAGAGGGGCTGGAAGCTCCTCTGTGCCATATAAACATGTAACGAGGACACCGTGAGTGTGGAAACATCTTTCACTGGAAAACAATTCCAGATGATGCAACTTCCAGCTACTGCCAGGGGAACGAGCACAGCCCCAGAGCTCCCCAGCTGGGGCAAGGACCAAGGCAGCTCTGCTGGCCACTCCCAGGCAGTGTGGGACAGGTAAAACCAGGACAGGTAAAACCAGAGGAGATGCTAAAGCTGTCCCACATAGGCTGAGCCAGCCCCAGAGGCCAGGCTGGGACCCAGCTCCTGCCTGGGGACAGTGACACCCCAAGCTGTACTTTTGGGGGCTGGAGATGGGTCTTGAACCTCCTGAATGAGCATTCCTGGGGCCAGACACGGGTCTGGGGAGGCGCAGCCTCTGTGTGTGGGCAGCAGCGAGTCCCGGGATACCCGAACACCCCATCCCAGCTTTTCCGGTGGGACGCGTCCCTCGAGCCCTGCCCAGGTGGCCCCAGGCCGTGTCACAGGTAGGTGATCTCGATGACATTGGGCTCAGCACTCCCGTGGGGAAGGTGGTGGCTGCAGGAGCAGTGGCAGGTCACTCCAGCCGAGCCCATCTTCCCGTGGGCCTCCAGGCGCCTCCAGTCCGTGAGGAGCACGCTGTCCATGTGCTGGGCCATGGGCTCGTGGTGCAGCGTGACCTGCACCGTGCGCAGCTGGGGCCCGTAGTGCACCACCAGCACGATGAACACGGCCAGCAGCACGAAGAGCACCACGATCACCGAGATCACCGGCAGCGCGTCCGACTTCTTGGTCACGCTCTTGACGATGGAGACGGGAGTGAAGGCGGCCACGTCCTGGGGCTCGGGCTGTCTCAGCTGGCTGCCGGGCACCGAGGCGTTCATGGCTCAGCGGGGTGACCTGGCACGGGGACACGGGCGGTGACCACCGAGCTGAGCCCGTCCCTGTCCTCATCTCATGCCCTCGAGCCCGCAGCTCCTGCCTGCACGTGCAGCTGCCAGGGAATGGGACGACCCCGTGAGCGTCCCCTCCCTCGGGCTCGCAGCACCGGGGAAGTTTTGGTGGTGAAGTCTGGGGCTTGCAGGATGAGGCAATCCCCGCATCCTCCCGTCCTGGGCGCCTTTGGGCACTACACCTGGCTCTTGTGGGGAGCCCTCTGCCCGTCCCCCTCCGCCCCCAGCCTCACGGAGCTGATCCAGGAACAAACCCCACGGGAACCTCCCAGGGGGACCCAACCCCATCAGACGTCTCTCGCAAGATCCCGTGGAGCCAGCACGGGTGGGAGCAGAGGACAATGGGAGAGGAAGGAAGGAAGGAGAGCCCTGCCAGCCCCACGGGGTACCTGGGCGTCCCTGCTGCCTGGCAATCATCATCTCCGGCGGCGGGGCTGGGAAGCAGCCGGCGGGGCGAGCAGCACGAGCCGCGGGCTGGCTCTCCGGGGAAGGTGCAGCCGCCTCACCTCGGAAGTTGCCACGTCACGGCCCGGCCCCGCCGGGCTCCCGGGGCACCGCGGAGCGCCCGCTCATCCCGTCCGTGCCGCTGCCACATCAGCGCCGCGACCCTCCTGTCCCCGCGGCGCGACAAGGGCCCCTTTGTCTGGGGAGAGGCACCCTCCTCCCCCTGCGGCTGCAGGAAACCTCCCGGCTAACACCGGCGGGGCGTGAAAATTGAATGAGGTGAAGGAATGGGTGTAAAAAATCCCCTTGGGCCTGTGAGCTGTTTGCACAGCCCGGCACACGCACTGCACGCTGTGTGTCCTGTCCCCAGGGATGGCACAGCCCCGGCGATGATGGTTCCTGCCGGGGGTCTGTGAGCTGTTTGTCCTGTCCCCAGGGATGGCACAGCCCCGGGGACGATGGTTCCTGCCGGGGGTCTGTGAGCTGTTTGTCCTGTCCCCAGGGATGGCACAGCCCCGGGGACGATGGTTCCTGCCGGGGGTCCCGCTGCTGCAGAATTTGCCCATTTGCCCGCACGGCTGTGGGGTGAGTCCATCGGGAGCTCTGGGTGCTTTGGGCCTCCAGTGCAATGGTTGGACTCAATGATTTTGGAGGCTTTTCCAACCTAAAGGGTTGTGTGAGCTGCTGGGGGTCACAGGCAGGAGCCAGAGCCAGGTCAGGGCTGGCACATCCCTCCCCTCACATTGTCCCCACCCTGCACACAGGTACATCCCCCTGGCCCAGGGGTGCCGTGTGTCACACCCTCTGCCCAGCAGTGACATTGAGCGCATCGCAGAGCAGAAAATATGGACCTCTCAGAGCTTCAGCCATTACAAAACGCATCTTCCCATCCTTCCACCCCAAACCACCACTGCTCTTACCTGCAGGCTCTCAGCAGACAGGCTGAGGTGAATATTTGGGCTCTGTCCTTCCTGCACGTGGGAAGGACACGGTGGGAAATGCCTTTTCCCATCCAGCCGAGCATCCAGAAGAGATTCAACTGCGTGTGAGCTTCTGGGTATTTGCACTCATTTCAGGATCCAGTAAAACCTTAATCTACAGCATAATCTCTGAGCGTCACATCTGTGCAAGGGACAAAAGGATGAGGGGGCTGCTGGGGGGGGTGTGTGCCAGCAAGGCTGCTGTGGAGGCCAGCACCCTTGGGCCTGGTGGTTTTCCTGGGGGGTTGGAGGGGTTGGAAGAGACCCTTGGAATATGGGGAGCTGTGCCATGCATGGGGGATGATTCCCACCAGTGCTGCTGCTGTCTGCCAGCTGTGGGAGCAAGGCTCCTGCTGGCATCATAGGACACTCTTGATGCTCTCCATGCAGTGAAGGAGAATCTCCTTGGCCTTTGGCTGAGGCTCTGTGGCTTTGGGGGGCTGTGGGAGGTGGCTGGACAAGCCCCTCAGACCAGCAGACAGAATCCTCTGGCTGTGCATCCTGAACACCCACACAGACCCCCCAAGAAGGACACAGGGGCCTTTCCTAGGTGAGGACACTGAAATGCTTCTCCCCCTGCAAACACCACTGACACCCAGCACAGGATAACCCAGAACCTCTGGGATTCACACTGTGACAGGCAGGACCTGCACAGAGCAGCACAACACAAGGTCAGGGCCAGGAAACCGAATACCTGAGCCCCTGGGGCTGGATGGGGGCAGAACCAGAACCAGTTTCCCAGTTCCTGCCCTTCTCCAGGAACTGGGAATAGGGTAGGTCCAAGGCTAGTATGTGCTGTGTGTCCTGCAGGGAGGGAGGCTGTGCTGCCAGAAGAGGAGCATCCCAAAGCCACCATCCCAAAGCCACCATGCCAAGGCCACCATGCCAAGGCCACCATCCCAAGGCCACCATCCCAAAGCTGGCACGTCCCAGTGCCCAGACTTACTGGAGCTGCCCAGGGAGGCACAGGGTACAGGCAGGCCCAGCTGCTGAGCCACCCTGGCCCCACAAGGAGCAGTTATCCCTAAATTCCTCACGGATGTGTAAGAAACCTCCACTCAGGTGCTGGGGAGGCTCCTCCAGCAGCTCTTACCCCAGGGAGGCTGATGTGGGGGGGATGGCACCTGGGGCACATGGCGCCACACACAAAACACCTCCCAAAACACCCCGGCACCGTAGGGAAGGCGCTGAGGCCGAGCAGGGCATCGCTCCGAGCGGGACCGAGCCCCGGCAAAGCCCGGCGAGGTTTCCTCTGCCGCCGGTGAGCGATGTCTCACATCCTCCCCGGCCATAATGGGCTGAAAAACACAGTTCCCCTGTGGATTGAGCCCGTTTCCTCCTATTCTTTAACAGGAAGCTGTGTGAGAGTCAGCCCAGGCGGGCGAATCGCTGCTCGCGGTCCCTCCCGGGATGGCCAGAGGCTCCGCGAGCCGCAGAGCAGCGCGGAGATGCCGCTCGCGTCCCTCCATCCTCTGCTCTGCCTCCTCCTGCTGCTCCCAGGTGAGCTGCTCCGCACCCGGCGAGCACAGGCGCTGCCGGACGGGGGGATTTGGGGGGCCCGGGTCCGGGGGGGCTCCAAAGGCAACCGGGCAGAGGCCGGGAGCTGCCACGGGAAAGCTCAGCCTTGCAGCTCAGCGGGGGCAGCAGTCGGGCTGCCGGGGAAAACGTGGCTTTGTCAGGTTTGCAGGGTTTATTTGGCACTGCTGGAATACAAGGATTTGTTTGCTGGTTAATGAAAGGAGTGCTTCTGCCGAGG
The DNA here is from genome assembly GCF_014805655.1 of Passer montanus. Taxonomy (NCBI): domain Eukaryota; kingdom Metazoa; phylum Chordata; class Aves; order Passeriformes; family Passeridae; genus Passer; species Passer montanus. Next base: position 86,777 of record NW_024363049.1, on the reverse strand, counting down.
TGTTTGGAGTAAGTGACTTTTGTCAAGAAATAGTCAAGGAGGAATGTTTCAATGTACAGGGCATTGTTTTCCTCAAAAATACTTTTTATTTGCACTTTTTGCTCTCATTAGTATCAATACAAAGCCCACGTGCAAGGCTCGTGCAGAGCACATCTTGTCCTTGCTGTAATAATTCTGCTGCTTTGGGGTAATTATTCTTTAACTTCTCTTTCCCATCTGAGTCGAGGTGTGGGATGAAGGAGCTGGTTTCCTGCTCCAAAGGATGACAGGTTGCTTTTCCCTGCATTGTCAGGCCCTTCTTCCCTTGCTGACACCTGTAGTAGCTGGGAGCTGGAATAGATTCAAAGGAATATAAAATAATGTGTCTCCAACTCTGAGGTTTTATCATTAAACCATAGAAGCTGCCTCGGGTTACAGCCACTGTGCTGGTAATAATGGGATTTTTAAAAGGCAGAGAATCATAGAATGGTTTGTGTTGGAAAGGAAAGATCATCTCATTCTGCAGAATATAGAAAGCAATTCAGTTTGTAGCTGTATAATTCCAAGAAATAAGAGCACATGGACTGGAAATTTTCTCTCTTTATTAGAGGCCAACACTGCTGAGGGGGGATTTGTGCCTGGGATCAGAGCAAGGATCACACCAAGGGGCTTTGAGCACCTTGGCCACCATGTGGCACTCCTTAATGCCCACCCAGAGCACTGCTTTTCCTTTTAAAACTGCTCAGAAGGGCTTTTATGGGGCAGCAATGGCACAGAGGGGGTCAGGCCCCTTCCCTGGCTGGGCTGCACCATGCCAAGGTCCATGGAGTGGGAATTCCAGAAGCACTGCCCAGAATCCCAGGATTCCAGCTTCTGGGAGCACCTAGTGCTGCAGCACAGGTGGAAGGGATGCCACCCTCCATCCTTCAGTCTCGACAGCATCACTCTGTCCCCTCAAAGGCACCTGTCGAAAATCAGGGGCAGCGACCGTCCCCCTCCATGGTCACAGCACTGTCACACCCCTCCCACCAAACCAGCCTTCCCTGGAATGTCCTGCCTCCCTCTTCTGCACTGATCCAACAGCCCCAACATGGCTTTTTAATTTCATTTTCAATTTTACAGCAAGTCCCAAAGGTGGTGCAGCCCCTGGGGGAAGCTTCTGCACAAGGCAAAGCAGCAGCTTAGGAGAGAAGCTCCATGGTGCCACTGGTTCCCTGGCACACCAGCAGCTGGAAAAGGGAATTAGGGGCTCTGGAACAAGGCTCCCTGCCCTGGGGGAGATGGATGTAACCTTGAGGAGACACAGAATCAGTTTAGGCTGGACACTAACACCTGCCTGCTCCCACACAAGCCTTTCTTGCTTTTGCTTGGTGCAAATGCAGTATTTTATTATTTTATCATTTCCCGAATTAAATTTCTCCATTCTCATGGTTATTTCTGAAGAGAGGTTCAGATAAGGGAAGTTCAAACTGTTATTTTGAAATTGCTGAATTGGGAAGGTGTGGCACATTTCCAATTCTGTTTTCCTTGTCCTAGAAACACTTAGCAGAAAATTTGTCCAAACAAACCTCTTCCTATAGACCCTTTCCATTACAATGGGCAGGCGTTTTCCAGACAAAAGATTTCCACTGAAAAAATGCCTCCTCAAAGCTGATGAAAACCCAGCAGGATTTCCCACTGTTGTTGTTCCATCCACCTCTCTCCTTATCTGTGCCACAGCCTGTGGATGGATAATGCCACGAGAAATGTGGTATTTCAAAAGCGGATGTGTTTTGAGATATATTTTTGATATAATCAAAAAGATGGGGTGCAGCTAAAGGACCGGCACCCAGATTCCAGACTTGCATCCTCAAACCAGGGCATCCTACAGCAGATTTCTCAGCCAAGGGCGAGGCCAGCCCAGCCCTGAGGCGGTGAACAAGGAAGAGAAAGCAGGAGGTGGTTTGGAGAAATGTTTGCTCACACAACAAACTGCTCCCTTCGGTAACATGAAACCCCTCGGTGACTCTGCAGATCTGAAGCAGCAGTTTCCAGGAATTCTGTCCCATTTACAATAGGTGAGTCAACAACAGGTGTCCTTGCAAGAGGTGGTGTCCCAAAGCCAGGAACGTTCCTGCTGGGAAGCCAGGCTGGAGAAGGGAGCTGGGGCTTCTGCAGCACCACCAAAGTCCCTGCTGGGAGCTCTCCTGGCCCCAGTTCCCAGAGGAGCCCACCCAGCACAACCCAGCCACCTCAAAGGGGAGCAGCTCCCATGTGAGTCCAGAGCAGGCACCAGGATGGTCAGAGGAATGGAGCAGCTCTGCCCTGGAGTCAGGCTGGGAGAGCAGAAAAGGCTCCAGGGAGAGCTCAGAGCCCCTGCCAGGGCCTAAAGGGGCTCCAGGGGAGCTGGAGAGGGACTGAGGACAATGGATGGAGGGGCAGGACAAGGGGGAATGTCCTTAAACTGAAGGAGGGCAGCTCTGCAGATGGGGTCTCACCCAAGTAGGGCAGAGGGTCAGAATCCCCCCTGCCCCACTGCCCACACTGTGGGGATATGAGATGTGGGGGATACATGAAGAATTAGGAAATGTGGGAGTAAAACCTGGGTCATTCACCCAAAATCTGGACTCAGCTGAATTGTCAGGCCAAGATGCTTTACCTGGCCTGTAGCAGTTGCTGCTGTGAGACTGGAACCTCTTCCAGGCAGGGTTATTCTTCAAGTGCTCCCCTTGACACTTGAGACACTCAAGAAAAGCAGGTGGAAAGAACAGGAATTCTGAGAAGTCCCTTAGCCACCAACCCAGCCACTTTCACACCTTGTCTAGTGAACCAGCCCCAGCAGATCGTATTTCTGCTTGGTGGTTCATAAACACCACAAAGCAGCACTCAAATAAACCTGGGGAATCCCAGAATCACTGGAAAGAATAATCAGTTTGGGAAAAAACTTGGAAAGTCTCCTCTGTAAAGTGCTTTGAGCTCTGCTAATATGTAATATTATTAAAAAACTGTAGGTAGGCAAAAAGCACAGGCTGGGCTCTGGGTCCCATCAAGGCTGGGTTGGTGGTGCCCCCATTTTTCAATTGCACTGGGCATGGAGTGATTTCCCCTCCAAAATCCCAGACCCAGCTCCAAACCTGAGGAGCAGCATGGCCAGGAGAAGGACAGGACCCACACCACCAGGAGCAAACCCAGAGCTCTAAAATAAGCAAGGCAGGAGGAAAATGGAACCAGTGAGCAGCAGGGAGGGTGGTGGAGCAGCAGCCTGGTAGAGCAGGGGTGGTGCAGCCAGGAGAAAAGCCAGGCTGCTTTTCCTTCCAGGAACAATCCCTTCACATGGAAAAAACAGCCTTGGGCAGCACAGGGGTGCAGCAGAGCTGCTCCGTGCTCACAGCTTCCCCACATTGTTTGTCTCCCGGGTTGTTTCTACATCCAAGTGGGTTTTAATTGCCTCCCACTAAGATCTGCTTCCAGACTGGCTCACCAGAGAGGAGCAGGGAATGTGGTGCTTGGAGAGGATGCCCAGGCCCAGCCCTTGAGGACAGGCAGAGGAAGGCAACGATTAATTTTAATTGCTGATGAGATCCGGGATTAATTCCCGGCTTTCTAAACTTTCCATAACACTTTGACTGAGTCATTATAATTCGGAACAACTTGGCAGCCAGTTGCCAACCCCCCCATTCCATTTGGGAATTAGGCACTTGAACACTTCTGGGGATCTGGCCCTAATTTGGGCTGTCAGTTATCCACCCTGCAGAACAACACTTTTCCTCTCTCCTCCACAATTCCCACCCAACCTGTTCTGCTGTGAGACCCTCAAGGCAGAGACACCTTATTTAGGCACTTAATAAAATAGGACCTAGGCTTTGGCAGGACTCTCTGCTTTCCAGGTGTCCTAAAAGAGGGTTTCTTTCCTTATGGAAGTCCTAAGAATTGGGTGTCACTTACTGCTGCGGTGTTTCACCCAGGAAACAGCTGCACCTGTGTTAAGTGGTTGGGGTTTTTTTGTCTTGGGTCATCTGACAGAAGTGCCGATATCTGAGTTGCAAAGCCTATTTTTAACTTGCTGGATCTCTTTTCTGAAAGCATTTTCAAGCTCAGGGTGACACGAAGGTGCAGCCCTGCCCCGTGGGCTCTGCAGGTGGGACATCCCCCAGAATTGCCAGGGAAGGGATGAGCTCAGGGTTCCTTATCACTGGGAATAGATGTTCCCTCCCCATCAGCAGTTCTGAGCGGACAGGAGCAGTCGTTGTGACTCTACACCAGTGCCAGAGGTCCTCCCCAGTGACTCCAGCCCTCCATGAGCACCGGCTGGACACCTGAGCCTGATCTAAACCCTGCTGAAACTTTTCCAATAGCTGGCTCAGGTCTCTATATGAGGCCCTGGCAAAGTTTGGGGGTTTAAAGTAGTCCCTCTCTTTGGTCAGCAGCTCGAAAAACCATGCTTTAAATGTCTACAATTGCCAAAAATAATACCAAAGCAGAAATACCTAAAATTCACCTGTCTTTTGGTTGACATCACCCTCTTTGTGCTGAGAAGTGAGAGGGGTGAGCTGCTGGCTTTGGGAGTGTCTCAGCTGCCATGAGAAAAGGCTCCAGGTTAGTCTCGGCACACCTAACCCCACAGAAAAACAACTGCCAAAACCAGAAATCCAAAATTCTCCTGTTTACCCTTTGGAAAAATTAACAGGAAAGCAGCGAGAGCAAAGTGCAGCTGCAGCCCCGACGTGCTCCTACGCAGCCTCGCAGTTCCTCTGGCTAACTGGGACTTTCCCATGACAGCACGAGCACAAAGCCGTATTTCCCATCGTAAATCCCTCAGCCAGCTCCCAGTCTCCACCCAGGACTGCACAATCCAGCTGTAAATCCTTTGCACCCAAACACGCAACGAACTCCTTGGCAGTGCTTGCCCTTGTGGAAGGGCTTTGATGTTTATTGCAATTCCAGCTGCGCCAGCCGTGTCCTGATTATTGCTGGGAGCTGTTCCTACAGCAGGGCTTTGCATGCTGGCAGCAGCTCTGGAGGGAATGGTTTCCAGCTCCAGGATCCCCCGGGATATCTGCAGGGAGCTGTGACACGTGGCGCGTTGTGTTCACGCCATCCTGCTGCCCAGCCCCACAACGGGAGCTTGGTCTCATCCTGCCTTGCACAGATCCACCCTGCTCCTGTGGGACCGGGGATGCTGAGCACCCTCCCCAGAAGAAAACACCCAATAGAACAGGGCTTTTGCTTATTTGAGTTGGCAGGGAAGGCACAACAAGCAGCAGTGGCCAGAAGCCGGAGCCAGGCCTCCTGCCCTTTGAGATGAAGTGTGGATGTGTTTAGAGAAGGCCGGGCCGTTTATTCCGGAGCAGAATGCCAGAAGGGATCTCCAGCCCTCAGCCTCTCCAGAGCAGGGCTAGCATAGCCCAGCCATAGGAACTCTGAGAACTGAACAGGGGGAAAAAAACCTGCTTTTTCATCTTTTTTACAATAACCACAAGGTTTAGGTTTGCAGAGAACTTCAGAAAGTCTCCAGTGTGACCCTCAGTGACAGGATGAGCTGCAGTGAAGAACATGTTGAGTACAACAATTTCCTCCTGTCCAAGAGATGCTGGATCTGGCCCGTGGATGGTCCCATCAGGGATGGCAGAGCAGAGCAGTATCACGTCTCTCACCCTCAGCTTCCTCCCATCCCCAGAGGCTCTGTTCAAGCTCTCAGATTTCTCCTCATCTGCACCTTTGGTGTAATAAATGTCCAGCTGAGCACCTTCCTTTCCCCTTTTCCTTTAGCAAAGGCTGAGTGCAGACAGCATCTCTTTCTCCAGTGATTCTGGGTGCTTCCACCATGTCCATGAAAAAGTACCTGGGAGCATTTCCATAAGTGTGTCACAGCTACTTCTCCCCTCAGGAAAACATGGTAGTGGGTCCTGCAAGGGAATTTCAGACAAAGAGGAGCTGTTTGAGTCTGGCAGCTGCTGGAGGATATTGACATCCAGGACAATTTCAGCACTTTATTTTTTGTGTAGGCTGAGTGCAGACAGCATCTCTTTCTCCAGTGATTCTGGGTGCTTCCACCATGTCCATGAAAAAGTACCTGGGAGCATTTCCATAAGTGTGCCACAGTTACTTCTCCCCTCAGGAAAACTTGGCAATGGGTCTTGCAAGGGAATTTTGGAGAGAGGGGAGCTGTGTGAGTCTGGAAGCTGCTGGAGGATATTGACCCCCAGGACAATTTCAGCGCTTTATTTTTTGTGCTGAATGTAGAGAGTATCTTAAGGCATTTGCAAACCAATGTCCAGAATCATCCCCCTTCCTCAAAAGAAACATCTCTACTTCTTGAGGAAGGGCAAACATGTGCTTTAACTTTTTTTTTCCCCCCATTATATTAATTTATTTGGTAGGTGATGGTACAGCTGCCCACAACCCTGTCTCTTACTGCCCTGATGCCCTGTGCAGGCTGGCCTAGAGCAGAGACTGGACAGAGCTAAAGAATAAAGTAGGGATTTATTAGGAGGCCTCAATGGATCCCCCTTGGGCAGCACAAGAGCCCAGCCAGGGCCATGTCCATGAAAAAGTACCTGGGAGCATTTCCATAAGTGTGTCACAGCTACTTCTCCCCTCAGGAAAACATGGTAGTGGGTCCTGCAAGGGAATTTCAGACAAAGAGGAGCTGTTTGAGTCTGGCAGCTGCTGGAGGATATTGACATCCAGGACAATTTCAGCACTTTATTTTTTGTGTTGAATGTAGAGAGTATCTTAAGGCATTTGCAAACCAATGTCCAGAATCATCCCCCTTCCTCAAAAGAAACATCTCTACTTCTTGAGGAAGGGCAAACATGTGCTAAAACTTTTGTTTCCCTATTATATTAATTTATTTGGTAGGTGATGGTACAGCTGCCCACAACCCTGTCTCTTACTGCCCTGATGCCCTGTGCAGGCTGGCCTAGAGCAGAGACTGGACAGAGCTAAAGAATAAAGTAGGGATTTATTAGGAGGCCTCAATGGATCCCCCTTGGGCAGCACAAGAGCCCAGCCAGGGCTGCACCCCAGGTGAACCCAAAATGGGCACAAAATGCACGACCGGTCATGGGGTCTCTCCTTTTTATGAGTTCTGATCCATTTGCATATTGGAGTTAATTGTCCAATTACAGCTCCAGCCCATGCAGTCCCATCCTTCTTGTTTTTCTCTCTTCAGTCCACAGAAGATGTTTCTGCTCTTGGGCCTGGGATTTGGATCATTTGTCCCTGGTCCCCAGCTAGAGAAGGAATTGTTTTGTCTCCCTGCTCTGTGAAGAGAGCCCACCATCCGTTTGCATATTGGAGTTAATTGTCCAATTACAGCTCCAGCCCATGCAGTCCCATCCTTCTTGTTTTTCTCTCTTCAGTCCACAGAAGATGTTTCTGCTCTTGGGCCTGGGATTTGGATCATTTGTCCTTGGGCCCCAGCTAGAGAAGGAATTGTTTTGTCTCCCTGCTCTGTGAAGAGAGCTCACCATCCGTAATGTGAAGCCCACACCAACACACTAAAGCAGCACAGAACATGAAAAATATAAAAGCTAAAACCTGAGTCATCATCCTTATGCTCCTTTAAGTTGCTCTTCAAAATCTCCAGGGAAGATATCCCATAAATTCTCCATCACAATCACTCCTAGCACCTCACTAGGCCTTTGCTAACACAGGTTCTTCTTTCCCAGCCTCCCTTTTCCTTGCTGTACATAAAGGTCCTTAATTCCTGATCCTGCTCCAAATGGAGTCAGAAAATCAACCAGACCTTTCCTCTCTGTGTGATTGAAGACCTGATCCTGTCTCCTCTTTCATGGATTGAACAGGACATTTTCCCCAGCCTGCTGCCCAGTAAATTAGAAGAGAAAAGGTCTGAAAAGTCCAGTCTGATTTTCACAGCCAAGCCATGTCTGGGAATAAACCACATTTTATTATGTATTCAGCATGGTTCACACACTTCCTGTCTGGCTGGGATCATTGTCATAAAGCCTCAGACACAAAAACAATTACGGCTCCAGAGCAATTCCATGAGGAAAATGAGATCAATCGGGAACTCCCTACACCCAGAGGGTGCTGAGGGTGAGCTCGGAGCCAGACCCACACTCAGTGCTCAGGGTCTCCTTCCAGACACCCATCCCTGCCCAGGCCCTCAGCCTCCCAGGCACCAGCAGCTCATGGAACCTCCCTCCCAGAGTTCATCTACACCACCCCTACACCTCCCTGCCCAGGCCCTCAGCCTCCCAGGCACCAGCAGCTCATGGAAACCCCCCCAGAGTTCATCTACACCACCCTTACCGCTCCTGGCATCAAATCCTGGAATCACAGAGTGGTTTGGGATGGGAAGGACCCTAAAGCTCATCTCATTCCACCCCTTGCTATGAGCAAGGGCACCTTCCACTAGCCCAGAGTGCTCCAATCCCTGTTCAGCCTGCCCTTGGACACTCCAGGGATCCAGGGGCAGCCACAGCTTCTCTGGGCACCCTGTGCCAGGGCCTGCCCACCTACTCAGGGAGAATTTCCCTCCAGGAGAGCAGGTTCTGGCTGAAAACGGGCACTGCTGTGCCCTGGCTGGACCCTCCCCTGCACCCCCTGCAAAGGCACTGCTCCCACCACAGAGCCCTGAGGCATCATTAGGGGACAGTGTGCTGGAAGGATTCAACCTTCCCTGCTGTCCCTTTCTGCCCAAATCCGTTTTCTCCCATGGGACTCTGGTGAGATGGATCACCAGAGCAGTCAGATTCAGCTGCTTTCTGTACCTGTAGTGTCATTTCTGCTGTTACACTTAACCATGGAGAGCACCAGGGTCACCAGCAATAACCATTTGAAAATCCCAATTAGGATGTACATTGCAGCAATGACAGACTCAAAGTCACCTTCACAAAGTTAAACCAGCTGGGTTGGATTTGAGCATTTAAAGTGTATTTATATTTTTCAGGTCTTGTCCTAGAGTGTGGGACATTTCTTTCTCCCATTTTCAAGGGCAGCATTTTTAATTACCATCTCATCTAACCCTTGGGGTTGGACTAGATGACCTTGAAAATTCCCTTCCAAACTAAAATACTCTGCTCTGTGACTCCATAAGCACAGGACCCAGGGAGCTGGGGCTTACAGGAAAATATCACAGATGCTGAGAGTAGGAAATGTGAGGGATTGAGGCAGAGATGCTTTGCCATGAATCCAAAAGAAAAGCAAACAAATAAACCAGACAAAGCACTCTTTCACTTGAGGAACTGGGGACCCAGTGAACACCTAAACCTTGTAGGGACCTGCAGGACTGTACAGGGAAGGCAGCTCCTGAAGGCTGCAGCTCCCTCCAGACTCACAGCCCTGGGCTTCAGTTTCCCAGGACATGCAGGATAGGAAGGAGAACAGTCCCATCAGCTCCTGGAAGCCTTTACAAACCTCATCCATCCATTCCTTAAGGTCTCAAGGGAACAAAGCGTTCAGATGTGTGTCTCACCTCTGAAGAGCTCCAGAACACAGGTCACACACCCTGCTGGGCCAGGGCTGGGCTGAGGCAAACAGCTCACGGGGAGGGAATGACCCCATGGATTTCTGTGGTCCCCCAAAGGGGAGGAGGACATTTATCCTGGCTGGATAAACTCCACTACTAATTTACTCAGAGCCTGACAGTTTTACACTCAGTAAAACTTCTTTGCTACTATTCCTCTGCTAATGCTTTTGGGGCAATCCCGTATTTCCAAGTCATTCCAAGAGAAGATGAGGAAAACCCAAACCCCACAAGGAACAAGAACAGCAGTGTGTTAGTGACCACCACAGATCAGCACCACTCACCCTCTGCTCTTTCCTTTCAGGTTCCACAGCTCCCACAAACTCCTCCACCCCTGCTGGAACAGGTACCTCTGCTTGTCATGTGCTTTATGTGCCTGTTTGGATGTGGATGCGCATGGAAATGGGGGATGCAAATTTGGGGAGAAGCCCCAAATGGGACCCTGATTCCAAACTCCCATCTGTTGAGGGATCTTCTCCAGGATCCTGCCTCTGCCTACCCCATCCATCAGCAGTCATCCCCAGACCTCCGGGGGACATGGAGGGCACTGTGCCCCAGGGGCTGACCTGGCTTGGCTCCCTTTTGTCCAGAAGGGTGACCGAGGCTGTGTTCCAGGAAGCCTGGGGAAAGCAGAGGGATCCTGCCTCCTCGTTGCTCCCTGTTCCCTAGCAGCAGTGGATCCATGGAGCTGCTCCCTACAGCCACACCAGGGACAAACCCTCTCCTCATCATCTCTTGTTCCCCTCACCCTTTCTGCTCTCGTTGGCTACCATGGCCCCTTTCTGGCCCATCCTCCAACCTCGCTGTGGGATCCCACCAGCCTGGAAATGTCATCTCCGTGCCTCTGCTTGTGTTCCAGGTCCCTCCCAACCAACAACACCCAGCCCTGAAGCCAAGAACCACGACTCAGGTAATGCTCAGCTGGAGATTGGCGTGGGGACATCCCAGTGGGGAACTGCTCTGAGCTCACTCCAGCTGGGCCACGCCGCAGTAACTGGGGCTGTGCAGAGCACAGTGGTGAGGAGGAAGGAAATTTGGTGGTGTCAGGGCTTCTGATCCTGCCAACTCACCCCACAGGGATCAAGGCACAGATGTGAGCAAAACCAGGGGCAAAAATATCACTAAATTGAACAGGGAGAATGATATGATCATACAGTGGAATCCCAGAATGGTCTGAGTTGGAAGAGACCTTAAAGCTCATCCTATTCCCCATGGGCAGGAACACCTTCCACTATCCCAGGTTGTCCAAGTCCTGTCCAAGCTGGCTGACCTTTAAGATCTTCCAACACAAGCCTTCCTGTAATTTTTGATATCTACAGAAAACCAATCACAAAAGAAATTCTCTCCAGCTTCATGTCTGTTAATGTCCACTTGGATCTTTGGAGACAGATCTCTTCCTGCTATGTTTCAGGAAAAAAAATAAATAATCTAAGCATAGCTACCCTTCCAGGAGGATCCCAAAAATATCAAGGAATAAGATCTCAAAAAGACCTCTGCTTCAGCTTCCAAGCCTTGCAAAAAAAACCAACCAACCAAACAAACAAACAAAAAAAAAAACCAAAAAAAACCCTAAACTTAAAGATAATCCTAAATTCTAATATTTCACTGAAACATTTGGATAAAGGGGAAAAAAACCTCACCACACTAACCTTAAAACTATTTCACCATTTTCTCAATTTATTGTGAAGCCAAGAGCAGTCTAGACAAGGAAGTTCCCTATAAATTCCCAGCTGGTGATCCACTGTTCCTTGCAGAGGGATTATTGAAAACTTTTCCCCTCACATCTTGCTCTGGATCAGGGGCAGTTTGGAGCAGGCTGAGGCACAGCCTCCAGACCACTTCAAGAGCTGAATTATTTGTGCTTGGAGACTCTCAGTGAGATGAAAGGTGGAAGCTGGCATTTCAGAGCACAAGGAAATGATCACGGGGTGCCTGGCAGCTCCAGGCAGGTCAAGTGTCTGGTGACAAAAACACCTTCACTTTTCACAGCAGGGAAAGAAGCAGTGGCAAACCCTGACTTTCTCCATGTGTTTGCTGAGCTCTGCCAGCTCAGCATCTCCTCACAGTGAAAAGAGCAAAAGGAAATTCCAAAGTACAAGAGCTCCTTGACTCTGAGCAGGATGAAGGCTATTTCCATGCTTTCCCTAGCAGATGATTCCTAACTGTCAAGGACTTTGAGGGCTCTGCAATAGCTGTGCCCTCTCCAAGCTGTTTCTGAGCTGAACCTTTTGAAGTAACACCACAATTTCCCTCCAGAGCCATCAGTAAAATCAACACCACTGACCAACCTGAGCCTCACCACTGTGGGCCAAACTACTACAGCCAAGCCCTCCCCCACTACTACAACAACCCTGACAGCAACCACTGAGCGAGGTAAGGATGGAAAACTCAAATATTTGCTCAGGCAGGACCTGTTTGTGCCTCCCTCCTTATTCAAGCCAAACTGCAGGTTTCAGAATTTTGGGCCTAGTCCACACTGTGCTGGTTATTCAGCAATTCTGCAAATATTGAATTTCTTAGAGTTTTTTTTGCTGAAAAAGCAGCTCATTCCAGTTGCCCAGAAGGACACAGCCAGGCCAACCCATATCTGAAAATCCAGATCATGCTTTATCAAATATTGGAGCAGCTCTGGTCTCCCCAGGCTCCCTCCCCCAAGCTCACCCATCAGGTACACTCTGAGCTGACTCCACACCTGGCTAACTGGGCTTCCTGATGTCTGTCTGGAGGGAAAGTAGCATGCAAATAAAGATTTTTACTCCATGGACACCCAGCAGCTCTCCAGAGTGGAATTTGCAGTGGCTTCCCAAGTTAATTGTCCTTTCCCATGTTTTCTTTATCTAGATGATAAGTCCAGTGGAAACAGAAGCACGGCAGCTCCTTCTCCAGCACCTCAAGGTACTTTGTCCTTTTAGAGACTAACAATAAGATCACAAAATTTGATGGCAATCGATAGCATAGGTTCTCTAAGCATGAGTCTTTTTTGGGGGTTGAGCCATCCAAAATCACATCTGGTGTCTTTATAAGCAGTGATAAAACACAAGATGAATTCTCTTAACATCCTCTGCTGGGATGAACTTGAGCAACTGAACAATGAGTCTCTGTTTAGCAGAGGGGAGCCCTTTTAAAATATTTTAAAATAAATGTAATTTTGCTTTTGACAGTTTGCTTTACCCAACTTGTAAAGTGCAACTTTGCTTTACCCAAACTATAAGTACAAATTAGAGAATTCAGTAAGAGTTTTTTCAGAATAAGGGCAGAATCCCAGTGACTGGAAGACTGAAATCTGACAGCTGAGCTGACTCTCCATTAAAAATGCAGCCCCAAAAATCTGCAACAGTCAAGAAACTGCTCTGCCTCTGCAAGTACCTCTCAGATGTCTAACACAAGCAAGGTGAGGAAGCCATGGTCAGCTGTGCACACACAGATGCCCACCCAGCACAGCTGTGCCCAGCTAAGCCAGGAGCCCTTTGCTCAGAGCAGATTGCTGTTCATTCCAGCCCTGATTCACCACTGAGAAGCTCCACACATCTTTGAATAAAGATGCTGATGCTTCCAAAAGCCAGGTTTCCCATTGTGTGAGACCAAACATTTCCCAGGGATGGGGTATCTGTGCCAGGCTCGGCAAACCACAGCTTCTGCCTGTGGCCAGAAGAAGAATTTCAGAATTAAACAAAGAATTTGATGAGTGGGCAAAAAATTGTACAGCAGCAGACCCTGCTTCTCCAGACTGTTCTGCTCCTTGTGACTTCTGAAACAGCTGAAGTTATTATTTCATGCCTTTTCCCCTTTTTCTTCTGGCTTTTGGCAAAATGCCATTCCAAAGCAGAGATGTCTCTGTGGGACAGGATCTGGGTTCAGCTGTTCCCCAGGCAGTGCCAGGAGCTGTGCACACCTCTCCAGGCACCACATCCCCTTGGCCAGCGCTGCAGCTGGGAACCTGGGCATGGAAAGCAGGGAAGAAGATAGATCCTGCTTGACCTACAGATGATCTTGTGAAGCTCTGAAGTATCACTTTGAGTCTCCTGACAGGAACTGTAGCTGCTCATTAAGGTTGATGCAGGCACTCTGGCTGTTCAACAACAGCCTGGAGGCAGCAAAGGATGTTTTTTCTCTGTACAAGTAAAACACACGGGCTGGATTTATATTTCCTTGCACAGGCACTGGAACCAGCTGTCACGAACCAAGCAGCTTCACACAAGCCAGTTTATCCCACTGAGAACTGGAGTCCTTGCTTGGACAAACCTCTGTGCTGCCACAGCTAGACTACACATGGTGTACAAGTTAGCCAAACTCAAACAGGTTTAATTACTTCTAGATAACCCAGCACAACAAATCCACTCACTTCAAGTCCAGGGACAAGCCAAACACTCAATCCACACCCACATTCTGCAGTATACTGAAAGCTGGAGTCCTTGCTTGGACAAACCTCTGTGCTGCCACAGCTAGACTACATATGGTGTACAAGTTAGCCTAACTCAAACAGGTTTAATTACGTCTAGATAACCCAGCACAGCAAATCCACTCACTTTAAGTCCAGGGACAATCCACACCCACATTCTGCAATACTTTTTCCCCTAATCAGACTTTATTTTAAAGTCTCAATGTTTATGACCTACAGCACATCTATAACTTTCCCAGCTCAGCCTTCCAACCTTGCCTTGCTGTTTCTGCCCCAAACCTGTACCTTGGACTGCAGACCCTAAAGAGTTCACAAAAGGGTATTTGAATTTTGGTTCCCTAGGTTTCCATTTGGACAAGGAAAACAGGATAAAGTATGTTTGGTGGGAAGCTTTTAGTATGGAGTTGGGAGTATAAATTCTAGGTTTCCTCAGATATCACTGGCACTACTGTGAATCCATTTTCCTCTCCATTTATTCCTTTGGTTCTTGAATGTTACTGGAAGTCAAGACTCACATTTTGTGTCTCCCTATGCAGGTCAGGATCCCATGAGGAATGAGAGCACCACAACATCAGTGACTCAAGGTGCTTCCTCCTCACAGAGAGGTGATTCCTGCTCCATATTTTATGTTCCTCTGCACAGTCAGCAGCAAGGCCATCACATAGCTGTCTTCAAGGCAGCATGGACACCAAGGATTTCCTGAGGGGTGATGAACATCCCATCCAGCCCTTGAAAAGCCTGTAAAACTCTGCAGGAACAGCACTTCAGGGCAACCTCTTGAGCCTAGGAACAGCAGGAAAGGTGCCATTATGGCAACAGGTTGTGAAAGCAGGAAGGCTGGACAAATTCCTTCCTCAAATGCAGTGCCAGCGTTGACTTTGACCTTTCCCCACTGGGTTCCCAGAAGGAAGCCCTGTGGGTGCTTTCAGCTTGTCCATAAAAGGGGCCCCACCAAGGCAATGATTCCACACAGGTCTTGCTCACTTTGCTGTTAATACTGATGGGCCTGACCAGGATCCAAACTTGGTCTCTTCAGTGAAGTGCAAGTGAAAGTTAGGGCCCCTAGCATTGCTAGGAAACCTCTTCCCAGCTGTGGAAGAATGACTTTTATGTAAATCTACCTTTCTCCCCTCTGTAGGCACCTCAAAACCCATCACCCCAACACCCAACTCCTCCAGCCAATTGCCCGAGCCCACCCCGACAGACGAGAAATCACCGCTGACAGTGGCAGCTTTTGGTAAGGTCTTGTGCCACCTGGGGGGAGGAGGGGGTTCTCTTTCACCAGGTGTCCTGGTTTAGGACAGTTTTGGGAGAAAAAAATGCTGGTTTGGATGCCCAACTTCATGAGGCCCTGGCACAGGGTGCCCAGAGAAGCTGTGGCCCAGTGCCCCAGGCCAGGTTGGACACTGGGGCTGGGAGCAGCCTGGGACAGTGGGAGGTGTCCCTGCCATGGCAGGGGTGGGATGGGATGAGCTTTAAGGGCCTTCCCAACCCAAACCATTCCAGGATTCCAAGTCTGAGGGATTCTTATCAGGACAAATTTCCTGTGCAAAGAATTGTTTGATTTATTGAGGCCTGATGTCAGTATCAAATCTACACTTGATTTAAAGTGTCTAAAGATGGCTTATGGGACAGATAACATCACCCACATCTCTAGCTTGTCTCTCCCTGTTACATTACTTATTTATCTGGCTTTACACACTTTTGGGATAAGATTTACCAACTGCAGCAGGAACATACGGACTCTTATCAATCCCCAGTGTAATCAGCTGACTTCTGCCTTCCTGGCACTGCCTTACCAATTAATTATTTATTGATTAAGTATTCATAGAAGCCCTTTGAGGTTAAAACACAGGAGGATAAAGCTATTTGTTCTAACAACTGTTTGCTTCTCTGCCTATTACGAACCATGCTCACATTAATGAAAATATTGATTTCCTAGCCAAGTTTTGATGTCAGAGTCTCTCTGCTGCTCAGACAGTTCTTTCCTCCATCCCCAGGTGTCATCAGCTTTGTCGTTATCCTGATTGTGGTGGTCATCATCCTGGTCAGCGTGGTCAGCCTGAGGTTCAAGTGCAACCACTCCAAGGACTCGGAAGGTATTTGTCTGGGGGAATCTGTGCTTCCTTAATCAACAAGCCACCAGTTTCCATGTGGATCTGGCAATTCCTAAAAGATGCATTTGAAAAGCTTACATCATGGTGGGGAGGTTTGGAAGCCAGACTGGAACATGGATTGAGCAGTCAGGAATGCACTGTGACCCTCTCGCTAGAGTCCCAGCCCAGCCTCATCTGGATGTGGTCTCAAATTTCCTGCAGCTCAAATTCCAAGAGGTGGGCAGCTCTTCCAGCAAAAATCGTGGAGTTTGACACTCCTTCCTTAGGAATCCCATTTTCCATGAAGCAGTGTCCAGCAGAGGGCAAGACTGCTCTGCAGCAAGGCAAAATCCTTCCTAAAGCCCAGCAGTGCAAGCAGGTCCTGCCTGTATGTCCCCTTAGCTGAAAGGTTTTCTCTAATCAACTCCCAAGTATCCCCCACAGTGTCTCCAATCTCATTCAGATTTCATTCCTACCCCTGCATGAAGTAATTCAGAATAGAGCTGACTTATTTTATGACTTCTCACCTCTACATCACCACCTGCTTTTCTCCCCCCAGACAAACAGAAACCAGGAACCTCCATGGTATCAGAGAGGTAAGGCTGCTCATGCCACCCACATCTACTGAGAGTGCCTGTTTAATCCCAGAGCTAATTTTAGCAAGGAAATTAGTCTGCTTTGGTTATTTCAGGTGGAAGGAAGCTTGTCAAGACATCTTTGAGAGAGTTAGAAAAGCAAAATCAGCTTTGATAACACCTCATGGTCTGATAAACACATAAATAGATTAATATTTAGGGGGCTCATCCCATAGCTGCACTGAGAGAAGCCTCCCCACCTACCCAAAGCAGGAAGTTGATTATCTTCCTTGGCTAGATAGAGCCTTAAAGTCTAAACTGGAGTTTCTGGATTTCAGAGCAGTTTCAGATATCTCCCAAGATGCCCATTACTGTTTCCCAGTGACAGCAGGACAAAGAGCCCCAGTTCAGAGACTTTTGGGAGAGAAGCATCAAGCAGAGAATGGTCCATCAGAACCCCATGGTCCATCAGAACCCCATGGTCCATCACTGCTATTCCAGAGGAGAGGCTGAATGTGGGAAAACAGCAGGAAATGAGCTGGAAGGGACCAAAACATATTGCTGCTATTTTTCCATCTGATAGTTTCCTAAATCCTGCTTTGGAAAGAGACCAGAGACACAGGGAGCAAAGTCTGTGACTATTTAGGTGCCAAATTTGCATCAGCTTCAGTGGTCACTAAATACCCTTCACGATCATGATCCAAGAGATCTGAAGCCATTGAGGTAGAACATGCCAGAAAAGAGGACAGTGCCTAAGGTTCCCTGACCCCAAAGTCATCCAGCCTCCACTGGCAAGGAATGCACATCCCAGCCCTCAAGGTAGCAAAAAAGGGTAATTCCACCTTCCCAAGCCTTGTGACTCCCTATAGATGGGCCTGAATCAGGACAGCAGCTCAGTGGGTGGTAGAAACCCAACCTGGTGCCCTGCACCAGCCTCAGCCTTGCCTGTTTGTCTCCAGCTCTCTGCAAAGAAATTTTGTCCCTGGAGGTGTCCAAAAAACACCTGGACATGGCACTCAGTGCTCTGGTCTGCTTGACCAGGTGCTGATTGCTCAAAGGTTGGACTCTATGATATTGGAGGTCTTTTCCAACCTCAGTGACTCTGTGATTCTGTGGTTCACTCTCTTGTTTCCCAGAGTAATTAATTATCTCCTTTCCTTGGCAGCTGCTCAGCAGACACGAGCCAGAAGGGGAACAGCATCACTCTGATCTCCATGAAGAACATCAACACCAACAACAGCATGAGCTACCCCCCGTCAGAAAAGGTTTCCCTTTTCAGCCTTGCTTTTTAGGGAATCAGCTGGGGATCATTTCTCTGGCTGGATAAGAGCATGCCTTGAGGTATTTCTTTGCTCTTTTATTCCTTCAGAAATATGACAAAAACCAGCTGCCACCAAACTTCTAAAGGTCCAAACTGCTTCCAGTGAGCCTGGTGAAAAGTTTGAGTGCCCATCTCAGGTTTACCTGGGCTGGCTGAACTCGAGGTGCCAAGTTTACCTCATGTACACAGGTGACATCACTTGTGCCCAGCTGCAAAGCTGGAGGGGTTTGCCATTAAATGGAGAGGTCTGTGAGAAATCAAGGTCTCACCCTCCAGCCCAGCTTATCCACTCCTGCCCCTCAGGTGGTTGAAGCACATCCCCACCATTGCTCTCAAGTCCATCCCACACGAGGAATTCATATCATTTTCAGTTGTTTTAAAGCTGGGACTGAGTTTGGGAGAACACATTGCTCTACTGCCTTTGTCAGCCCAGCCAGGCCACTGATGACCACATTTTTTTCTTTTGGCAGGTGCTATGAAGCCAAGAGCCCAGAGCTTGAAGCTGACACGTGACAACCAGCAGTGGCTTTCTAGGTTCTTTTTATTTTTCCTTCGGGGAAAGAGCAAGGGTGGACTTTATATATAAATTATTATGTCCTTTCTGATCAGTACATTTACAGTAGTGTCCTACATAGCTTCCCCACCTGGGGCCTAAGGGCTTTCTCCAGTTACAGCCTGCCACACTCAGTGGTTGATATCTAACTCTATTTTTGATATGCCTTCAAACACTCAGATAATTCCAGCAGCAAGAAGCACCAAGGCACCATCCACTTCACTAATAAACCTCTGCCTTAGATGAATGGCCTTTATAGTCTGTGCCAGGCAGTCACAGGCTCGTTAATCAGCATAGCCCCACGTGGTGCCAGACCCGTGCATTGGGACAGCCTGATCCGAAGCTGAAGGCCTGATGGGACTTAAATGCCCAAGTTCTGGGTCAAATCCCAGCATGACTGCTCCAAGCCCCTTATCCCCAGTGCCCTCATTGTCCCCACAGCAGTGGGATGGTCACATCCCCCTACCTCACAGGGCTGTTGTGAGGCCTCGTTAGGCTCTGTCTGTAAAGCGTTTGGAGAGCTGTGAATTAAAGGTGCTGCTGAAATGCAAATTGCCATCTTAAACACTTTATTAATATTGTTATTCATAACAACGGAGCTTCAGGAAGGCAGATCATTATCTGCCCACGTGCTCAGCTGAAGTGTAAGGAACAAAGACCCTGCACAGATCAGGGTTTATCTCAGTATAAAATGAATGGCCACAAGCAAAACGCTGAGCTCCTTCAGCTCCTGGAGTGTGGCAGGCCAAGTTTGCCAGGAGAGCTTCCAAGGGAAATATAGGGTGGATATTAGGAAAAAGTTTTTCACAGAAAGGGTGATAAAGTTCTGGAATAGCATGCCCAGGGAGGTGGTGCAGTCACCATCCCTGGATGTGTTTAAAAACAGACTGGATGTGGCACTGGGTGCCAGGGTTTAGTTGAGGTGTTGGGGCTGGGTTGGACTGGATGATCTTGAAGGTCTCTTCCAACCTGGTGATTCTGCGAATTCTGAGTGGTCTCCACCACTGCTTCCCCAAAGCTTCCTGGGACCAGGAAGAGCAGCATCCCCTTGTGCAATGCCAGAGGCAGCTGTGCTTTGCAGCTGGCAAGGAAATGTTCAGGAAAAAAAATAAAAAAAGCAACATTTTCAAAGCTCCTGATAAGAGCCAACATACTTTTAACCTCTGACATCTGCACCGGGTAGTTTAATAAGTTGTTTCTTAATAAATGAAGTTTTTCTGGTAACATTTATGAAAAGTAAAATGTTGTCACTCAGCCAGGCTCCACCAGACTGGTGAGTTTCCTTAACACAGAGTCCCAGATAATTCCCAGTTAGATGGACCCAGACAGCTCCAGTTCCCAGAGACCTGTGACTCCACACAACGAGCACAAGAAGTAGATTTTTAGTGAAAGTAAAGCTTTAACAAATCTCCCTGGACCTCTGAGATTCCATAGGATCTTGCCACTGTTTTCCCTCCTTTGACCTCCTTCTTCCCACAGGCCCTTGAGGGTCTTAAAATGAGGGTGGGCAGGCCCTGGCACAGGGTGCCCAGAGCAGCTGTGGCTGCCCCTGGATCCCTGGCAGTGCCCAAGGCCAGGCTGGATGGGCTTGGAGGAGCCTGGGATGGTGGAAGGTGTCCCTGGCAGGTGGAATGAGGGGAAACCACCAAGAGCATTAACAGTGATGGAGGCAACCAGGAAATGTCCTGTAGTGAAGGGCCAGAACAGGACACAGCCCTGCCCTTGGGGTGCCCCAGCAGTGCCAGCACAGGGGACGGGCACTGCCCTGTCCCTGCTGCCACCCAGGGCTGGCACAGCCCAGGGGCCATCGGCCTCGTGCCCACCTTGGGCTCACGTTCAGCTGCTGTCACCAGCGCCCCCAAGCCCTTTCTGAAGCTGTTCCAGAGTGTCCAGAGGAGGGGCCGGGGCTGGGAAGGCTCTGGAGGAGCACCCGAGGAGGGCTGAGGGCACTGGGCTGGTTCAGCTGGGTGCTGGCACTGCCCAGGCTCCCCAGGGAATGGGCACGGCCCGAGGCTGCCAGAGCTCCAGGAGCCTTTGGAGAGCCAGGGATGCACAGGGGGATTGCTGGGGGGTCTGGGCAGGGCCAGGAGCTGGACGGGATGATCCTGGTGGGTCCCTTCCTGCTCGGGGCATTCCACAATTCCATGACATTCCATAATTCCATAATTCCACGGCATTCCACAACTCCACGATTCCACCATTCCGTGACCTCCCGCTCCCCTCAGAACCCCCATGACGTCACCGCCCTTCGCCGTGACGTCACGCCCCGCCGGCGCCGCCGGGCCCGCTCCCAGCAGCCCCCGCGCACAAGATGGCGGCGCGGGGCGGCGGGCGGTGAGCGAGGGGCGGCGGCGGCCGCGGGCCGACATGACCTACACGGCCGAGCAGCTGGACGGGGTGCAGCGGTGAGCGGCAGCGCGGGGCCGCGGGAGCTCGGCGGGCGGCGGGGAGGGGCGGGGCGAGCCCGGTGCGCAGCGGGGAGCGGGCCCGGGGCGCCCCGGTATGACCCCGTGTGCGCCCTCAGGATCAAGCGGTGCCGGGATTACTACGAGATCCTGGGCGTGAGCCGGGACGCCGGCGAGGAGGAGCTGAAGCGGGCGTACCGCAGGCTGGCCCTCAAGTTCCACCCCGACAAGAACCGCGCGCCCGGAGCCACCGAGGCCTTCAAAGGTGAGGGGGCCCGGGGGCACCGGGGGGCAGCGCCGGTGCCCAGCGGAGCCGGGAGGGGTCACGGACACTGCAGCGTCCTCACAGGACCCCGCTGCGGCTCCGCAGGGTTTGCAATTCTCTCTGCAAAATACGCGTCTCCCTTAGAAACGATGGGAATGCATCCCAAGTCCCATTCCCAGATACTTCTGAGGAGTTTTACAAGGGTCTGGAGGAGCAGGACACAGGGAATGGCATCTACACTGTCAGAGGGCAGGGATGGATGGGATATTAGGAAGAAATTCTTCTCTGTGAGGGTGCTGAGGCCCTGTCACAGGGGTGCCCAGAGCAGATGTGGCTGCCCCTGGATCCCTGGAAGTGTCCAAGGCCAACTTGGATGGGGCTTGGAACGGCATCGTCAAGGGGTGCCCAGAGCAGATGTGGCTGCCCCTGGATCCCTGGAGTGTCCAAGACCAACTTGGATGGGGCTTGGAACGACATCGTCAGGTGGGAGCTGTCCCTGCTGATGGCAGGGAATTGGAATGAGGTGATCTTCATGGTTCCTTCCAACCCAAGCCATTCTGGGATTCAGTGATACTGAAGAAGGTTCAGAATTTGGAACTGGCACTGGCCATGCAGGAGAATTGAGTGCTTGTCATCAACAACTGCACCTTGTCATGAATAAATTTTTATTTACATATATGTGTATAAAAATATGAAATTAAATCCAGCATGCAGTGTCTCAGTGATGCTGCAGTGTTACTGTCTAAACTCATACACATCTCCCCTTCCCATGCAGCCCAGCATGAGGAAAGCCAGTGACTCATTCAGTCTGTTGAAACAAGGAGCTTCTGGAGGGCTGGTTTTTATCTGTTTGTGTTTGAGTTGTATTTGTCTATGAACTTGTTCTGTCAGAGGTCAAAGAAGAAGATGAGCCAGACAAACCCTTCTGAGTGGTTGGATGTGAGGTGTGAAATAGATGTGCCACAGAGCTTCAGGAGCATCTCAGCCAGCAGGAAAAACTTGGGATAGCCCTATGCATTTTAACTGGTGCCTGCAGTTATTAACTTTGTGTTAGCTGTCTGTGGGATATGGAGGTGCACTCAGACCAAACTTGCATTTGGCTTGAGCTGATAAAATTCTCCATTCTCACCCAATTTCTTGGCTGAAGTGAACTCTCATGTCAGTTTTACAAATATTTCAAGTCCCTGCATATACTTGGACACTTTTGTGTTTCTCCTGTTATCAGTGACAGCAGGAGTGGTTTCATCACAGGTGGTGGCAGGGCTGTTACACATCTTTTGTAGAAGTAGCTCAGTCTTTGGTCAAGCACAGATTTCCTAGGCTTGTTTGGACTTTTTTTGCTGCTGCACTTCCAAAAGTGTGAGCTCTGGGAACGTAACACTGGTTTTAATTCCCTCTCCAGCAATAGGCAATGCTTTTGCAGTTCTGAGCAACCCTGAGAAACGGCTCCGCTACGATGAACTCGGCAGTGACCACGAGCACGTCAGCACTGGCCAGGCCAGGCACTACAATTACTACACAGAATTCGAAGCAGACATCACACCAGAAGAAATATTCAATGTGTTTTTTGGTGGGCACTTCCCTACAGGTCAGTACCTGGCTGCAGTGGATTCAAAGGGCAGTGGACTGACTAACCCTGAGGGAATGGCTGGAGCTGGGCCAGGGCAAGGCCAGGCTGGATTCTGGGAGTATTCCTTTCTCCCCCCAGAGGGTGCTGGCCCTGCTCAGGCTCCCCAGGGAATGGGCACAGCCCCGAGGCTGCCAGAGCTCCAGGAGCCTTTGGACAGCAGAGATGCACAGGGGGATTGCTGGGGGTCTGTGCAGGGCCAGGGCTGGATGATCCTTGGGAGTCTCTTCCAACTCAGCATATTATGTGATTCTGTGAACCATGAGGAAGTTCAGCTTCCCTTGGGACTGCTCAGGGAGTTGATGATATATCTGAAAAGAGCAGAAACCTTTTCACATTTGATTTCTGCCTTTCTTTCATTCCCTCCATCATCTGAAGCCAGTAATGGTATGGGAGGTAACAGAGGATGTGAATGAGAAGGGATCAGAGTTGTTTTCCATGATGGTTGGACTCAGTGACCTGAGAGGTCTTTTCCAACATGAACAGTTCCATGCCTGGGTTGTACTTGTGGCACCTGACAGCATTCCAGGCCAGCAGGGCCCAGCTCCTGGAGCTGTGGTCTCAGGGGAAGCCGGAGCTCCTGTGATTCACAGCAGCCTGTGCTGTAATGGAGTCACAGCCTGGGAGCTCAGCAAGTGCTGCCTGCCAGGGAAGGATCCAGGGCTGTGCAGGATCCAGGGCTGTGCAGGATCCAGGGTCTGTGCAGGATCAGTGTTGCAGCAATGGGAGCTGCACCTGGAGCAGCTTGGTACGTGTCTCAGCCCAGCCTTGGCGTTTGGATTTGTAGGAAAAATAGAAAGATCCTGCAAGATCACTGGATTAAAAGGAAATTTGAAGGTTGTGAGGACTTCAAGGGCCTTCCTGGCAGCATCTAAGGAATTGCTTTAGCACTCCCAGGAACTTTTCACCACCAAGGTGTCACAAAAAGTGAGGTACACACCACTTAGTACAATCTGAAGACACACAGACGAGTAGTTACTTGCTAAAGCTTGCTGTGAGTGGTGCATGTTGCAGCTGAGGGGACCTGGGATCCCAGACTTGCACCAGTGGATGTGCAGAGCCAACCCCAGCATGGTGTAATTCCAGCTGGAGTCTGCAAGTTTTCCATCTCTGACTGTGCAAGGAATTGCCTCTGGATGTGTCCTGTGTGGGACATCACCCTCATGGAATGGGCCTGTGGGGAACTGGGATGCTTGGAGTTGAGGACAGGAAATTGAGGAGCTGTGGGAGGAGTTTGGGTATGGGGCATGGCAGGTTTCTCAGGGACACTGGCATGGAGGAGAAAATGGGAATTTTTGGCAAAGCAGCAAAGAGTAAAAAAGTAAAAATGTGATTTTGTAGTAGTAGGTGTTGCCAGTAAACAAGAGTTTCCTCACTGGGCTTTTGAGGGCAGGTTTATGGCTTTATTTTTACTGAACAGTTTTTCTCTATGGATATTCCATGGAAAAATAGTTAAAATGTTAAACGTGATAAAACTCAAAGGAGACTCCACTTGGCAGAGTGTTGCAGTTGTAACTAAGAGAGGATACAAGTTCTTCACATAAAAAATAAATGCATATGGAACAAAAGAAACCTCTGCCTGAAATCCTTGGAGAAATTTAAAATTTGGGAAAACTTTTTTTCTAGGCACCCCTGTAAAAGCTGTTCTTCTTTTCCCACACTGGCTGCTTCTTTTGACAGCTTGATAAAATCCTGTCTGAGCAATGTTGAACGATAGAAATAAACTTTCTTTTTTTCCCAAAAGCACCTTTCCTCCTTGGAGCCAGCCTGGCTTGGCTCACTGTTGGAGCTCTGACTGCACACATGCCTGAAGCTTGGAAAATCTTTGAACAAGCAGTGGAACAGAGGTTTTGACACAATAGCAGAGGTCACCTTTGCCCAGGTTTCTTGCAGAATTCTTTGGGAAACTCAAAAAAAGGGCAGGATAAGAGTATAAAATAATGTGACATCTTTCCCAAGGCTTAAAAATAGTTTTGCATTTCTGTTGTGATGATAAGCCACAGATTTCAATTCTCTAGCACAAAGATATTCTGAATTTCAAAAGAGGAGAGCACAGCTATTATTAAGATATTCATATGGTGATAAAATCAGATCCTGGGCTTCAAATTGAAGCAGCAAATGCAATTCTTCCCTCATTTTAGATTTTTTAAAAATAAATCAACCACATTCTGTGTGCAGGAAAGAAAATCCTGAATGGTTCTCCTTTTTTACTCTTTTAAAAATCTCTTTCTTTATTATAAAATAATTAAGTAAAATTATTAATGGCTTGAAGGCAGAGGAATTAGAAATGAGGGTAGAAGACCACATTCAGTAATTATGGGAGACCATAATTCACAGCCTGAGCATGGTGAAGCAAATTCATTTTCCTGCCACAGCCTTGCAAGTGAATGTGACACGAACAGCATTAAAATATGAGATAAAATCATACAAATCAGAACATGTTTCTGCAGCTTAATTTAAATTAAGATGGATTGGAGCATACTACAATTTCTCTGGTAGACTTTTTGGAATAACATTGTGGTGGTTTAATTCTGAGGTGGTTTGTGCTTTTTACTTTGAGATCTCCCAGCTGTAATTCTGGCTGTGGAGTATAAACCTGGATAACTCAGTAGAAGCTGAAGAATCCAGGTGAGTACCAGCAGCTGGGTGAGACATGAGTGTGTCCTGGTTTCTTTGCAGGGAATATCCACATGTTCTCCAATGTAGCCAGAGATGCTCACTATTACCCACGGAGGCACCGGGCCGAGAGGGCGTGGACACAGGAGCCAGAGGAGGAGGAGCACAGGCCACAGGTAGCTGGGAACAGGGATCTCCTCAGCTTAAATATTTAAACAGCTCACCAGGGTGAGGGATCCTCTTCCAAAGCCAGGACAAACCCTCCCAAGCTTGAGTGCTCAGTGTTTATCCTCAAGGGCCACAGCCACACTGGGTATTTTCTTTGTCACTGGATTGGCTTTTATTAACCACTGCTGTAAAGATCTGTTGTATTTCAGCATCTCAGGCACTCCAGTTTCTGTCACTGAGGGTTTTGCTGCTGCTTGATTTTTGCAAGCTCCAGTGCTTGGTAATCCAGCAACAATGAATCCAAATGGGGACTGGTGATGGACGTGGAAGCAGTGGCTTGTCCTCAATGTGTATTTCATCCTTCAGTAAATGAGCACCCAGGGGCTGCACAGGCCTCTTCCAGCTGGGGACGGGATGGGCTTGGGACACATTGCTGCCAGCTGAGACTTCCAGATGAGACACAAGGTGTCCTTTGTTGTCAGTGCACATACACACCTGCCACCTGCCTTGGCAAGATCTTCCTCTGGAGACAGTCTGTTAACCTCCAGGGATCATTCTCCAAGGAAGATGAGTTTTGCCTTGTGAGTCTCAGGCTCAGAAAAAAACCCTGGTACAGCTGATAGACAGCTAAGCTGGGAGAAGTGAATCCAGCCCCTCATTTCAGGAAAGACACTGAGGAGCTGGAGCGTGTCCAGGGAATGGAACAGAGCTGGGAAGGGGCTGGAGCCCCAGGAGAGGCTGAGGGAGCTGGGAAGGGGCTCAGCCTGGAGAAAAGGAGGCTCAGGGGGGACCTTGTGGCTCTGCACAGCTCCTGACAGGAGGGGACAGCCGGGGGGTCGGGCTGTGCTCCAGGGAACAGGGACAGGAGGAGAGGGAACGGCCTCAGGCTGGGCCAGGGCAGGCTCAGGGTGGGCACAGCAGGAATTTCCCCATGGAAAGGGTGCTCAGGGATGGGGAGGAGCTGCCTGGGGGGATTTGGAGTCCCCATCCCTGGAGGTGTCCTGGATAGGGCTGGAGGTGGCACGGAGTGCTCTGGGCTGGGGACAAGGTGGGGATCAGGCTCAGCTTGGACTCCATGGTCTGGGAGAGCTTTTCCAACCTCAGTGGTCCCGGGATCCTGTGAATCCCACCTACTGCTACATCAGGAATCCTTGTTGCTATCCCAAGGCAGAGGGCAAAGCCTAAAGAGCTGCATATGATATTTTCCTCTGCATAAGAAAAGGCATTTTAGAAGCCAGTTTAGAAAGAAATGGAAGAGCAGGAGGAAAGATCAATGTTTTCTCTTTGATAGTGTTTCCACTCTTTTGTTCTGCCAAATGAATCTAATCAAAGGCCGGGTGCTTGCATCCTGTCTGAAGTTACACTGCATGGGAGCTCTTAACCCTTTACTGCTCAGGGCTTGGGCAGAGGCTGAGATCTTTGCAATGGAGAGCAAATTCAGAGGGTGCAGGAAAGCTGTAGGTACGCAGGAATTGCAGGGTGTTCCTGCAGGCTGGATTGGACACTGACAGGTACAGTAGTGCTGTGGGCACTGCGAAGGAAGGGGCAGAAAGAAAGGGAAAGAAAATTGTGTCCAAGAGTGTTCTGATATTATTAATAAAGGTTATTTAGAAATTAGAATGTCTTCCCTCTCAAAATCACAAAGTACTTCCTCTTTTTCTTCAGAGTTTACATGTAACATGTTGTTGATCTGTGATTGATAGCCTGGCTTCTGTGAACAGATGCCTTTTTCCATCTCTGTATTTTCTTGACTGCTAATCCTTGTACTTTTCAGAATTCATACTCTGCATTTATCCAGTTGATGCCAGTTTTCATCATCATAATAGTGTCAGTTATAACCCAGCTGATGGCCACCAACCCACCCTACAGCTTATTCTACAAATCGTAAGTCCTTTA
The DNA here is from genome assembly GCF_014805655.1 of Passer montanus. Taxonomy (NCBI): domain Eukaryota; kingdom Metazoa; phylum Chordata; class Aves; order Passeriformes; family Passeridae; genus Passer; species Passer montanus. Next base: position 59,405 of record NW_024363049.1, on the reverse strand, counting down.
AAACCACATTTTTCTGCTGCTGCTGTTTGCAGTATGGAGGCTGATGGAAGTTGGGTTTGACAGCAAAATGCACATTAATGTTCTGCTTTTTATAGAAAATGTTACCAGTTTGTAAATAAGGAAATACCAACAGCCTGCACTGCTGAGTTCTGAGCACTGTGATGTTACCTGTGGAGAGCTTCAGTGCACAGGGTGCTGAACTGTGAGGGTCAGAAGCCTTGCTCAGCTGGCACATAATGGTTTTGCACAGTGATACAGGATGGGGAGTGTGGATGTAGATCAGCCTCTCATCTGACCAAACCCCAGAATCTGTGGATCACCCCTGAGGTTCCTCTGAAAAGCAGCTAAAAAATGAAACCTGTGGTTTGCAGTATAAATCCAGATCTTTTCTGGAGCATGAATTCCACTGGAAGCTCAACAAATCGTTAAAGCCTGGAAATGCCCTGGTTTAACCTCTCCAGAGAATCAGGGCCCTGGGAACTAGCAGGCTCAGGGAGCAGAAGGACCCAGCAGAGCTGCTGTCCTGGGAGCTTGTGGGGCAGAGGAAAACCCATGTGCTGCTCTCAGCTTCCAGGGCTGGAGGAGGGAAAGAGCTGACCTGGGCTGGCCCTTACTCAGAGAGAAGTGGGGTTGGCAGGTTTGGGGCAGCCAGCAGAGTGCTCCAAATAGTCCCCTTGTTCCCTTCTGGGAGTAAAACTGCCCAAGTGCAGCCTTGCCCTGCTCTGCTCTGCCACAGCAGCCCAACATCCCTCATTGTTTTACCACACGATGTCAGTGTGAGGCCCCCAGGAAAGAAAAGGAGGGTGGATGTTTTTAGGGTGGCTTTTTTTTCCCAGAGAGTGTTTTTGCTATCTGCCAGTCCCATGTGAAACCTCCCACACTGCCCCCACAGCAGCTGAGCTGCTTTTCTTCACCACCTCCCCTTCTCCTGGTGATGGGAGAGAGTCAGGCCTGAGCCTGGTTCAGAGTTAGGCTGTTTATCTAAATCATAGCCTTAAAACACTGAACAGCCTAAAAACCAAAAGAAACTGGGGACACCTCTGAGACACAGGGAGGAGAAGGAAAAGAGTCCAGGAAAAAGGGGCAAACAGGATTCTTTTGAGTGTAACCTTTGTGTTTTGGCTGTCTGCCTCTCTCTGGGGGCAGTGATTTGAGCAGAGGCCTTGGGTATCTGCTTAAATAAGGAAATTCACTCCAGGAGTGCAGTTTCACCCAGTAACTGTGTCAGAGGAGCTGATTCTTCCAACAGGGTATTTTCCAGCCTGTTCCATGCCTCACTTTGCTTACTTATGATTATAAAACCTTGAAGAAAAGTGTAACTAGAATCCCCCCTTGCTAAATTGTATTTCTACTAAAGTATCCAAAAAATGGGAAAATCTAGATCCACCTGCATTGTGCCCTAAGTCTTTAAAGACTCTGGGATATTTTCCTATGGTTGTAGCAGGATGGTGGGTTCTGTTTGTACTTCACAGCTTGCTGTCCCTGAGATTGTAATTTCCTGACTTGATGGTTGAGGGAGCCATAATCCTGCAGAAATGAACTGTACAAACATTCCTGTAAATATTTTCTTCTAGAAGTGCTAATATGGAGAAACAGCTCTTGGTATTTTGAGGTCTGAACTGCTGATACATCTGATTTCTCCCTTCTGCTCCTACAGGTCCATAGGCCATGTTGTCAGCAGAGAAACAGAGAACTTGCAGGTGCCTTACTATGTTGATAAAAACTTTGAAAAGAATTATCAAGGAGCAGAACTTCAGGAGCTTGAGAAAACAGTTGAGAAAGATTACATAGACTATATTCAGACCAGCTGCTGGAAGGAGAAACAGCAAAGTAAGTTATTTCTGTCCCAAGGGTGTTTCAGGGGCTGGGGGGTGGCTGTGCTTCACAAAGCTCTGCTGGTTTTAGCCTCAGTTTCCAGTCCTTGTAACATCTCAGCCTTGCACTGGTTTAAGGTGTGCCACATCTGCTCCTAACAGTGAATTTGCTATTCTTGAGATCTGTCAAAATCCATTTTAAGTGATTCTGAGAGATGAGTGGAAAGTAGACTTCACCATTTAAGACACTTTTTTCTGCTCAGGTTTTATGCTTGAATAACCCTTAGTGATGTTTTAAACATACAACCCACCACATTTATCCAGCCCTGACAGATTGCTAGGCTGGAAAAGATCTTGAGACATCACCTATTCCACGTTTCCTTTGTTGGAGCAGAATCAGTTTTGCTTTGGCTGTCTCCACAAGAAGTTTCTGTAACTTTTTCCTTAAAATTTCTCCAAGAGTCCCGAGTGTGTCCAGGTGCTCTTGGCTCCCTTGCAGTGGGCTGTGTTCCTGGTATCAGTTTTCAGAGCATGCTTCTGTGGTTTGGGTGTTATTTGCATTTTCTATCTTTAGCTGAGTTACAGATCATGTTTTTCACCATTTTCAAGTCTTTCAAAAACAAGAATTGAATGCAGAAAGGAAGAACACACATGTGAGCATTCAGAATTGTTATTCTCACTCAGCCCTGAGTGGATCAGTGGCACAAAAAAAAGGCATGTTAACCCATATTTTATTGCTTGTTAATTGCTACTAATCTGGTTCGTTGAAGAGATAGCAAATTCCTGCTGTTGCATAATGGTAAGAAATAACAGAAATCAAATCACAAGGAGTAGCTTAGGCTGGGATGTTGTGACTGGTTTCATTCAGTGATTTTATTCACCTAAAGTGCTCATCACCTTCAAATGAGTCACCACTTAGTGCTGCTGTGTGTAAAGGAAGCTGGAACAAGTGTGAATGTACAGTAGCAGCAGACAAGCTGCTTTCACACACTGGTGAGGGTTTTTAATTACTCTGTGCAGAACACTCCTCAGCACACTCCTAAAAGGTGCCTTTGCACTTGTTTTCAGTTTCTTTACCAATTTATCTAAAGAAGACTCATTTAATCCTAAAGGAGAGGTAACTAGTGTTGCTAACTCCAGGTTCTTTACAGGTGTTTGATGGGAAGGCTTGTTTTGGCTTACTTTACATAAAAGTTACCAATCCTGCTTTTAAAGAAAAATAAAAAAAATACGTAGGCTCTGAAGTTAAAAAGGAAAAGAACATATAATATAAGACCATAAAAGCCCTGAAGTTTTTGGTGTGTTTATCAGTTTTGATTATCTGTGGCTGGCAGGAGCAGCCTCCAGGGATAGTGTGGATGTTCATACTCATAAATGTACGCTTGCTAAGGGGGAGAGTTTCTTTCTTACAGAAAAATCCCTTTAATTGACCTCGTGCAGTTGAAAGTCACCACATTGTCTCACAGAGAGCTGGAGCTGGGGAGAGCCCAGTCCCAAAGAGGGGACAAGGTTTGTGAGTCTGAGAGAGCCCAGGAGCCAGAGAGGGGAGATGATCCAGCCTGGAATGCCAAGTGCCTGCCAAGCCATGCTCCTCCAGAGCTTTGTGCACTCAGGGGTTGTGTTGGTCACCAGCTACAAATACATTCACAGCAGCCACAGTTAGCATAGCCTGAGGCCACTGCTGTCATTAAAAACTCACCGTTTTCAGAGTGCTTCCCATCCTGGCCATAGCTGAGACTGGGCTGACCTTAGGACAGTCATGTTTGTAAAAATAAACTCTGAGTACAGGATGGAGTGCTGGGGAAATGTTCTGCAGATGCTGAGGCGGTTCTTAGTCAGCTGTTGCTGCACAGTCCTGGTCCCTTAATCCTTGCTGAAGTGTTGGAATTGGTGTGATGAGTTTTTGTCAGTTAAATGCCTATTTATAGTACATTTGTTGTGTTTACTGAGGGCAGATTTCCCTTGAGCACCAGCAAAACAGACAGAGATGAGTAGTTCAGGAACAGCTTGGGTTTTAAAGTCCTTCATTTTAAGACTTGAAAAGCATTACCTGGTGTCCAATAACATTTTTAAAAAAACCCTTTAAAATAATGGATTGGTTGTACGTTGTTCAGCCAGTCAGTTTTACAGTGCCGCAGCAGACTCAGCAGAGCAGTGTGTGAAAGTTGGGTGTGCTGTGGGTTTGGGTCTTCTGAAATCTGGGGCACAGTTAGGTTCAAAAAGCACATGCCAGGTTTTACAGGAGATGTTTCAGGTGGGATGGCTCAGTTGTAAAGTGAGACTGCAGAGAGCTCGGACTCACAAAACGGCAACTGAAAACCAAGTCAGGATAAGTATCACAGAATCATGGAGTGGTTTGGGTTGGAAAGGGCCTTAAAGCTCATCCAATTCCACCCCTTGCCATGAGCAGGGACACCTCCCACTGTCCCAGGCTCCTCCAAGCCCCAATGACCAACCTGGCCTTGGGCACTGCCAGGGATCCAGAGGCAGCCCCAGCTGCTCTGGGCACCCTGTGCCAGGGCCTGCCCACCCTCCCAGGGAGGAATTTCTTCTGTATATCCCGTGTAAATATAGCTGGAATTCAATATTTTAGAACTTCCTTGGAGAAAAGGCTTCAGAAGAACTACTGTGTAACAGATTGAAACCCACAAGGAGCAAATGTGATGGAATGAATGCTGTCAAAAGTGCAGGGAATAATTTTCCTCAATTGGATAAGTGTAAACTGAGATTCTCCAGTGCACAGCTCCAGGGACTCTGGGCTCAGGGACAATTACCTGAGCCTGTTTTTTACTGGAGGCTTGACAAGGCTGTGCCCAGCACTGCTTGAGTGGCATTTGGTTATAAACGTGGAAATGGATTCCTGCTCTAAAATGAGCTGTTCCTGCCTGTCAGTTTGTGAAGCTTTTCAGTGAGTGGGAGGAGGGTAAATGGCTTTAAATTTCAGTGGGACGGGGACAGAATTCGTAAGGCATGAAAGGATCTATTGAAGTTCTTTCCACTCTGAATAATTTTGTAAAATGAGGGGCTTGTAAGGTGTATAAAAGCTCTTTGGAAAATGGAGTGTCATCAGGTAGCCTGTGCTTACGGAGATGTTGACCTTTTCAGAAGTAAATTACTGCTGTTCTCCTCGGTGCATCTAATCCTGCAGCCAAATTATTCTGCGGGGAGAAACCTATATTAAGACTTCCTCAGCTAATCAGCAAAAGCAACTTCTCTGAATTACTGGGAGGAAATAATTTAAACAATGGAATTATTTCAGTTTTATGTGGCTTTTGAGAAGAAGGGGAACAAAATGCAAAGTACATTTGAGATTATTAATGAAAGGGCAGGGAGGCCTTTCAGACGAGTCCCTTGGGTAGCTGTTCACCTCCCTGGCTTCAATACCCACCAAAATTAAAATTTAGAAGTGCCACAAGGATAACAAAGCACTTAGAAACAGTACTTTAATGGAGGCTCAGGACTTCATCCTAATACATCTTTTTTTTTTATCTTTCAGAGTCTGATTTGTCCAATTTGGCCAAGCTCTACAGAGATGAGCGGTTAAAACAGAAAGCAGAGTCCCTGAAACTCGAGCACTGTGAGAAGCTCTCCAGTCTGATTGGGATGCATAAAGGGGGCTGACCAGGACGCACACGTTCCATGCTTTTATTTATTGCTGGTCTAACTTATGTTTTTATTTTCCTCCATGTGAAAAGGAAGGAGTCTGTTGTAAAGAGTGTAGATATTGGAGTCCTCCTGCAGGCAGTGCAGAGAGGGGCTGGCACAAGCTGCAGGGCTGCTGTTTGCTGTAATATATCCTGTACATTAGATTTGGGTCCAAGGACCAGTGGCACTTTGTAAATTCATTCCCCAGGACACGCTCTGAGCTCGGACCCCAGCTGTGTGGGTGGTTTGTCTGCCATCCAGGCTGTGTGTGCTTCCCAGGAGAGCAGGCTCCTCTCTGCTTCCCTTGTTTCCTATGGATCTGCAGCTCCCTGGATCCCCGGAGAGCGCCGTGCTGGGGCTGGCTGTCACCTCCCCCTGTCCCTCCGGGCTGTGCCACAGAGCTGGGGTGGTTCCAGTGCAGGAGGGACAGTCCCTGCCTGAGGGCAGCCCCTGAGCACATTCCCAGCTCTCCCGTGTGTGTCCGTGCTGCTCCCAGGGAGGGCTGTGCCCGTCCTGACACCAGCATGGGAGCCTGGGAATTGCACCCATTCCAGTGTCTGCCAGACTGCTGGGAAAGCAGCACTGTGGTCATTCCCTCCTCTGTTTCCAGTGGCATATTTCGAAGCTGGCTGTTCCATTCTGGTTTTTATCTGCACACTCCCCCAGCTCTCCCAGGATCCTGCATTTTCCGGTACAGTTCTCATGTAGCATATTTTTACTCTGTTGAGCAGCTATGAATGTTTCACTGTAGGCATGATACTGCAAAGAGAAAAATTCATGTGGCAATGTCCTGTTTTTTCTTGGTCCTCCTTCACACAGCCAGGCCTTGAAGGCAGGTTGATGCTGGGTTGTCCTGGTGAGCAGCAGAGCAGTGTTAGAGCAGTGTTGCTGCAGTTGAGCACCATGAACCCCCCAAGGCAGTCTGGTGTATGCCCTGCATGGAATGATCTGCTCTTCCAGGGAATTCCTGCCCGGGGTGGGGGCTCACAGAGCAGCACTGCTCCCCTCTGACCCTGGGAACGGGAGTCAGTGACACCTGAGCAATGCTCTGCTGTTGCCACATGCCTGAAACTCGAGTCACACAGGATGCACAGGTGGCCTTGGCTGAGACCTGAGGAGTAAATGCTCAAAAGCTTGGGAAATGCCAGGATTAAGCCTGCCTTTAAAGCTGACTGTGTGCTGGGCACTGGTGCAGGGGGGTAGGAGTCTCACTGGATGGAACTGGAGATGTTGGTGCCACAGTGTGTCCCCTCCATGTCCTGTCCCATCCATACAGCCCTTGGAGGTTTGGCAAGAAAGGAAGCTGGGGGAAAAAAAACTTTCCTGGGGTCTGCACAAGGATGAGGGATTGGTTTGAGGCCTGGTGCTTCTGTACACCAGCCCTAAACATCCCAGGAGAGGAGGAGAACAGTCCAGGGACAGCAGCAGTGCTGTGGTTGGATGTCATAAAAAGGAAAAAAACCCGACACAGTGACTCTAAATTGCATTTTTATGGTGCATTTGTAAGAAACCTTGTAGGAATGTGGGGAAGTAGAGTTGAAATTTTGGGGCATCTGGAACAGGAAAAGCACTAGTGAAAATGGCATTTTGAGGGGGTTGGTGTGGAGCATTCTTAGTGCCAGGGCTTGTCCGAGCTTAAGGGCAGAAATGGGTGATGATTCCAGCTTGGTGGCTGGCACAGCAGGCAGCCTTAATGCTGGTATTTCCCACTTTTGAGCACATGAGTGTACAAAAAGTGAAAATAATGTTGCTTTTTATATATTAAATAGCTTTAGAATATATTAGGAATCTATTTAAGTGGTTGGACTTTGTTCCAGGGCTGGAATCTTCCCTGCCGTTCCCATGTGACTGTAGAGGGATGCAGGTAGGGAGACCAAATCTGGCAACTTCCTGGACTCACAATGTCCTGCACGGAGCTTGAACTCCTCCACAGCATTTTGCACTGAAGCCAGATGGTACCTTTTTCATCCAAAGACCTCGAGTACTTGATGGAGAGCTCCTGTGGGAAGCACAATCAGCTGGGAAACGCAGGAGGGAGGTAAAAACATCCCCAAAAGCAATAAGTGTTTTGTTCCTAACCAGGGTCAGGGTGCTGGTCCTGGTGTGTGCTGTGAGGAAGGGCGTGTGGCTTGGGACCTCTGCGGTGACAAACAGGACAAGTTGTGTTTGTTCAGTGCTCCTCGGGGAAAAGGAGAATCCTCTCCAGAGCCCCGATGTGGAAACACATTGCTGTCCTTCTCCAAAGGGTACTTGGGGTTCTTTGTGGGGCTCTGACAGGAGGAGAGGGTGTTCCAGAGTGCACCAAGCGCTTGAACATGGGTTTGTGTGTGTATATATATTTATTTATTTTTAAATAAAGACGTGACATCGCTGTGTCTGTCGGTGGTTGCCCGAGCCTGGCGCCGGGAGAGTTGCGGGGGATGGCGGGGACGGGGCCGGGGAGGAGGAGGAGGCAGCCGCCGTTTGCCGCAGGGACGTGGCTGAGGGCTTGGGACCGGGATGGGGATCGGGATCGGGACCGGGAAGTGAGCTCTGTCCGTGCGTGAGGGGCCGGAGGCTCTGTGTGGGGGCACCGGGGTGTGTGCAGGCCCCGCCTTGAGGTGGGGCTCGGCGGGAACGGGACTGAGGGAGGGGAACGGGACTGAGGGCTGGGAACGGGACTGAGGGCTGGGAACGGGACACGGGACTGGGAACAGAACAGGGAATGAGGCAGGAGGTTACAAGCGGTGCCGGGAACGGGACAGGGGCTGGGAGTGGGGCTGGCCCCTGGCACGGCGCCGTGGGCCGCAGGACGCTCCTGCCCCGCCGTGTCCCAGCCCGGACATCGCCGCTGTGCCGCAGCCCCGGCTCGGCGCTGCCCCGGGACACCCTGGCTCGGGGACAGCGCTGCCCCGGGACACCCTGGCTCGGGGACAGCGCTGTCACACAGCGCCCTGGGCTGTCCCAGGGCCTGGGCTCCTCCCAGGCGCTGCTGCCGCGGCCCGGATGCCCAGGTCCCTCCTGAACCCGAGGCGGCTCTGAAAGCCCCTGCCAAGCTGGGCCGGTGTTTCCTGCTCCTCCGGAGCCGCAAAAAGTAGCTCCAGCGTGGGAGAGGCACATCCTGCTTTCAGCAGCTACCAGCAGCCTCCCACCTCCTCCTCGCTGCCCGTGCCAGGCTTGCCAGCACTGAGGTGAGCACGCTCCGAGCTGGCACGAAACCCAGGTTAATAAGCAAATACAGTGGTGAGGCTTACAGGCAGTATCATGCTGGCTTAAACATAAATGAGTGTTTAATTAGCAAATCTGGCTCAGCCGGGGTCCACCCGCTGTTCTGTAACATGTTTGTGCCCCACAGGCACAGCCCAACCTGCTCTGGCTGCTGGGAGGTGCTGGTTGGGTTTCATCTGGCAGGAGGAGCCCGGGGGTCTCGCCACACCGAGGGACAAACTCGGGAGCAGCAGGAGGAGGTGCAGGTCTGCAGCGTGGCCTGGCTTGGCACATTGCTGGCAGCCTGGGGCTGCTGCCAGGGCAGTGACAGCAATGCCTGGCCAGTTCTGCTGCTCCCACAGCACCCCCAGAGGGGCTGTTCACAGCATCCTGGGGGTCACAGAATCACAGACTGGTGTGGGTTGGAAAGATCCCCAAAGGCCACTCCCACCCCCTGCCATGTCAGGGACACCTTCCACTGTCCCAGGCTGCTCCAAGCCCTGTCCAGCCTGGCCTTGGACAGTGCCAGGGATCCAGGGGCAGCCACAGCTGCTCTGGGCACCTGTGCCAGGGCCTGCCCACCCTGCCAGGGAACAATTCCTTCCCAATATCCCCCCTAACTCTGCCCTGTATCAGTATGAAGCCATTCCCTGTGTCCTGCCCCTCCATCCCTTGTCCCCAGTCCCTCTCCAGCTCTCCTGGAGCCCCTTTAAGCCCTGGAAGGGGCTCTGAGCTCTCCCTGAAGCCTTCTCCTCTCCAGGTGAGCACCCCCAGCTCTCCCAGCCTTTCCCCTGCCCCACTCCAACACTCGTGCTCAGCACAGTCCTTGCTGCTGCTGCTGCTCCGACACCCAGCTCCTGCTAAAACCACAATGGTCACAGTGACAACAGCTGTGACAAGTGACTCAACACCACCGGAGGCTGCGAGGGTGGCAGGAGAGCAGCACCGGACACCCGGCTGTGGTGTGCACCTGCTGTCCATCCTCTGTCCATCCGCTGTCCATCCTCTGTCCATCCGCCTCCCGGCACCCTCTGTGGGTGCTGCAGGAGGTGGGATGGCCCCAGACACAGCCTGGAGCTCCGTGGAGAAGCAGGACCAGGGATGGCAACTCCAGCACTGCCCTGGCAGGCTGTGCCTGTGCCTGAGCATGAAGAAAGGGCTTTGGGGGTTTGAAATCCCACATACACACTCCTTGCACAAGGCCACCACACCACTGAGCGCTGCCCACGGCAGGTCCCCTGCAGTCCCTCTGGGCACAAATGCCACCTGCAAGCCCAGCCCAGCTCAGCAGGGAAGGGTTAAGTGCCAGCCCAGCTCTGCGGGAAGCTTTCCTCTCCTCCTTGCCAAGGTTTAAATTTAGTCCCTGCATGAACCCAGAGGACGTGGGCATCAGGTTGCTTCGGGACTGGCAGCACTGGGGAGCACCTGCTGCTGTTTCATGGCAAAAATTCCCCCAAAAGCTGGGACTGGATTGCAGCAGCAGCACTTGGGGTGGACAAGCTGCAGAGACCCTCGTGCCACCCCAGCCACCCCCCCACTGGCTTGGGGTGTCCCCAAAAAAGACACATGCTTGCAGTCCTTCGGTCAGCTCCATGCCTGGGTTGATCCCAAGCCTTGAGTCTGCTCCTGGCCGCTTGGACTGGCTGTGTGGCAGCTCCTGTTTGGGGCAGGGTGTGTTTAGGGGAAAGCCCAGCGTGGGCACACCATTGCTGTGGCGAGGTGGGCAGTGGCACCGGGAAAGGAGCCGTGGTGGGGATGGAGCTGCAGCTCTGGATCCTGCCGTGCCCTCAGCACTGGGACATCCCCAGATGTCCCCTGCAGGGCTCCCCCGCTCCAGGGCAGCCCAGGCCGTGGGATCACACCCGGGAGTTGTATGGGGTCCCCTGGGACGTGTCCCGCGGTCTGGGGAGAGCGGGGCGGGGTGAGGGGCAGGGATGAGCCGGCGGCCCCCCGGCAGGTCCCCGAGGCTGGGGGCGGCGGTGGCATCCCTGCAATGCGCTTGGCATCGGCTGTCCCGGCTGGCGCTCGCCGAGTCCATGTGATCCCGGGCTTGCTCTGTGCCGCCGCCGGGTCCAGCCGCCGGGACGGCGAGGGAGCCAGAAGGTCGAGCCAGCGGCCCCGGCATAGCGGCCCCAGCCCCGAGCAGGGTTCCCCGGCAGCGGCTGAAGCCCCCGGGCTCCTCCCTGCCACCATGCCCCGCGGGAAGAGGGACCCGGTCCTGCTGTCCCCCGAGGGCGAGGGTCCCCGCGCGGCTGCGGACGGCCGGCGCTCCGCGGAGGAGGAAGAGGAGGAGGACGGACACCTCCCGGGGCTGCCCCGCGACGACCTCACCAAGAGCATGTCGAGCTCCTCCGTGTCCTCCTACCACTCCGCCCTGTGCTCGGACGGCACGGAGACCTTCAAGGACTGCCTGGAGTTCCTGGACGAGGAGGGATCGCCCGGCCGGGCTGCCCCGGGCCGCTGGGCTCCGGCGGGGGCCCCCGGCGTGCCCCCGCCGCCCGGCCCCCTCGCCCGCCCGCAGCGGGCTCAGCTGTCCAGCGCGGCTAAGAATAGCCCAGCGCCGGGCCAGGGGGGCAGGATGGGTCCCCTCGGTGGGGACCGGCAGCCTGTGCCGGCCGCGGCCGCCGGCGGGGAGCCGGCCGTGCCCCGGCAGCCCGGGGCGATGCTCGCCGGGGCTCCCAGCGACTCGGACGAGGTGGACGGCGAGGTGCAGGCGCTGACGGCCAGGGCTTTCCGCAGCCTCTCGGGGCTCCCCGGAGCTCGCCTCGACATGTGCAGCTCCCACACCTCCTCCAGCCTCTCCAACTCGCTGTCGGAGGACGGCGGGCGGCCGCGGCGGTGGCCGGCGGGCGCCGGGGAGCCCCGGGGCGCGGCGACGGCTCTGCACGGCAGGGTGGGCTGGCCTTTCCTCGCCGGCGTGGACGGGGAGCTGCTGGGCAAGGAGCAGTTCGAGTGCGTGGACGTGGAGCTGGAGAGCGGAGAGGCCAGGAAGGGCCACGGCAAGAAGAGGACGGTGCCCAAGCGCCAGATCCTGCTGAAGAGGAAGGAGAGGAAGGAGACGGGCTTTGGCCCCCGGGGGGATGGCCCAGCGCCCCAGCCCCCTGCCAGGAAGGAGCCCCCCAGCAAGGGCAGAGCCGTCGGCGAGGACTTCAGGCTCAACTACCAGCAGTTCATGAAGGCGGCGTCCCTGGAGGCCGGCACCGACAGGACCAGGGCGGCCTCGTGCCTGGTGAAAAACGTCCTGGCCAAGAAGATGCAGTACGAGCAGCGCATCAAGATGGAGCAGAAGGGGCTGCGGGGCAGCTCGACCTCCTCGGGGCCGTCCTCCGCCGGCACCGACCTGCTGGGGGATGGTCTGGAGGGCAAGTCCAGCTCGCTGTCCCGCTCGGACTGCAGCTTCTCGGCCGAGGACCTGCGGGGCGGCGGGATGCCGGTGCCCACGGCGGCCGCGGGGAGCTCCGCCACCACCACCCATCCCACCAAGGGCGTGGTGCTCAGCGAGGCCACGAGGGAGACCGTCTGCAACCTGAGGAAGACGTTCAACGAGCTCAACCAGAGGATGAAGTACCAGGAGGTGCTGGAGGGCCGCTGGCTGCCCGCGGCCACGGAGAAGCACACGTCGGAGAGGATCTGCTACCAGCGAGCCCGCGCCTTGTTCGAGGCCCAGCCCGGGGTGGGGAAGGTGCTGGATGTCGCTCCCCGGTTTGCGAGGGCGCCGAGGCCGTGGCCCAGCTTGAAGGAGCGAGCCATCGGCCCCATCCATTCCCAAAGCCTCCCCTTCAAGGCCGAGAGCCGGGCGCTCCCCGCCGCCCCGCCGCGCCGCCCCTTCGCCTCCTCCCGGGCGCAGGAGGCGAGGGCGCTGCCGCAGAGCCAGCCGGAGAAGCCACCAGCAGTGCCCCGCCGGCCGCCCAGCCCCGGCACCATCCCGGCACCCCGGGGGTCCCCGCCGGCCGCGCCCCCCAAGCCAGAGGAGAAGGGGAAGGGGCGCGTCCCGCAGCCCCGGGACGTGCGCAAGCTGGTGAAGAGCAGCTACAGCCTCAAGTTCGGGACTGCCGGCGCCTCCCGCGGCACCGTGGCCCCGGCGAGCAGCGGGGAGCCGCCACCAGCCACCCCTCTGGTCATCCACTGCACCTCGGTCCGCCGGGAGCCGCCGCCGGAGCCGGCGGGCGAGGAGGTGCTGGCAGCCCCCGGCCGAGAGCCAGCCCCGGCGTGTGCCGAGGGGTCCGCAAAGGCCCCGCACAGCTCCCCCATCAACATCACGAGGGTCCAGGCCACGCGGAGGGGAGCGGCCCCCGCGGAGGAGCCGCCGGCGTCGCCCCCGCGCCGGGAGCGGAGCGAGCTGCGGGTGCCGCCGCGGGCCGAGCGGGTGCCGCACGTCGAGAGCCACCTGCACGTCCTGGTGGGCCGGCCGGCCCGGGAGCGCTCCCCGGCTCAGAGCAGCGCGCTGCTGCGGGCAGAGAAGACCCTTCTCCTGCCGCCCAGTCCCGCGGAGGGGGAGGAGGAGCGCGGCCGTGGCAGCAGCGGGGCGCTCCCCGCTGCCCAGGGTTCGGAGCCGCTGGGGCAGCGGCCCCGCAGCAGTGACAGCCGCGACCCCCGAGCCGGAGCCCCGGGCGGCAGCAGCGCCCGGCAGCCCGGCGGCCGGCGGGTGTCGGTGGGCAGCGGGGGCTCTGCCGGTGGCACCGGCCCCGCCGCCCCGCTCCGAGCCGGGCACAGCAGCGAAGGCTCCCCGGGGCGGCTGCCGGAGCAGAGGGAGGCCTGGGAGCACCCGCCGCAGTGGCCGGCGGCTGCAGAGCCCTACCCGCCTGCTGCCCCGGCGGAGAACTCCAACTACTTGGCAATCCCCGAGAGAGCCCCCAAATCCACACAGATGCCAAAGCTGTCCTCGGTCCCCAACCCAGGCAGTGCATCCTTTGGGACCCCCTTTGTCCCCAGCCCGGCCAGCGCCTCCTTTGGGGCTCACTCAGCCCCCAACCCAGCCAGTGCCTCTTTTGGGACCTCCATGGTCACCAACGTGACCGGCTCATCCTTTGGCTTCCCATCAGCCTCCAGCCTGGCCAGCACATCATTTGGGACCCCTTTGGTTTCCAGCTCCAACAAGTCTTTTGGGGCCCCTCTGGTGCCCAACCTGTGCAGCACATCCTTTGGGAACCCCTTGGTCCCAAATGCATGCAGCATGTCCTTTGGGAACCCCTTGGTCTCCAATCCATCCAGTGCATCCTTTGGGTCCCCACTGGTGCCCAATCCATCCAGCATGTCCTTTGGGAACCCCTTGGTCTCCAATCCATCCAGTGCATCCTTTGGGAACCCCTTGGTCTCCAATCCATCCAGTGCATCCTTTGGGAACCCCTTGATCCCCAACCCAGGCAGCTCATCCTTTGGGTCCCCCTTGGTCAGCAACCCAGTCCCCACTTCCCTTGGGCATCCACCAGTCTCCAACGTGGCCGGCTCTTTCTTTGGATCCCCTTTTGTCCCCAACCCAGCCAGCGCTCCGCTGGGAACCGGTGCCTATCCCCTTCCTGGTGGGGAAGTGCCCTGGGGCAAGCCCAGCCCTGAGCCCCCCCTTCCCCGACCCCCCGAGGGCTCGGCTGCTGTGGAGCCCCCAGTCCAGCCCCACCTGGAGGATGCTCCTCATTTCCTGAGGAGGACTGATGGCTCCTCGCCGAGTGGGAGGAGCAGGCAGAGCCCCCCCAAGCCCTTCCCCACCGCCGTGCCTGCCCAGCGGAGGATGCTCGTGGATCCCAGCAGCGGGAAGTGCTACTACGTGGAGCAGCCGCGGCAGCCCCAGATGAAAACGCTCTACGACCCCGAGACGGGGCAGTACCTGGAGGTGCTGGTCCCACCGGTGGCATCACACACCGGGCTCTACCAGGCACCTTTCAACCCGGTGCTCATGGCCCCGGGGGTCTATGCCCCCTCCTACGCGTCCTACGGCGGCTTCCCGGGGCTCCCGGCGCCGCCGCCCTCCGCCCCCTCGCCGCCGCACCCCTCGCTGCCGGCTGCCGACAACCCCGGGACCCCCGGCTCCGCTCCCAAGGGCGAGGGGTCGTCCCCTGCCGGGGGTCCCGACTGCGGCTACCTGGAGAGCCCGTACTACATCCCCACGGGCATGCGGGCCAGCCCCGGCCCCGAGCAGCCCCCGGCCCGCGCCAGCCCTGCCGCGCCCGAGGGCTCGCTGCTCCGCATGTGACGGGATGGATCCGCGGGCATGTCCCTTCCCCTGGCCCGGCTTTGCCCAAAGTCAGCACCACCCTGGCACGGGAAAGCCTCTCTGCCCACGGCTGAGCTGGCAAAGTGCCGAGGGGTAGCGGGCACTGGTTGGACTTTACTGGCTTCTCATGGAAACGGGGACAAAAAGGGTGTTTTCCGCTGTGAGCGCCTGGCAGCCCTAGGGGGACATGGAGGTGTGGGCCCCGGCCAGCAAAGGGACCACAGAGGCCCTGCTTCCCCCTGTCCTGCCAGTCCCATCCCGAGGATGACCCGAGCTGGTTCACCCAGGGGGTGATGGCCTGGACACCCCCAGTCCCCCCAGCCATGGCTGCAGCACAGATACCCCAAAATAGTAATAAAAATGCTGAAACAGCTTTAAACCTGCTTATTCATCCTGTGCTTGTGTGGTCTGTAAAGGGAGGCGAGGGGCTTAGGCACTTGGAACATGCAGTGCTTCTCTCTGTCTTGGAATATCCACCCTGTCCAGAGGAGCAGGAGGAGACTCTGCAGTTATCAGTGAGCCCTAAACCCCAAACCCCAGCCCTGAGCGCCAAACCACAACCATGAGCCTCTAACCCCAGTCCTTAACCCCAAATCCCAGCTCTGAACCCCAAATCCCCCACCCAGACCCAGTCCCTGTAAGTCCACACCATCCCAGGAAGGACTGAGGTTGAGGAGAAGGGATCAGGCTGAGTTGCAGGACTGAGGGGGCACCCGCTCGGGGACAGCCCATGCACAGCCCCCTTCCTGCCGCGACGCCCGGCTCGGACGGGTCGCCCCAGCCGGATGCAGGTGCGTGCTGGCCGCGCCTCGGCGCCGCTCGCCGGTCCCGGGGGGTTTACAGCCCGCCCCGGGGTTTGCAGCCCGGCCGGGGGGGTTTATAGCCACCCCACGCCTCCTCCCCGCACTTTCGGAGCGCGGCAGGATGCGGGCGGCGCTGGCAGCGTGGCTGGTGCTGAGCCTGCTGGGGGGGACAGGGGCCCAGGACGCGTGCGGGGACCCCCCCGCCGCCCCGACCCGCTCCATCCCCGCGCCCCAGCTCAGCCCCGAGGAGCGGCTCTCGCCCCACATGCCCGAATCCCTGCGCTGTGACGCCTGCCACGCCATCGCCTTCCAGGTGGGGACCGGGGACACGGCATCCCAAAAGCGGCAGTGGGAACCCCTGTGGGGAGGCTCCAGCCTGGGGAGATGCTGCTGCTCCTCTGGGGCACGCCCCTGATGGATATTCCCCTCGGCACCTCAAAAAAGCGTTTTGGGGCTCCTCATGGACCCTCTGACCCAGATGTTCTTCTGCTGCCGGGGCTGCACAGAAGGGGCTGCAGAGCCCAGTCCCGCTCGGGAGCGGGTCATGGACAGGCTGCCACCCCCAGTGCCCTGATTCTGCCTTTTCTCACCCCAGATTGAGGAGCAGCTGAGCAAGGCAGAAGGGAAGGTGGGCAAGAAGGCTCTGAAGGAGTCGGACTACATAGAGGTGCTGGAGAGGAGCTGCTCACAGGACTGGGAGAGGTGAGCAGGGTGTCCCTGGGATGGGGGTGTCCCTGGGATCACGGTGATCCCAGCTACAGGCGAGTCCCCAGGGGTCAGAATGTCCCCGAGGACGGCACTACCCCAGGGGTCAGAGTGCCCCGGGGGTGTCCCCAGGGACAGGGGTGTCCCCAGCTACCCTTTTCCCTCTAACTCCCCTCTCCCGCAGTTACGGGGTGCTGGAGCTGGACGGGGAGAAGCGGCTCTCGGGGCCGGGGCTGCCGGGGCAGCAGCCTCTGAGCGTGCTGGTGTCGGGGGGACCGTGGCCGGGCAGGTGAGTCGGGGTGTGGGGGGGGTTGGCACCGTGCCCTCGCCGCCAGGTGACACCGCGGCTCCTCGCAGGCTCTCCAAGCTGTGCCACGGCTACGTGGGCGAGCGGGGCGAGGCGCACATCTACGGCGCGCACCGGCGGGGCCCGGCGGCGCTGCGGCAGCTGCTGTGCCACGGCGACAAGGGACCCTGTGCCGGCCGCAAGGAGCGCCCGGACCCCCGCAAGGCGCTGCAGAACGAGCTGTAGCCCGGCGTGGTTAATGCTTAATGCCCCGGCGACCTTCGGAGCCGACTTCGTCCCCAGCGGGAGCCGACACGTGCCGGGAGGTGCGCGCCTTCCCGGTGTCGCCTGTCACCGATGTCGCCGCTGTCGCTCGGGGCCCGGCCCGGCCGTGCCAGCAGCGCCGTGGACTCCGTCCGGGCGAGCGGGGAATTACTCTGTAACCCACGGGCTGTAATGTTTCACCGCGGCGCTGCTCCGGGCGGGTGCAGCCCCAATTAAAGGAGTTAATGGCTGATCCGTGCCGGGGCTGCGCTCGCCGGTTTCACAACCCCCAGCCAATGGCCGGCCTCCCCCCGCCACCGCCACCGCCCGGCCGGGGACTAAAGTCCTTCCCACGGCCATAAAACCCCCCGAGCAGGGACAGCGCCGCCAGGGACACGTCGGAGGATGGGGACCCGCTCAGGAGAGCTGGCTCAGCCCCAGGTGAATGCAGGCGCCGTCCCTGTCCCCATCCCTTCCCTCGGTGTCATCCCAGGGCGGTGGGGAGGGAGGTGGTGGCCAGGCACACTGACCCCAGCGATGGCCAGCTCAGGGTCAGGATGCTCTGCTGGGGCTGGCAAAGGCCAGGGGTGCCTGGGGACTGCAGTGAATCGCGGGACCGAGGGGAGACGCTGGAACGCTGTGGCTGGGACTGGCTGTGCCACCTTTCCCATCACCTGCAGGGGGGATCCCCCTCCAGACTTTCCAGGAACAAAATACTACGTAGGGATCGGTGGGTTTAGGAGCCTAGACTCCTCCTGGGGGTCAGAGCGGGCACCGGGTGGGACTGACAGGAAACACCCTGGGCCGTGGCCCGGTGTCACCTGCATCCCTCAGAGCAGAGCCCAGCCCCTCTCCCGTGGGACACTGGGTCCACACTGACCCAGCTCCCCCCTCGTCCCCACTGCCAGAATGGGAACTTGGCTCTGGCCCCCGCGGGCTCCCCGCACACCCCCGGGAAGGAGCTGCCTGTGGAGGGCAGGGTGAGTACCGGGGCACCCCGTGGGCAGCACCACACCCCAAATCAGCCTGGGACACACCTGCAGATGGAGACCGGCCAGCCGGGACCCCTCCCATCCCTGCGGGCACAGGGGCTCCCATGGGGAAGGGTGCCCGTCCCTGCAAGCAGCCCCAGGGTGAGATGGGCTGAGCTGTGCCCCCACAGCAGGACCCCGGGGCGGGCACCAGGCCCCCCCGGACGGAGGTGGACATGCTCTACAGGATCGAGGACGTGCCCCCCTGGTACCTCTGCATCCTGCTCGGCTTCCAGGTACAGCCTGGAAAGTGTCAGACCCCAAATCTCCATTCCCCGTGTTGTGGGGCACCCCCAGCCCCGCTGAGCCCCCCCTCGCCCCCCAGCATTACCTGACCTGCTTCAGTGGCACCATCGCCGTCCCCTTCCTGCTGGCCGAGAGCCTGTGCGTGGGCAAGGACCAGCTCACCGTCAGCTACCTCATCGGCACCATCTTCACCTGCGTGGGCATCACCACCCTCATCCAGACCACCGTGGGCATCAGGTAGAGCCCCGGCCCCGCGGGCCCCCCTGCCCAGCCCCGGGCCCGGGCGCAGGATCCCTCTGTCCCCGCAGGCTGCCGCTCTTCCAGGCAAGCGCGCTGGCCTTCCTCGTCCCCGCCAAGTCCATCCTGGCCCTGGACAAGTGGCGATGCCCACCTGAAGGTGAGGGCAGGGGGGTGCAGGGAGTGTCCGGCTGCTCCCCGACCCCTGGGACCACCTCACCGCCCTTCATCCCCAGAGCAGATCTACGGCAACTGGTCACTGCCGCTCAACACGTCCCACATCTGGCAGCCCCGCATGCGAGAGGTACACCCTGCCACTGCCCTGCCACTGCCCTGCCACGGCCCTGCCACTGCCCTGCCACCATCCTGGCAGCACCCCGCAACCATCCTGGCAGCACCCCGCGGCACCCTGACTCCCTGGCAGGATGCTGATGCTCTCTCTTGCACCTCTCCGTGCTCTGCAGATCCAGGGGGCCATCATAGTGTCCAGCCTGGTGGAAGTGGTCATCGGGCTGCTGGGGCTCCCCGGGGCACTGCTCAGCTACATCGGGCCTCTGACTGTCACCCCCACCGTGTCCCTCATCGGACTCTCCGTTTTCCAGGCGGCTGGTGACCGGGCTGGCTCCCACTGGGGCATCTCTGTGCTGTATGGCATGGGGACACGGGGGACACGGGGACAGGAGGGCAGGGTTGTCCGACACTGAGCCAGGAGGATGTCAGGAGCATGAGGAATACCTTGTGAAGGCTGACCTAGAACAGAGGCTGGACAGAGCCAAAGAATAAAGTAGGGATTTATTAGGAGGCCTCAATGGATCCACCTTGGGCAGCACAAGAGCCCAGCCAGGGCTGCACCCCAGGTGAACCAAAATGGTCACAAAATGCACAACCGGTCATGGGGTCTGTCACTTTTTTATATAAGTTCTGCTCCATTTGCATATTGGAGTTAATTGTCTAATTATAGGTTCAGATTACGAAGTCCCATCCTTCTTGTTTTCCTCTCTTCAGCCCATGTTGTTTCTGCTCTTGGGCCTGAGATTTGGATCATTTGTCCCTGGTCCCCAGCTAGAGAAGGAATTGTTTTGTCTCCCTGCTCTGTGCAGAGAGCTCACCATCCCCTGATATGAAGCTCAGATCCACACACTAAAGCAGCATAGAACATGAAAAATATAAAAGCTAAACTGAGGCATCAGAGGGATCCCGTCTGTCTTTCCCCCAGGACCATCTTCCTGATTGTTCTGTTTGCCCAGTACCTGCGGCAGGTCGCCATCTGCCTGCCCGGCTACCGGCGGGGCCACGGCTTTGTCCTGCTCCGCATCCAGATCTTCAAGATGTTCCCGGTAGGGGCTGGCTGAGAGCATCCTGGGGCGGCCCCGCATTCCCCCGTTTAGCCCCGCGCGGGCGAGAGGCGGTGCGGGAGGGTCCCGGTGTGGTGTGTGCCCCGCAGATCATCCTGGCCATCATGCTGGTGTGGCTGATCTGCTACGTGCTGACCCGCACCGGAGTCTTCCCCAGCCAGCCCGAGGAGTACGGCTACAAGGCCAGGACGGACGCCCGCGGGGAGATCCTGTCCGTGGCACCCTGGTTCCGCGTCCCCTACCCCTGTGAGTGCCCGGCAGCCCCGCGGCGCCCTGGGGCCCCGGCACGCCTTCGCCCCGGGGCATGTGGGGAGCTGGTGCAGCACCACCGGGGCTGGGGAACACCCGGGGGGCCCGAAGCGGCACCGGTGAGCAGCGGCTGGGGGTTCCTGGCTGTCCCCAGCCCTGACCTGCTCTGCCCCCGCGCAGGCCAGTGGGGGCTGCCCACGGTGACCTCAGCAGCTGTGCTGGGCATGTTCAGTGCAACGCTGGCGGGCATCATCGAGTCCATCGGGGACTATTACTCCTGTGCCCGGCTGGCAGGAGCGCCCCCGCCCCCTGTGCACGCCATCAACAGGTACAGCCGGATGTTCCCCCCTCCACGGTACCTCACTCGCACCGCGGCATCCCTCGACACGGGTCAGGGATGCTGCAGGAGAGTGGGATGGGCACCAGCCCGTTCCTCTCGTTCCCCAGGGGCATTTTCACCGAGGGCATCTCCTGCATCATCGCGGGGCTCTTGGGAACCGGCAATGGCTCCACGTCCTCCAGCCCCAACATCGGCGTCCTGGGCATCACCAAGGTACCGGGGCCGGTCCCGGCTCGGCCGGGGGGCGCAGGCTCCGTCACCTGCTGCCGGTGTCTCTGTGCAGGTGGGGAGCAGGAGGGTGATCCAGTACGGCGCCGGGATCATGCTCCTGCTGGGGACCATCGGCAAATTCACGGCGCTCTTCGCCTCCCTGCCCGACCCCGTGCTCGGCGGGATGTTCTGCACCTTGTTCGGTAACTGTGTGCCCCAAACGCGGCCCCGGGCCACGTCCCCGCAGCCTCGGGGGCTGGTGAGCCCAAGGGTGCAGGGCGGGTTTGGGGGGAGCGGGGGCCCCTCGCAGCCTCCCCGCGGCTGGGGCAGCCCCCGGTGCCCGGCCCAGCGTGGGCACCTCCGCCTGCATCGCCGCCTCTCTGCCGGCAGGAATGATCACGGCCGTCGGCCTCTCCAACCTGCAGTTCGTGGACATGAACTCCTCCCGAAACCTCTTCGTGCTGGGCTTTGCCATGTTCTTCGGGCTGACGCTGCCAAACTACCTGGATTCGCACCCCGGGGCCATTAGCACAGGTGGGCCCGCCAGGAAGGGCCGCAGTTTTGGGAGTCCGGGGAGAGAGGAGGGCAGATCTCCCGGCGCTCGCCCAGCCGGGGGAGCAGCGGGGAAATGCGGCTCCGTCCCACGCTGTCGCAGGTGTCGCCGAGCTGGACCAGATCCTGACGGTGCTGCTGACCACGGAGATGTTCGTCGGGGGCACCATCGCCTTCGTCCTGGACAACACCATCCCGGGTAACCGCAGCACACGGGGAAGCAGCGGGGCTGGGGCAGATTTGTGCTGATTTGGAGCTGCCAGAGGGGGTGGCGGGGCCGGGGGTGACACTGGGCACCCCGCAGGGACGGAGGAGGAACGAGGGCTGGTGCAGTGGAAGGCCGGGGCGCACTCGGACAGCACGAGCAGCGCCAGCCTGAGGAGCTACGACTTCCCCTTCGGCATGGGCGCGGTGCGGAGCAGCCGCTGGCTCAGGAAGGTGCCCGTCTGCCCGGTGTTCACCGGGTTCCGGGCCCGGCCCGGGGGCAGCGGCACGGCGGCCGCGCAGGGCCCGGACGGCGCGGACGGGGGCTCGGTGTGCACCAAGGTCTGAGCCCGGGGAGGCTCCGGGAGGTCCCGCCGCAGCCGGGGGAGCCGAGCCGAGCTCCTGGGGGGCTCTCGGGGTTCGGTAGCGCCCACCAAGGCCAAAGCCAAGGCTGCCGGTGCTCGGCTCGAACGCGGGGCTGCTCCTGGGGGACACCCCAGGCTCCGGGGTGCAGCCTGGGGCCGCCACCCCGTGCCACGCTGCACCCGAAGCTTCAGCTGGCCAGCGCTTGCTGAAGCCCGTCAGCCACATCGGAGCCAGCCAGAGCCCCGGGGCCACCGAATCCCACCCGGGGCCACGGATTCCACGCTGTGCCCTCGGCTCCGGCACGGTGACCCAGCCGTTGGCACGGGCTCTGCGTGGGGCAGTGTCCAGGCCAGCCTTAGGATGCCTAACTTAAGACGATACATTAAAAATGATAAAATATTCAAGTGCACGCACCCGGCCAGTGTCTGTGCTGCCTCCTGCACCGTTCCCTCGTCCTTTGTGCACTGCAAAGGCGTCAGCACCTTTGACCATGCTCCTCCTGGGCTGCCAGGCATGGAGACAACCTGGATTTCTTCCAGGTGGGCTCTGCCTGAACCCGGGGCTGTGGGAGAGGGAACTCAGCACAAGCCCTCGGCAAACCCTTCTTACCCCGGGAGCTCTGGAGCGCTGGCCCTGTCCTGGCTGTGCTGGTGACACTGCCCCATGTCACCGGGCTGCTCTCAGCTGCAGGCACGGAGGTGGCTGACCCCCACCACAGCAGGGTCAGGCCAGTCCTTAGCCTGGATTTAGCACCAAAGTTGAGCTGAGGCAACATTGCACAACCCTGTCGAAGCCCGGGGTGGCACTGTCACACACACTCCCAAGCCTGAGCAGGGAGAGAAGTCAGAAAATTTGTTAAAAGTGAAGATGAGGGGAGCCCGGGGTGGCACTGTCACACACACTCCCAAGCCTGAGCAGGGAGAGAAAATCTGTTAAAAGTGAAGATGAGGGGAAAAAAAACACCCCAACTTAAAATAACCCCCAAGGGATGCAAATATAACCACTCCCCACCTCCAAGCACCAGCCAGGCTCTGAGCCCCCTCTTTGGCTGCTGTCCTGGTGCTGGTGCCAAGCACGGTGTCACTGTGTGTGGCACCTCTCTGGCCAGCTGGCTCCCCTCCCATTTCCTTGTCCCCCCAGCCCACGCGCTGGGGCTGGAGCAGGACTGAGAGGGAGCCTGGGGGCAGTGCCAGTGCTGCTCAGCGCTGGGTGCCACCCCCTGAGCTGCAGTCACACCCCAGCCCCAGCAGGGCAGCATGGACAGCGGCAGCTCCTCCCCAGTGAACATCCCAGTGCTTCAGGATACAGGAGAGGGATGAGCCCAGCTCCAGCAGAGCACCACGGCCAGGCTGGCTCCACGCCCTGGCTCCTGCACTCGGCTGCCACCAGCCCGAGGTGACGGTGGCCCGGCAAAGATTGTGGACAAACTGCAGGGCTGGCTGGTGGAACTCCCACTGCAGATAGAATCAGCAGTGTGTTGTTTGCTGACCTTTTCCTTTAGGTGCTACTCGCCCCAGGTCAGTGGAAGTCCTGGAGAAGTTCTGCCAGCCCTGCATGGGAAGGGAGGGCAGTGCCAGCACGGGGCTGGGTAACTCCATGATCATTCTGCAGAGCAGCAGCAGCAGGGTTGGTGCAGCGGAGCCCCCCCAGCAGGGAGAGGCTCTCCTGACCCAGGCAGATGCTTCCACCTGCGAGAAGGCCCCGCCTCGCCCTGCCCGTCCTGCAGAGCTGCAGCCTCAGCTTTAATCCGAGCTTAAAAAGGAGATCTAACAGCGAGGCTGGGCTGGCCTGAGCAGGGTCTGGGCTTGATCCTTGTGGGTCCAACTCAGGATATTCCATGAAGCAAGAGCGGATGGGGCTGGAGAAGCTGCTGCAGGCAGCATTTGACTCCAGCTCTGGGGCTCCTGTGCCAAGCCCGGGCAGCAGCTGGAGAGCCCTCAGCTGCTCCCAGGGCTGTCAGTCTGGAACAGCCACAGGGAGAATGACGGGAGAGCACGGATGGGAGGAGAGGAATAAATTCTCATCCCTGGAAGTGTCCGAGGCAGGTTGGACAAGGCTTGGAGCAGCCTGGAACAGTGGAAGGCATCCCTGCTCAAGGAACTTGGTCTCTGAAATCTCTTCCAACCCAGAGCAGCCTGTGATTGCATGAAGAGTCCAGCTTCAGCCAAGATCCAGGGCCATGGGGTTCCACAGTGCCAGCCATGTCCTCCACATGCTGCCAAGTGAGTTCCCGTGCCAGATGCCCAGTTATGAGACAGCCACCACTTCAGTTCTACTATTATTTATTTTTTTAAATATTTTTGAAAAAATATAATTTTTTTACAATATTTTCAACTTAAACACTATTCACACTGAACACGTATGGCAGCTTAACCTACCCAAATATGAAGTTTAAGAAGCCAAAACTGTTCTAGCTTTATTAAAAGAAAAAAAAAAACCAAAACCAAAAAATCAAAAAAAAACCCCAAAAAGTCATTGTGCTGTAGACTATTGTGTAGTGATGATTAAACAAAGCAAGGGAAAAGCACCACTCAAATCACTAACGCTGGGGTTTGCCTGGTTAAATCCAGCTGTGGGAAGTTGGATGCTAAGGGCTCCATAGGCAGTGCTATGTGGGATGCCTGTTCTTGGCAGGAAGTGTGATGGATCTCACACCTCCCTGAACAGCAGGGAAGGGAAGGTTTCTGACATGATCACACACTGCAAAGGACAGGGAACTGCTTCCTCCCAATCGTCTGGATGTTAGTTCAGGAGCTGAGATCTACGACTCTGTACAGGTCTGTGAGATTTGCGTTAAGCTCACGCTGCTTCCCAGGATCATGATGTTTTGTAAGGGGGGAAATTAACATTAGTAACAACACTGATACCTCAAAGGAAAGTTAGCTAATTTGCATAACAATCAGATCTCCTCACTTTCACTTGGAAGTTAAGGCATTATCAGGTGCAAGCTAGCACCAGTTAACACATCTTTAGTTAAAAACAGACCATTCACCGCAAATTCCAAGTCCTGTTTAAAAAGTCAGAGTCTGCAGAAGGTTTTATTAACGTGGTACTTTGTCTCAACTTGACTGGTGCTTCTTACCTCACTGCCTCCTTCGCACAGAGCCAGGGCCCAATTATGTTTCCATTAAACTTTTGACAGATTTACTTAATAACAGTCTCAGCACTTTTATTGAGCATGCAAGACTAACAAAACTTTGGCAATGCATAAGTGTAACACAGTGACAAGAAGAGAGAGCTTTTACAATTAAATCTTCTAATACTGGCTTCACAGTGTGGAAATTGTGCTACATCCACCAAAAGAGGGCCCAGTCTACTCAAATGTTTAAGTACTTCACCCCAGGAACAAACTCCTTTGCGTTTGGATTCAGATTACTCTTGACCTGAGGAAGGGAAGAACAGAAATCAAGGTGAATCATTATTTTCAGCTTCCATTTTCAACTGGAAGACAATTAGAGGCAAAGGTTTATGGATTTAGAGGAACAATCAGGTATACAACAGGCTTCTTACACTTAGCAGCCTTACACTATCCCCAGAAAAGCCCATTCCTCTGTGCTACTCCCCCAGTTATCCAATCTTCCTTAGCTCCACCTGAA
This sequence comes from Passer montanus, assembly GCF_014805655.1. Taxonomy (NCBI): domain Eukaryota; kingdom Metazoa; phylum Chordata; class Aves; order Passeriformes; family Passeridae; genus Passer; species Passer montanus. Next base: position 34,108 of record NW_024363049.1, on the reverse strand, counting down.
GTTTCAGCTGGATGAGGGCTCAGGGAATAAGCAGCAAACCACAGGCATGCACCAAACACAGCAGCTTCCCCTCATGCTGAAACAGCCTTTTCTCAAGTTGAGCTGTTAAAACGTGCCATGAGGTTTTTACATTTTGCTTATTTAAGCAAGAGGTGACTTGTTCCAGGAATTTCAGCCACTTCTGGGAATTTCATGTGTATGAGTACTGTATTGATTTTTTACAGGTCTCTGTCTGTGACTACCCTGTCCTGCCCCTTGGCAAGCTGCTGCTGCTCCATGTCCTGCAGTTCAAGGCGTGCACCAGCACCTTCAAAAGGAGCTCTTTATCACAAAGAAACGGAGCATAGGCTTTTCTGATCCTCACTGAGGCTGAAACTGCTGCCTGCAGCTGCTTCAGCTTGGGAAAGTTGTGGTCTGCATCTGAATCTCAGAGCAGTTGTGTGACAGGATCGTGTGGGGTCTGTGCTCTGTACGAGCAACTGTGGATTCTGTGAGGGAAAATCAGCGCATGCTGCCCTTTCCTTCCCTAGAATTGTTCCAGGGATCTGCTGTGGTTCTCCCAGGCCCTGGGACAGGGCTCAGACCAGCCCAATGTGTCAGTCCTGATACCCAGTGACCCTTTCCCAGCCCTGCCTCCACTCAGTGCCTTTCTTTCATAACATCCCACCCACTCCTGGAGTTGTGCCATGGGAAAGGCTCCACGTGGGTATGAAGAAAGCCACCAAACAGGTCACATCCCATCAAGACACCTCCTTCCCACCTATCCTGCACAGCCAGGCAGGGTTTAACAGGCTCCTTCCTGCTGGAAAGGACTTTCTCTTGCCATAAGCAGCAGTAAGCCCCAGCCTCACACAAAGACTTGAGCTTTAGAAATAGAAGGAGAAGCTGAGCTTACCACCAGATCCTCCAGCGATGAGCTGTCACTGATAACAAGGTCATTGAACTGGTCCTGGATTTGATCCATTGTTTGTGGGAGATCACGGGCTGGAATAAACCACTCGTGCTCCTCCTCCTCTTCCAGCATCTCCTGGAAACAGCGCTCGATAAATTCTTCTTCCCACAACTCCTCTTCAATCTGTGCAATGAAAAGAAACTGCTTCAGCAACAGATCTACTGTGAGCTCCAGGGGGGTTTATTCCCAGGTGTGTGCATCCATCCAGCTGACCTTCCCAGCTGTCCAGCAGCACCCCAGCCCAGCACCATGTCCATGCAGCAAGAAGGACATCAGTGCTTTGTCCAAGGGACTGGGGCTGCAGCTGAAAGGAAGAGGCAGGAGAACCCCCCAGCCCCAGCTGTTTTGTTTGCAGCTTGTTATCACCTGAAGGAGAAGGAAAATGTAGGTCCCCAGCAAAAATTTCAGCTGTACCAACTAGTCTGGACTGAGCTCGCTACAAGTATGAGGAAGGGAGCTGTGCCAAGACACAGAGCCAGGAAACACTCCCCAGGAAAGTGTCCTGTGGGACTCCTGGGGAAAAAATAACCCCTGCCTGTCACCTGGAACAAGCAGCCTCTCCTGGGGAACCCCACCTGATCCCAGCAGCTGTGAGGAATGCTGCCCTGCTGTCCTGGGAGCAGGACAAACCAATCCAGGCAGAACTGACACGCAGTGCACAGAGTAAAGCAGTTTTCCTTGGCTGTTCAGTAAACGAGCTTTGGAGCGACATCATCCTACAAATTTTCCATGTCCTGAATCAGACTGTGTAAGAGGGGAAAGGAGGGAAACAGAAGCCAGTATGAAGGACTTGCCCAGACACTGGAAAGGGAATGGAAAATTGATTCAGGACAGATTTAGAAGTTCACTCAGTGGAAGCTTGAACAAGTTTTCCCATCTATCCTTCACTCTGAAATCAAACACCTCCTCAATCCCGGAGTGGAAATTCAGTTACCACAAACACAAAATCAAAAACATTAACATCAGATTATCGGGAATGCTGTGCAATCTGGGTCCTTGCCCTTGGGGCAAACACACCCATGAACTCACCTGGTGCTCTGGGGAGCAGGGACTCATCCCCACATGGTCACAGCCACCACCCAGGCACTCCAGAAGCACTGGAGGCTGACTCAGTGATTCCCCAGAACAGCACTCCAGCCTGGGTGGCACCTCCAGGAGGCACTGCCTCCCTCCTGCTATGGGCACACAGCCACAGGCTCCTGTTACACAGGGCTTGCCCAGCTCCAGGGGCTTGGTTACAGGCCTGTACCCCTACAGGTGCCTCCACGGCAGCTCTAGCAGTACTAAATAACATTTAATTCCCCAAATAGCTGGAAATTAGGACTGCCTGTTTTTATTTTCCAGCTCCAGTTTAATTTGCTCAGGCTCCCAGAGGACTGTGTCTGCAGCAGCAGGTGACCAGGCTGCACCAAGTGTGTCTGTCTGAGCATGACCCTTCTCCCCTCACACATCCACCTTTCCTCTGCTCTGACAGTGGAATCTGTGCCTGAAAAATCACGGCACAACTCGGCTCCTTCCCAGAGAACTACACCCCCTGTATGCTAACTGTGGGACAGTTCCCAGAGGGAAAAAGCCACCAAACAGGAAACAATGCATGAGAGAAGAGAGAACGGAGGTTTTGTGAGCAAACCTGACTCTGAATGAGCTCAGAGCTGCTGGCACCCTGAGGATCCCATGCTGGTAGCTCAGCACCCAGCACAGCCACAGCTGCTGGAGCACAGGCAGCAGCTATGGAGAGTACAGAGCAAGCTGGGAATGGGAAAGGGGTGTGGAAAGAGGTGGGCTGTTCCCAGTCTCCAGAGCATGAGAGAAAAGGGTGACAGAGGCGAGGTGGCAGAGGAAGGTAAGGCTTCCTTCCCACCAGATGGAGAAGGGAGCTGTAACTCAAGTACTAAAATGAGCAGCTGTCACCCAGCACCCTGTGGAGCAGCAGTGCTGTTCCCAAGGCAGGTGTGCACCTGGAATTCCCCAGCTCAGCACTGGGGCACTCAGCATGTCCACACACGAATGCCTCCTGGGCCAGCCCTTCCCAAGTGCCACGTACTTCTGTCAACTCTCTGTTCTCCCCTCCCTCCTGCAGAAGCAGGGAATTAATTAATGGATGCATTAGAATGTGCTGCACTTCCTGTATTTTCCACCAGGACTACAGAAGATCTGCATTTACTGCCAGAGCAAGGGAGACCTGCTTGTTCCCCAGGATCACTCCAGAGAGCCCATCTGAAACTTCCTTTCCAAAGGGCTGTCCGTGGCAGACCCCAGTTCTGTCCCCTCAGCTGGGAAGTGGCAAAGGACAGACGGGCCATGGAAAGCAGGGAGTGACTTGCCTGCCTGTTAAACTCCTCCTCGTTCTCCATCCACATGTACTCAGCAAAGGGGTTGTCATCCTCGTGGGAGTGCCCGTTGATGATCACATCCTCGCTGATGATGCTGGGGCTGGTACTGCTGCGACTCGGGTCCTTCATGGCTGCCACTCCGATCCCAAACCTGCAACTGAGGAGGGCAGCATTCAACACCTGCACGTTCCTCATTCCCTGCACGAGCCCAGCCCAAGGGAACAGAGGCTGCACCTGCATTTGGAGGCTCCAGGCAGCCTTGCCCTGACTACAGCAGAGCTCTGAGATCACAACAAGGAACAGCATCACAGGCACTGCTCCCATTGTGTGCGAGTTCCAGCGACAAATTAAATTCCCAAACTGAACCTTACCGAAGCCAAGCACCACAGCCAATGAAAAGTGACAGGAAAAAACACTAGGAAACTTGCCAGTAGGAAAGTATTTAAACACTCAAAAGGAGAATTTGTTTTCCAGAGCACTTTTAAGTGTTGTGTGTGATGGCACGAGCCAGGTTTCACAGCCCTTTCCTGCTGGGAAACCTTGCAGGGAGCAGAAACCACGAGGAACTGACCCTGCACAGGGCCACCTGGAAATCCGTGTGTTCTGAGGTGACACAACACTGCTGTCCTTCTGTACCATGCCCAAATACACAGATCAACACTGCAAAGCTCAGTATTTGTTGGAAACTAACACTGGTAGTAGAAATTTTCTTTAAACAGTACACAAAGTGAGGCAACATCATAAAAAAGACCTAAAAAAACCTGACCAAAAAACCCCATGACTCAAGTCAAATTTAAATGCTTTTCTCATGCTAAAATTCACAATGGAAGTTTCAGCAGCAAGCGGAAATATTTTTATTTCATTAACAAAACTTTGTTTTCAGCATATGGAGTGACTTCTTCAGAGAGGAGGGTATCAAAATACAGCCTTGTTGTTATTAGAGTACAAGGGTTTATCACCCAGCACCTCACATTTTCTCTTTGCATTCCAGTTGGTCCTGTTATCTAGGGAATTAATGCAAGTTTTGGTTCAAAACTCTTGATAATACCAGCTAAAAACCTGCCACATCTGAGCGACCAATTAAGAAAAGCACAAAGAAGAAGGAACCTGCCTGGCTTGCTGTGTTCCACATTTCCCAATCAAAGGCAAACCCCAGCATGGAAGTCACTGCAGCTCCCTGGGAAGTGCCACGACTGGGAGCAGATGCCTGCACTCCACAGTGTGTTCCACTGAGGGAAACCAGGTTCTTTTTGATGTTCTTTCAAAACAAACTTGCTGAGCATTATTGGCAGCATTTACATAAAACAGGAAAGGACGTTGCTTTTAACACCCCAATCCAAGCTTGAAATTGCTTTAAGCCACTTCAGCTGTTCCCAAGCCAACACATGGGCTGGAGTGTAGGAAATAAAGCCTAAAAAACTGTATTTCTTTCTCCCCTCACTTTTTACTGGCATGTATTTTCACCTTCTCTTTTGTGAGCTAGTAATATTATTATTTTCCTGAAAGTAACTGCCTCAGCAGTGAGAAGCTCAGGCAGCTTCTACACAAAGGTGACTGTACCCAGTCAAGTCCAGAATAGTAAAAATAATTTAAAAAACCAACCCAAACCAAACAAACCAACCCTACTTGTTTGTGTGAAAGCTTGGAAGGTTAATTTGTTGAATCACAGGCCAGCTTTCCCATTTCTGAAGCGTTCCCACCAGACAGGAGCCCCAGCTTTAGGAGGGAGGAAAGCCCAGCTTAGACCAAAGCAGCTTTGTCCACCACTGCCCAAGGATGATGGGGATGATCTTCAAGAAGGACCCAGGCTCAGCCTGAATATTTGAAGTTTATCTGATGAACCCTCAGTCCATTCATGCCTTTCCCACAAGGAAACATGCCCACACTCACTTATCCTGCAGGAACTCTGAGGAAGCCCCAGGCTGGCTCCTCACTCGCAGCACTCCTGATTTAATTTTCTGCAGCTTCCAACAGAACAAATAAACCCTCTAGAACAAATAAACCTTCCTATTTCTCCACTTCAAGACACAGAGCAAGTTTCTGTGCTCACGTGTGGGGACAAGCTCAGTCTCGTTCCACCAGCACTGCTACAACCTTTTCAGTCAGGGAATTCTGAGGGGGAGAGCCAAACGCCACTTCAGTCTTGCAGAGAGTCCCAATCCAAGCAGGCTGCTGCGGGAAACAAGCCCCAGTGCCAGGCTACACTGCTGCTGGGAATAAAAATAACCCATTTTCCATCTGGGAGTAGGTGGGAAGCAGAGGAGCTCAAAGCTCCTCACTGTAGAAGAGGAAATGTAACACTGGCAGTGCTAAGGATCAGAAAACAGGGAGAATTCTGCAATGGTGACACACTGAGGCTCTGACCCAAGCTCCTCTGGGATTTTAGTGTGGAGTGGGGGTGGTGGAGCAAGCACAGTGCAAACGCATAAGGAAAGACACTAATAAAAAATAGGATTTGTATCTTAGGAACGAAGACAGGAATAAAAAATCCTGTAACAACAGGCTTTCAGTTAACCCTGAATTGTTTTCTGTATGCAGTGTGCAGCTTGTTACTCCAGAGCATCACTAAGGCCCATTAATTCACCCATTTCCCTGAATTTCGCCGCAGTTACAGCCATGAAGAGCCCTTGACCGACCATCATTAAAATTCAGAGCTTTGTGACTGAAGAGTCTGCATTAAAAATCCAGTCACGAAAGAAGATTATCCACTGCCTTCTCCGGAGGTGAGGTCAGGCCTAATTCCATGCAGCAACTACAGGTCCTTACCCGCCACAGAGAAAAAGAGAATAATTAAGTAAAAAAAAAAAAATTACGATATTTGCTTTAAGCACCTAAAAAGAACATGGTTTTTGTGGGAGCAGAAGATCAAAGGAGGTGTTTTAGAGCAGCTCGGCCAGAAGTCAATGACTTGTTTATCAGCCGTGACTGCTCCTGCGAGTCGGCAGCGCCGGCCCAGCTCCTCCTTATCTATCGAGATTAGCACACGGCTCTTATCAAGGCAGCTGATTATAACCGCCTCATAATTATACTCGCCCAATAAACAGATTTCTTAATCAAATCCACGCGGGACGCCAGCGCTATCTGATACAAACGCCTCCGAGCGCTGCGCTGGAGGTTACCGAACGGAGCCGCCTCGCCCGCGCGGGGCCGAGCCGCGGCTTGCGGGAGCAGCGCCCCGGCAGGCACCTGCGGTGCGCAGAGGAGCCGCCGCTCCGCCGTGACCCGCCCGGACCCCACCGGACCCACCGGCCCCGCTCCGCTCCGCCCGCTCCGCGCTCGGCCCGGCCCGCCCCGCTCCGCCACACACCGCCGGACCTGGCGTCACTTCCGCCAACGCCGGGCCCCGCCCCTTCTCCCCCGGAAGCGGCGGCGGCAGGCGCGCGGCAGGCCGCAGCGGCGGCGGGGGGGCGGCGCGCGGCACACCGGGACTCGTAGTCTTTTCCCCCACCCTCCTGCCGGCGCGCGGCATGCCGGGAGCTGCAGTCCCGCGCGGCAGCTGGCGGCCATTTCGCGCGGCGGCGCGGAGCACGCCGGGAAGCGCAGTCCGGCGGGGCGGCCGCCATCTTGTGGCAGCGGCAGTGAGGGGCGGGCACCGAACAGCCCGGGGCTCTCAGAGCGATGGCGACACTCCCCGGTACCGGGCATCTCCCGAAACGCCCCCAGCCTCCCTCGGGACAGCGGCTGACCCACTGAGGGAGGCGATAATGGAACGCTGGGGAACAACGCGCCTGTTCACAAAGTGCTGTTCGTGCATGGACTCCTGCGTTTTAAGGTTCTGTGTCAGGAAATGGGACATAATAGAGATTCTTTACCAAGGACGTACCGCGGCTTCAGCCCAATTTACAAAATGGGTTTAAAAAGCAGTTTTTATTGTTTTGCTTCTCCTCTCCCCTTTTCCTTAGGGGAAGGTGGGAATGCCTCTCCTGCCCATTCAACAGCCTCCAGCCACCGTCACCAACTTGTTCCCAGGGCCCAAGGCTTTCCCCACAGCCCATCAAACACTGCAAAACACCTCTGCAAGCATCATCCTTAGAAAAATGACACTGTGCTCCTGATACTCCTATTTCCACAATTTCCAACTCTACAAATGCAGCAGGATGTGGTTTTGTCACTGGAAGGTTTCTCTTTCTACTCGCTCCCCACAGCAATGGGTCAGCAGTCTCCAGGTTCCTCCTCACAGCTGAAATTTGTGCCTGAAGCACAGAGCCCAACATTTCACATTCACCCTTGTGCTCTGGGATTTTCCTCACCCTTCACAGTGCAGTTATTCCCAAATAAGCAGCCCATGACACCAATGTGTCTGGAATCCGTCCTCAAGAGCAGGTTTTTCTGGCACCTTTTTCTCAGAAATTACCCTAAGGGCTCTATTCTCCCTGACCTCTGCATGGGAACAGAAGGCACTTTGCAAAGCAGTGGGTTTGATTTGACTTCTGACATGTAAAAGCATCCTTACAATTACAGTCACTCACACCTGGGAATGCTTTAATGTTTAAACACTAAACATGTACATGTTTAACTGTACACAGGTCAGCATTCACACAAGCTACAAGATCAGCACAAGTATTAGCTAACAAAAGGCTACTTTAAAAACTGAATGTAGTATTTCAATACATTAATCTTAAATGCACATTGTAAGGAAACTTAGAAGAACTTGCAAACAATTTATTTTCCTCCCTCGGAGAGAAGGGGTGCCTGGTCTGCAGCCTCTCAGTGACAGATGAGTGACAAATGCCACCTAAATGGGGCTCCAAGCCCATCCTTGACTTTGTTCTAAGTGCAGGGCTGCTGGTGCCTCTAATTGCTTTCAGGGGTCTCAGAAAGCTTTAAGATTCTATCAGTGCCTGACATTTAATCCATTTCCTACAAACCCAAACATCACTTTGCATACTAATGAATGTCATGTACAGAGCAGCAACTGCTCTCTGTACAGGGATGAGTCACTGCATGGTAAAACTTTAATTTGGATGTGCTATTTCAACAAACCCTGCACTGGAGCTGCTCCTCAGCACCTCTCCCCTCTCCAGGCCCCCACACAACCTGCTGCCCTCGCTGGAGGTGGCTCAAGCCCTGTGAGGGACTGCATCCCCTCGGGTGAGGGTGCAACACAAAGTCACAGCTGGAAAAACAAGTTCTTGAGGCTTGACTTGCACACAACACAAAGTCCCGTGTCTGCTGGGTGTGTCTGCTTAACTAAGGACATTATAACTTCATCAACACTCAGCCTCCTGCATGCCAAACCCCTTGCAAGCCCCAGATCCTCACTGGTGGAGGCTCAGGCTGGAAGAATGGGCCCCAGTCTGTTTTGTCTGCATGAATGGGATGTGGCTTCAGCTTTGATGAGAACACCCCAAAACTCCAGAAATAAAAGTGTCAGCAGAATATACCTACCAGGGTTTTAACACGTGATATTTTAATTTGTTTGGAAATGCAAGAGGATTTAGGGAAGAGAAAGAAGAGTTATGCAGGAAGCTGCTGAAGCAAAGGTGTTATAAACATGCACATTGTAAAAAGAGAGCTTGAGTTTTGATGTGGTGACGTGACACAGGATAGAGAGTTCAGCAGAAACACTGGTTAACATGCCAAACATCTATAACAAATCACTGTGGTCTAGCTTTGTTTATTGGGAATCACTTTAGTAACCTGAAGTCACAAATAAGCAGTAAATAACAAAAACTACAGATAAACACAGGTTACACATGCAAATTCCTGTTCACATCTCACATGTGCAGGTACATTAAGTGCACAGTTCTAAAGAGTCTTGACAAAACCGGGCTTTAACAAAAAATGGTGTTAAAATGCAGGTATGAAAACTTCCATGTGAAGAATATAAAGATACCTTTGTCCCTTTAGGACTCAAATGCTGCTTTTGATATACCAGAGATGTACGACAGCGACGAGATTCAAGTAAAAGCAGGAAGAGCTCGAGGAAATAATACTGGTCAGAGAATGGGCATTTACTTCTCACTAAAATACACGGAATAGCTGAATAGGAAAGTCTAGCAAGAGCTTAGGAAAAAAAATCACAAAGTTGTAAAGCTGACTAATCACTAATTTTCCTATTTGCTATAGATAACAGCAGTGACATTAAAAGAAACTGCAATTCAACATTTAAAAATGCAACTTACATTTAACGACTTTTCCAAAGTGAAATGCAATGACAGCCTTACACTCAAAATTAAACAGCTGCTAGGCTCAGACCAAAATACGGAATGTTCTAGATAAAATAAAAATACAGTATTACTTTTCATTTTTTATTCAGAATGGAATTGAAAGACAATTTCTGAAGCTTGAAAGTAGCAAGTTTCATTTAAACGCAGTTTTCTTCTCATAGATGAGCTTTCCACAAGGGTGCAGGATTTCTTTTTCTGTAATAGCTTGAAGTGTCAAATGAAAGGTTGTTGCCATTCTCACATTAAGAACAAACTGTTGTCATTAACTTAACTGCATATGCTTTTTTGCTACAACATTTAACACATGAACAGACCTATAATGCCTACTGTATCTCACTAAAACAAAAAAGAATACAGTATTTCCATCTACTACTTGTACTGCTTTTAAAAAAGATTAACATTAAAAACAAAGCCACGCTTTCCTTACATCCTTCTTTTTAACCTTCTTTCTTTTGCCTGAAGTCTTCTGCCATTTTATCCAGAATTTTCTGTTGAAAGAAAGCAGTTATATTGGGGATATATTTAAAGAGTTTCTCACAGGCACAACATAAAGAACGGAAACATAAATCAAACTTCCAAGTTTAAAATCTGTGAGCATCAACTGCAATTGCAAAGATCCTAACTAACAAGGCTGGCACTTCTCCCCATCCTGGAGTGAAGCTCTCCTTGGCAAGCCAAGGAATTCCTTCCCCTTTTGTCATGGACTTGTGACATGACTGAGCCACTTACCTGGGTGGAATCTGCCCTCTACAGAGGGACACAATATCTCCCCTCCCTGGAGAAGGGTTAATTTAGAAGTCTGAGAAATTTGGTACCACTTTGATGACATTTGGCAGCAACATCAATTCACCTATTTAATTTTCCCAGCTCTCCAAGCAGACTCCCAGCTCCAAGCAAGTGCCAGTGTGAAACAGAAGGTGCATTTCCCCCTTCCCTCCCCAATTCCAAACCCCACCAGAGTCACAATCACCCACAAAGCAGCTCACTGATAATTTCTGCCACAGAAAAAACAAAACAAATCATACTTCATTCAAGTAATAAAGCTCACAAATTGGCATTTTCCCCCCTTCCCTTTTCACATCAAGGCTTTAATGTCCCATAAGCAGGTACCTCAATGGAAAAAAAAAAAAAGAAAAAAACACTATGGTGATGGATGAGGTGATTTTCTTCCTACAAGATCCTGCATAGGAATTGATTTTCTGATCTACTCCTTCACAGTGTTGTTTGGTGACAATTTTGATGCCATCTGCCTTCCTGGGCCCTCTGCTTATTTAGGGGTTCCCTGTTACTGCAAGAAGGCAAATGTTTGAATTATGAGGCGCCACATTCTCCTTCTCTGCGGAGCTCCTGGGGTTTGCTTTCAGCTCAGGGATCAACTGCCCTGAAATGCATTAATGTGACACTGCAGGACTATCAGAATTCCTTTGGGATTGCCCTTTCCTGGAGGTCATGTTTGCAGCTCACAGTATGAGGTTACAGCAGCAGCATTGTCACTCATGCCATGCAATCATGTGATACCTCATCCAGTTAGAAAATGGAAAAGTGCTCACAAAATCAGAAGTTGCAAAGATTTTTGCGTTTTAAAACATATAAAAACTTCATCTTAAGCTTTGTTGAGTGGTTGAAAACACTCTCAAAGGGATGACTGGAAGGGATCCGGGCCATCTGTATTTACTCTGCATCACTACTTCTAAGCCTGGCCTTATTCCAATTGGAATTCCCTCTTTAATCCAAATTTACAAGATAAAAAATGCTGGAGCCACTCTTTAAACTGTGTATTCTGCATATTGTTTTCACAAGATGACGTTTTGGAGAGGTCCATCTAGAGTTAAAAGTTATTGAGAAAGCCAATTTCCACTGCCTGAAAAGTATTTTTATTCTCAGTCCGGTCTCGTTGAGCTCTATTCCCCAGAAAGAATCAAGCCATTTAAAATGAACAAGTTTTTGCCTTACCTTCAACTTTTGATAATGAGGAAGGCTGCTGCAATGGGTCTTTTTTGCAACATCTTCATTTGTGTAGAACAGGGAACACAATTTGCAATAAAACCCTGTTTTGGGTACCACATAATTCACACCTAGAGGAGTAAACACCACAAAATAAACTAAGAGATCTACTCTACATCATTTCTTTTAATGTCATATGTCATTTCAGCTAAATCTTAAAACCATAATTCACTTTACATTAAAAGCTGCTTTATCTTTAAAAGTCTTGGATTTAGTTTAGTCAAGCAGGGGCCTAACAGTAACTAAATATGTGCAGTTTTGGGTTTTTTTAAATTAAAAAAATTCACCTTTCAGATTAAGGGTCAATTTTATTGGGACCTTCAAGAACTCAAAATGTTTTGTGATCAGTTTTGGAGTATTTAATATGACTCTGAACTATTACCACTGTTGTGCTTTGTGCTAGCAATTGAATTTGTGTTGCTAAAAGATACCTCTGTCAATTTCTACCTAAGGAAAGGGTAATGAAAAACACTAAGAAAATAAGAAAATACTGGGTTTAGGGCAGGAATGAAGAAGGGGGAGGAGGGGGAAACTCTAAAATGAAAGGCTATGGCCAATGTATTGCCAAAACAAAAGTCAGATGAAATGAGAAATGCTATTGTGATGCACAGAGACATTTTGGAAAAGAAATGGAAACAGCCTTACCAACAGGAATGTTTGGCTGGTATGGCCCAATCCTGAACTCATCTGGGACAAGAGGTTTCTCCAGAACACTCTTTGTTTCCTGCTCGCCCTGGGGGTCTGTGTTTTCCTGGGTGTTTTTCTCAGTATCCTGTGCTGTCGCAGCATCAGAAGCTTCCACACTTTCAGCCTTGGCGTTCTCTTCGCTTTTCGTTCCGTTTTCTAATGTTTCACTCTCCTGCTCTGGCTCCTCAATCTTGTCCACCTTGATCTCTGCCAGGCTGTCCTCGCTCTTGCCCGCGGCCTTGGCTGCCAGCCCGGACTTGCGCAGCTTCTGGTGGTCGGAGTCCTCCTCGTCGCCCACCTCGTCCAGGGTGACGAAGCCCTCCATGCTGCGCGGGAAGCCGCCCACGTAGCGCTGCGGGGACAGCAGGGCCCTGTCAGCTCAGCCCGAGTGCTCCCCTCAAACCCCCTGAGCTTGACAGCACAAATACATGCTCCAAACTCCTCCTACGAGAGCTGCCTGCTCACTCGAACTGTTACTCAGGGTTTAACCAGCTCTTTTTGCACCCCACTGCCCCAGAATCAAGGATTCTCTTTCACAATGATTTTTTTTTTTCATCAGGAATGGCCATTGTTTCACCACAGCAACAAAATTTCAACTTAAGAACAGAGCCAAAACCACTTAAATTCTCAAGATGGAAGTTCTTTTAACATGAGTACCTTAAGTGAAAGTAATTTTGGAGTGCACCAATTTTGTTTCTATTTGAAAATCCTGTAAGAGCCTTGAATTCATGGCCTGAATAGAAGGCAAAACCTTACCAGAACTATTCTGTCCCCACTAATGGTATAAAAGTTCATCAAAAAGAATTAAAAGCTCTTTTCAACCACTGAAAGCTTAGAGCATCCACATTAAAACAACCACTAGAACAGAAACAAAACCCAGCCCAAACCCACCAACCACCCAAACTGTGAAAGCCTCTGAAAATCCAGATTTTGTTAGAAGAGGGACAGTCTAAATTCAGAATTTTTGGAAATGCTCCTGCTGATATGCCAATATCACTATTCCACATACTTAACAGCAACTGTGAGCAGGACTGAGGCAACATTAGCTTTGTGAATGTAGGTCTTCAAAGGAGTGAAGTCTGGCTTTGAAGCAGTTTATCACAGCCAATGCCAATACCAATAAGGAACACTAAGAAAACTGGGAAATGCCATTTGCATGGCCAGTATCATTCTCAGCACCATTAACCAGGTTCCTGACAAGGATCCCCCAAAACTGAGATCCATGCACATCTCATTAATTAATTACGAACATGCCTTTCTTTCAAAACAACAATCCAAGTCAACAAATTACTGCAACTTTGCACACTACTCCACAGAACTCAAAATGACTGACAAAGCAGATAGGACATAAAACCCATGAGAGTGTGGGATGATGTGGTGAGAAAAAGGGAATTCACAGCAAGTAGCCTGTGACTGGAAACATCTTGAAACCCATTCTTGTCTTTCTCCAGTGGGAAAGGGGCCCTGGCTAACTGCAGATGGCCCTACCTGCCCCTCAGTGTAAGGTGTAGCTGTACATCCAATTCTGTCCAAGCCCAGTACATTATTTTTGGAACATGCTTTCTGGGCTCAATGGTAACAACAGACAGTTTGCTGAGAAACTGCTCAGAAGAACATAGTTCCTGGATAAGTATTAATCAAAAAAAGGATGAAAAGCAAGCAAATCCCCAGCAAGCAACAAGGGTAGAAGCCCACAAATTAAAGGCTTCTGTCAAAACAGAATCAGGGCTTTTTAACTGAATCTATGTGCAAGGTCCACCCAGTCAGATCTTCCACTTTCTTTACAGGAGCTTTAACACCTGCTCCTTTCCAGACAGGTGTTTTAAAGACCCACACAGGAAGGTCTGCACCAGAATGTACGTGGTGTGCTACCTAAGTTAGACTGAGCTTCCCCCACTCAGCAGCTCACTGTGTGCGTTACCTTTTTAAGCTTTTTCTTGGCTGCTGGAGTGACTGCAACATTCCCCTCTGTTTTTACAGTTGCATCATCAGGTGTGTCCTTTTTTTCTTCAGTAGCCACATCAGCTAAATTGGCAACATCTGCATCCTCTCCTGCTGAGCTGCCACTTTCTAACAGTGCTGCTGCCTCCTCCTCATCCACCAGCAGCTCATCTTCAGACTCCAGGAGTAAACTGGGCTCATCTTGCTCTGTCTGCTCCCCACTTTTGGCACCTGAAGGCTCAGCAGCATCCTCCTGTTTCTCCTCTTTCGCTTTTTCTTCTGTATTGCCACTTTCAGGTTTCTGAGCAGGTTCTGTTTTGGACTTCTTATCACTGGGAGAATCTTTGCTGTCTGGGGAATATGTTCTCTTTCTGTAAAGAACAAAGAACATTGCTGCTTGTAAACCTGGAGAGAGTCCAGAAATCACTAAAGAAAAAGATCAGATTTCTTTAGATAAGCCTGGAAACTATTGTGTTTCAGTTCAGAAAATAGAAAGCTGATGGAAACCCTGAAGGACATGATTCTTCAAACATACAAAATTGCTGCTCCAAGGAGAAATTATCCTTACAAGACAGGACAACTGTTTGTGGGTTTAAATTGCAGGAAGGCAAGGCTAATTAGGGACTGCAAAGGATTTCCTTAGGAGACTGAAGAGGCTGTGAAATGTTAGAGGAAGAGGGTGGGTAACATGTTTGAAACAGTTAATCTCTGGGCACAACCTCCAGCCATTTGATCTCAAAGCTTGCCTGACTCTTTTCTATTGTTTCTATACTCTGAATAAGGTATTTTCATATTTCCTTTAAACAACAGCATGCTTTAACAATAGGAAATTACCTGGTTTTATCCTTTTTCAGCAGTTCAACTCCTTTGTTGGGAATCTAAAATAAAATTTAAAAAAACCTGTGAGTCACAGCAGACTATGACTTACATAAGTGCTGTAGCATTAATTCAGACCAGAATCCACTCCAGCCAAGTGCTTCCAGCTACATTAACCCCCAGGAACTCTGTCCATGCCACCCACCAACTGGATCAGTAAGCCTTTACCTCATGTCAGACAGGACCAGACCAACCTAGAAATGCCCTGCTTTTATTCATAGTAATTATTCAATACAAAACAAATGGGATATCCTGCTCCAGAAAAACAAGCCAGGAATTGTGTGTGAGTTATGAACCAACATCATGTAGTGCAGGCACTGGCACAGATTGCACTAAGCTCTACTTTTCTCCATCATTAGTGGAAAGCCTTTAGCAGACTCCTATCACTTCACCTGTTTATGAATTACTGAACAGGAAATGTCACTTGTAGGCAGTAACAAGGAAATCTATTCAAATTGCCACTAACTGCTCGTTTTGCTGCACTACCATGTGCATCAGTAAGATTTCTTCATGCTCCACAACAAAGCTGATGTTTCTAGGAGACAGCCTGACAGTTCAGATTGCCCTTGCTTTCATTATCACAGGACTTGATTATTATCACAGAATATTCTGAGTTGGAAGGGACCCATAGGGATCATCAAGTCCAGCTCTTCAGTGAATGGCCCAAAAGGGTTGAACCCACAACCTTGGCATTACCAGCACCATGCTCTGACCAGCTGACCTCTTCTCAGTTTTGTACCTACTGCCCTAGGCCAATGAAGAAACACCCATAATTGGTGAATATTGCATGAATATTACCCTGGTGTTATGTAAAAAAACCCTTCAGTCAACCTTTCCCCCCTTTACATGAGCTGCACAGGCAGAGGTGCAGTTCTAATACATTTAAAGTTTTCACAAACTTTCTTCATTTTTAAAGACAAAGGGAAAAAAAGATCCCACATTAGAAAATGGTCTAAATGGAGTAATTTTAATTAAAATCTATATAATTTACTCTAAAATCTGAATTATAGCAACTGTTTGTGGTTTGTTTAATCTGAAAGGAATATCCTTTAACTTGTCCTCCTAACACAGTTACTTGTACCAAGTAACTGTGCTCGAGGAGCCAGAAAATATTAAAGCAAACTGCTCAGTTCTACATGCAACATTGAATTTTCAATAAGCAATGGCTGTCATCTACTTCCCTTTACATATTCAACTACAATTTAAAAAGTCCTTACCCTTAACACCAGTTTCTTGTACTTTTCAGATAAATCCACTTTCACACATCTGCCTTGGAACCAAAGCGCTTTGTTGGCACAATGTTCAACCATGGCCAAAGCATCTTCTCTGGTTTCCATCTCAATAAAGGCCTGAAAAGATCAAAACACGCAATAAAAAGGACTCTGAAACACACAACACTTTTCCAGGCAGTGATTTAACTTAAAAAGTACTAGTTTCCAAATACTGAAACAAAATCACAAGGTTCAACTATATCCATCCTCACCAAACACTTGAACATTTACCCAAGTGCTTTACAAACCCCAGCTTTTCCATTCAGAGCATCTGTCCCAGAGACAGTTCCGAAATTAAATCCAATTCTGTCCAAGTCCAGATTAGCCTCAAGCTAATTTCTGGCATTTAAATTTTTGGCATTTAAATAATCTGCCAAAAGTGTCACCATAAGGTAAAATATGATTTAAATAAAAAAGTATCAGGACAATGAAACTCTTATTTTGTGCTTCTGTACCTGGGAATTTTAGGGGAGTGTGAGACTACCTCAGTATTTTATTTTTGGTTTTTGAGAGAAGGCTGAAACAGAAAGGCAGCAACTGCTGCTCTTCCAGCTTTGTGAGGAGGTCTCACAAGGCTACAGACTGAGCTTTAAACAAACACATCTGTGTTGGAGTATCCTTGCCAAAAAACTGAAAGCTGTTTCAGCAGCCAACTTAGGCAGCAAAGCAATTTTATTTTTCCAGTGACATAAGGTCAGGGAGGACCTCCTAGGGGTCACACAATAGTTTAGTAATTTTTTACTTCTCAAGTGTGGCATTAGGGATTCAGGCACCCATCTCTTTGTTAAAGCAGTAGAACTTCCTTTTTTACTCAAGGGAGCAATGAACTGGGACAGTAAAGCTTAAAAAGATAGAGCTAAATAGTTTAAACTCCTGTATACTTCTAGAAATCTTGCATTTCCCTATACACGTGCAATGGTCTGTCATCTTCAAACCTTTCTTTTCTAAGCTAGAAAAGCACAGCAGGACTGCTTTTTTTTTTAATGAAAAATAAAGAGTAAATAAAGAAACACGTAACAGTGGAATATATTTGTGTTTCACAGGTAATGGTTTTTCAGCCCTAAGAAAACAATTCCAAGGCTCCACGAAATCTGCATAATCCAATCATTAAACCTCCATGCTGAAATATAATTTTTCTGTTTTTAAAGCAGCTCATATTCCAGGGACATCTCACAGGAAGCTCCAAAGCAAACCCCAACCTAGACAGACCCTGAGTAATTTCCAAGCCTATGTCAGAGCACAAAGCCCACTCGTGCCCCAGCTGAAGGTGTAATTTCTTTCCAGCTAACACCCCCTTCAAGCCCTGCCCCAGGCTCCCCTGCAGTCACCTGGCTCTTCATTCTCATGAGGATGTAGTTCTTGATCTTCCCGTAGGGCTCGGCCAGTTTGAGCACAGCGTTGTCAGAGTAGCCCGAGTGGGGCAAGTTGCTCAGGTGGATCACACGACCAAGTTCTGGTTTTGGTGGCTCAGTCTTTTGGTCAGGTTTACCCTCAGGTTTCTTAAATTAAAAAGCAAAGACATTTTTTAAGACCTATATGTAAAATATCCAAGAGTGACTGTCCCTTGATTAATATGATGTACTGAAAAGTACAGAAATTAGGAGTAACTTAAACGGAGCAGCCTCATAACACTGAATGCCCCAGATTAAAATAAGACAATGCTAAAAAAAGCAGAAGTGTTTTACCTTTATTCTCTTGTATTTCTGTGACAAGTGGACTCTGACTGGTTTACCAAACACCAGGGCAGGTGTTGTTGAATAATACTCCACTGCAGCCTGGGCATCTTCAGTGGTTGACATTTCAATAAATGCCTGAAATCATACAAAATCAAATTAAGTACTGCCCTTTCAGGAATCTAATTTTGTTTCAAATTTTCAAGCTATTCCATGCTTCCTTTTAAAAGTAACTGCATCAGAAATGAAAACAGCTTTTTGGTTATAACATGAACTGACCTGCAGAGCTTGGCAGATACTTTATTTAGGTGCACAAACAGAACTATTTTGTTTGTTTACATTCCACCTAGATTTGAATTCAAAACATTCAACTGCTTCCTGCTTTTTCCACTTCTATGGTATTGCTGTTTTTCACACTTCAAAATAAGTCACACTCCATAATACAAACTTAAGATCAAATAAGTTTTCAGATAGTTTTCAAACAAGAGCAGAATGTGGTGCTGTTGAGAAAGCAATGAACAACCATCCAGGAGGATTTTTCAATATTTAAGTGAAAATGCAGTAGTGCAGCATTTCTGGAAACACACTCCTCCTTTCCCACATGCCCCTGATGAGAGATGTGGCATCTCAGTGGGTGGCTGAGCAAATCCTTTTCCAAAAGCAAAGCTCAGACAGTGACAGGAAGCCCACCAGACACACCAGTCAGCCCCAGCAGCAGAGCCCTGGGACCCAACCTTACCTCATTGATTTTGTTTAGAATGAGGTGATTTGTGATTATCCCAAAAGGTTCAACGAGCTGAAGCAGCTGGTATCTCAGGTTCTTTCCCCTCTGGAAATCCATGATGTGCACAACTCTGCTTGTTTCCTGTTGAACACAAAGCATGTGCACACAGCATGAGAAAACCTGAGCACCAGCAAACCCAAAGTCTGCCAAGGCTCTGCTCTGCTGGTGTAACTGTTTAAGTTTTTAATAACTATTTCTATCTATCTTCACTAGTGACCAAAAGATGCATCCAGAAAAGGCACAGAATTTCTAGGGATTTCCAGAGCAAGATGCCAGCCATGCCAAGCTGCCTTTCCTTAAGTTCACTTCCCACAGCTTCATCAAGAAGAGAACATTTAAAGAAGTTCTGTACAGTTTTGGAATAAAAATTTTGTAGAGTACTCAACACAAACTCCCAACCTCATGCCAAAGCTTTAGTACTTCCACACAAATTCTAAAATCTCACTTCTAAAGACAATCAATTCATTAAACAAACAAAATCCACACCTTAAGAAAACACAGAAAAATTATACCACAAAAAAGTGAGTTATAAAAAAGAAGAATTTCAATACTAACCACTCTGCCCTTCTGCATGTGTCTGGGTCCTTGCATATTTCCATTTCCAGCTCCTTTAAGAAATTAAAAGAGTGAACAAGCTTAGCTCAACCTGTAAGACTGGGATTAACATGTCTCATCATGAGTTCTTAAAAGATATGTCACTTGTAATAGCAAAAGGAGACCAAGTTCTAAAAACTAAAAAGGCTTTTTATTTATTTCAGAGCTCTTGTCATGTGGGGTCCTCATTCCTGCTCCTTCTCTTCACTCTAACATTAGAGAAAGAGCTGCATTTATTGCTGTTCAGGAACAGCAGAGAGTAAGTACAGCCCACTGGGAAAAAAAAAAATCTCGTTTTAAACAAGATTCGCCAGAGGAAAACATCTCTGTACACAAAGGATGTGAGATTTCTTTATCTAAGATACTCTTTATACAATTGAAGGTTTAGCTTCTAAAACATCACCAATTCAATCACAATACCCATTAAAAAATAAAAAAAAACCCCAAACACAAACAAAACCTCCTTTCAAATAGTTTGGTCTATAGTTAAATCTGAGATATTTTGAAAAATTAACAGTGCTATTTTAATGTAATAAAGTGTGAGTGCATCTATCATCTAAAAAGTGTCCAAAATACTTGTACTCTGTCAGGATAGCTAGGTAAATTAACCACTTTTGCTCTTTTAGTCATTTGAACTATCTAAAAGGTAGGAAGTAAGAGCATCAGGCAAGAATCTGATTCTTAGCCTCCTTTCCTGAGAGGAAGAGGCTAGCATCATCCACCTTCCCACTTCTCACTTCTATTCCAATTTATTTCTCATATTCACTTGAAAATAGGAGGAAAAAACACTTAGGACACTGAAATCTTACCAGAAAGCTCCACCAATATGTAGCTACTCAGAAGACAGATAGAAAAATCTCCTACATAGGAAAAAAAAAATCCAAGTGCTCAACACATGTTGATTAATCTCAGTTAAAAATCACCAGCCATAGGGAGTTGGGAGCTGGCAAAAAAGGTGAAGTGTGGGAACTCAGTACCAGTCCTTAGTTCCACCACAGACAAAGTATTTTAGCTCCAGTGCTGAGAAAAATATTTTTCTTTGTTGTTTTAGAACACCGGTGACAAAATGAAATAAGAGTGAAAAACCCCACAAAAAACCTAGCTGAAAATTAAGCCTGGTGTAGGTAGGTGCCTGTTGAGGTTACCTCTGGGCCCAACAGGAGGTCCTCCAAGGTGGAATGGAGGTGGTGGTGGTCCCAAAATTCCTGGTGCAGGGTTTGTAGATTGCTGCAACATAAAGGGATCACCCCTAGAAAGAGGAGAAAACACGTCATTTTAAACCAAGAAACTGTGAAGCTTTCATTCACAAAACACACTAATTTCTGCAGAGCTTCTATGCACACAACTTGGGCTACTTTTACTGCTGCCCTTCAGCTGGAAAACAAAGGGAGGAATCCATTTGAACCAAAGGAAATGTGTTGTTTCACATAAAGTACTAGGAACTCCCTCTGCTTCAAATAAACAATTTTAATAAATACTTCAAAATTAATTACTACTTACATTCCATGTCCTGAATCACTGTCAGGATTCCATTCTGGGTATCTTAAAAGAAACAAAATTAAAAGAAAATGTCAGAAACATGCAATCTCCTCTAGCTGTGTAACACAAGCAGCAATACCTGGAGGAGTAACACAGCTGCATCACAGGCAACACTCCAGGCCCACTGCCAGAGCCAAGAGCAGCACTGACAGAAATGCTGCTCTTCAGGACAAACTCCCTACTCTGTTTGCAGAACTGCTGGCTTTACAATAAAAATGTACAAGTGGTATCAGTAACTACAATTACAACAGATTCTCAACTGCTAAGTTCCAGCTGTTACATATACATCAGTAGGATTCTAAAGCTATGAAGTTCCAGCTGTTACATATACATCAGTAGTTAAACAAAGCTTTAACCAGGATCCCTTTTCGTCCTGAAGATGCTCCAAGTTGCTTTTATTCCCTAGAAGGCACAGTAAGTTTTCTAAACTTGCTCTGTGCAACAGTTATTTAAAATCAGGGAACATCTCAAGATGGAAAGGACCCACAAGGATGATCCAGTCCAACTCCTGGCCCGGCACAGGACACCCAGGAATGGCAGGCTGTGCCTGAGTGCTGTCCCAGGCTGAGCCCTCCTCCCCAGTTACTGTACTTTCAGTTCATACATTTCGAGCAGCAGCTGACAGCGGCGGCTGTGAGTCGCTCCATTGATGTGATGGTTCCACTCCTGCAGCAAAGTAAACAAGGCACAATTAGCAGCCACACAAGGGAGTCCTTCCCACAAAGTCATGGCCTACAGCAGTGTCTTCTCTGCTATGATGCAGTTTTGCAGATCCATAGAGAATGGAATCTGTTGGTGGTGCTCTGAGGAGACACTGACACTGGACCTACCTCTTCTCTGCTAACCTGGCTGAAAAGGTGTCTGATGGGAATGGGGCTGCTCCTGCCTCAGAGTGCAAAGCTCCCTGCAAAACTCCAGCCCAGGCACAGAGGGCCATGGCAGCCTTTGGAACTGCAGGCTGTTTGTATGTCTTCAGGCATTGCAGAATTTCCTCTACTCTGCTTCATTCCTCAGATTTCTACAGATTAATATGAAGTAAACACTCCAATTTTTAGAACCATAAAGAGGCCAAGAAATTGCACGGAATTCAGAAAGGAAAGACTAAAAGAAGCCTAAGTGCATAGCTAGGACAAACTACAAATATATAGGTGAAATATAAAATATATCACCACTCGAGGGGAATAATAAAGGAAAAAAGCAGCTCTAAAACAAGATGGTACAAAGGAGAAATAATGAAATTGAACCAAATCATCCAGGTAAAACTCCTCCTGGTTCTGGTTTTAGCACTAGAAAGGAATGAGGGATTTCTACTTTTTCTCTGCTGACCATTTTAACTACAAAGGCAGTTATTTTAGTGCCTGATCTCTTTATCTTTATATTCTTATAAGTAAGAGCACAAATCTGTGTTTTATTCACATTTGTAAAGTGACAGAAACTCTGGAGTTTCCCCGCTGCACATCTGGGAGCCACAGCCTGACCTGACCTTCACTCTGCTGCTCCTCAGGGAAGAAAAGGACCAGCAGAGATAAACAGGGGGGAGAGTCATTCAAGAACCTTGGGGCTGAAGGTTTTCTCCAATTGAAGGTTTCTTCTTATCAGCCACATTTTCAACTATGAACACAAAGTGCACTGGCAACTGCTTTATGTGGCTCTTGTTAAATGTCTGCTTCTGCTCAGCACCCACAAAGGACTTTTGCCTAATCCCTTATCTTTCCAAATTTTTGGTCTCTGCCACACTACAGCCATCCTGCATACAATGAGACATTCCCAAGGTTCACTGTAGTGTTTCCATATGTTAAATGCCTATCCTGCACTTCCTACAAAGGAGAAAAATCTGAATTTAAAGTCTCTCATAAAGTACTACAATATTACTCCATGATGCTCCTGAGCATCATGGAGTAATATTGGAGCAAGATGAAGTCATGCCTTTTATCAAGATGTAAAATGAGAGCACCACTTGTTCTTGTTAACTGTACAAGATGTAGGCTCTACAACTATAAATAGGCTGGCAATTAGGATGAAAAATACCCACAAAAAAATCCATGAACCATTCAAAATGAAGTTTCTTCAGTTCAACACCTGCTAACAAGTGTTAGCATTACACTCTAGAAAATAGTCCTTTAAACCCCAAACCCCTCTAAATTTAGGGGTACAGTCAAAGCCTCAGTGGCTGGTTCCACCAGGCATAACACGCTTTGAATATGTCTCAACACAAAACTGTTGTAGAAGTTATCTGCAAACTAGAGGCAGATTTAGTTTGGCAGATTTAATTCTCATTCAAATGCTTTTCAATTGGCAAAAAAGGGGGATGTGATTGTAACTTTAGATTTTTCTTCTCCCCCAGGGAACAATGGCAGCTCATCTACATTAACTTTTTATTACACAATTCTTGATCTGGATTCCCTTTGCCGCCTGCACCCATTTGAAAGCACTCCTTCCCCAGGCTTTTGGGGCACCAGATTATTTGTATTTACAGGAATAACTCATTAACACAAAGGCCCCAAGCTGAGCAAGAGAAAACCTGAACTGAGTTTCTGAAAACCCAGATTCCCCTTTGGCTCAGTCGATGCAAACCAGAGGACACACTGTTCCTCAGAAAATGAGGCCACACTCGAGCACCTATTTTTAGCCCACCCTCTCCCAGGGCCACAGCCAGGTTCTCCCTCTGAGATGTACCACGTTCAAGCATTTCACCTCCAAATTCATCTGCTCAGGTTGCATCACCCTTTGTCTCTGGTAGGAAAAGTCCCACCATGTCTAACACCTCATTCCCTGATAAAGGGATCAGGATTGACAAAATGCCTGAAGTAACTGGGGCACAATTTACTTCACAGACAGAAAATAAACATGGTCTTAAAATATACACACATCAAATTAAAGAAGCAATTAAGAACATCACTAAAAAAAAACAAAAAACAAAAAACACACTAGAAGACTATTCTGCCAATTCAAGTTACACTAAGGGTGTTTAACACCTTTTGCTTGCATTTAAAATATACATAGCTTGATCAAACACTTAAAAATCACTGATGTTTTTATTTGGAGGTGGGGAAAATGAGATTTTGTTACTACAGTAATAAATTTACATAGTCCCAGCTATGAAAAGCATTCCCTTTCTGCTTTCCATACATTTCTGTTCAAATCAGATAATTTTAAAAGTTATGTTTTACTTGATTTGATTTTGTGGAAGACACAAAATAAGGAATTCTGTAATGGTTGGGTATGCAAAGCAGAGGAAAGAAGGAGAGAAAGAGAAAAATTCTTGCGGTGACATGATTTCTGAAATCAGAAATAAAACCCCAACTTGGGTCATAAGAACCAGATGATCCAACCACAAGTATTTTATTGTGTACTACCAGTTTTAATGTCAAAGTATATTCCTAAAAAGAAAAAAAAGTCTTACATGTTACAGAAGAGGTCAGCCACTTAGGTTATGCTGTTAAAAGAATTTGGTATTTCTCATACCTGGAAAGATATTTCCATGAGGATATCCTTTCATTAGATCTGCACTCCAAAGCACACTAACAGCCATGAGCCTTTAAAATAAAGAGCTAAAAAGACCCCTACTTACAGGATTACTGGTTGCCATCTTCAAGGGCCTCAGAAGTTAATGTTTTCAATCTAACCAAATGAAGTCCTTTTACAGAACTGAGCATGGCAGCTAAACTGTTAACACTTAAAACTTTAGTGAAAATAAACGTCAAATACAGGAGACAAGAAACCTGGATTACTGTATTTTATATCAAAAGTAATTAAAGCAACACAAGTTCATAAACTGTCAGATCACGTGGAGTCATACAGCGTGTGCTTTAGAACTGGTTTGATCCTTTCCTTGCAGGGACAGAATAATATTGTGTTTCAAAAAGATCAGATGTACAGAACAGCACTTTTTGAGAGGTAACTGCAAAGAAATGGTTAGTAACAGTAATTCCACATTGTATCAATTTTACAGTAATAGCACGTATTATGTTTTCAATTGAAGGCCTTCAAGCTAATTAGCCACTAATTGTGACAAGAGGGGCACTGTATTAGCCAATTAGCCAATTAAATTGCCTAGTATACTAGAAATCAGCAAGATGAGTACATTGGAAAAGGTGAAAGTGAGAAGGCTCTGAAAACACCATCTGAATCATGTTGAGTAACTTGCTCCCTTTGCAGAGCTGCACTAGGCATGGATAACTAAGAGGGAAGTTTCAGCATCACCGAACACACCGAAGATCCACTCTACTCGTGAGCCAAGTAAAGAACACTACTAGGAACACAGAGCAGGGTACTGCAACAGCAGACTGATTGCTCGGAGAATCTACAGGGATAGATGCAACATGTGACAATAAAAAGTGAGTCTGAAGTGTTCTAAGAAAGTTGTGAAAAAAGGAGAAAAATGACGACAAATTTCAGCCATAGTATGAGATAGAGTGTTAAAGTGAAATTAAAAAGGCAAGAATGAGCTAATCTAAAACGTGGTTTTTACTTTTGCAAATAACTTCCAGGGCTCTACATTAACTCTTTCCCTCTGGACAGGGAAAAAGCAGAACTGTGCAAGAATGCATCTTAACTACATATAAATCAGCAATCAAGACAGATGTGGAGGAGAGCTGAAACTAGCTTCCGGAATGGCACAGTAGATACACTGCAAAAAAACCCCAACCAACAAAAAAATACCAAAACCCACCCCAAAACTGCTTGAATGCCAGATGTTTGTGGTTAAGAGAACATGTAGATGTAAAATATAAACAAGATATCCCAGTAGATGATAGCTGTTTGACTTGAAGTTAAGCAATCTGGGCAAATAAAATACATTAATGTAAAGCCCTGGTTTACAATGTTTGTCAACAATTACCTTGCAAATAAACCAAGTGCCTTTTTCACTCTCAAACCAACTTTCAGATAATTTCAAAAGCAACCAGGCCATAGAAATAATTAAAGAAATAGGTAAAAACAGAACAGATACTACAACGTAAAGGAAAATAGAAGTATCTGGTGCATAACTCACCTTATTAGAATGAACTGGCATATCACATATAGAGCACAGATGGGGATAACCCTTCGGTAAGAATCCATGGAAGTCTTCAATATTGCTATTTGGAGGAGCACCTCTCTTTTTCTCAAAGAGAGATCTCTCGGGACCAGGACCACGACCCATTCTGTCATACTCACTGTCAAATTTATGATAGTTATGCGAAGTCTCACCATAAAAAGATTCATCCCTACACCTTTCTCCATCTCTCAATCTGTCATCTTCATAATCCATTCTGTCATAATAACCAGATTCTTGAGAACGACTTCCATGGTCATAGTCAACCACTGGGTTGAGACTAGGACCACGATCATCAAAGCTATCTCTTCTAAAATGCCTTTTTTCTTCCCAATCATCCCTAGGTACTCTGTATGGTGGTTCCCGTGTGGATGATCTGCCATCTCTACCATAACCTTCTTCAGCTCTCCTCCTTTTAAGTTGTAGAAGGATCTGAGGCAAGTTTTCAGGAGTGATCTTGTCCTCGGGATAGCGACTCAGTTCATCTAAGTCTCTAGCAGACAGACCAAAGCTGGCCAAAATGTTTGTGGCCTGGTCTGCATCTCCACGGTGCTGAGAAGACAAAGGGAGCGGACCTCTACTTCCAATGTTAAATATAGACTGCAAATTATGGGAAGAGGTACTACCAGAAGACAGTGCACTATGAGATCCTTGTTGGTTCAATGAAGAACTCATTCCAAGATTCATTAAGCTAGCAAGGCGTGCAGTACCCTGGTTCATCCTTCCAAGAGATGCTGGCATATTTAAAGACTGGGTAGCAGCAGCAAGAAGGCCTATTCCTGCAGAGAGGTCACGCCCATGACCTTGTGAATCCCTACTCAGAGATGACTGCTGGAATGACTTGGACATTGTAGAACTAGAGCTTGTCTACTTTATGGATCAAAAAAATTCTTTTTGTTTAGTTTTTTTTTTTTTTAAGATGGCTGCAAAGAGAGCTCACACTAGAAAGCTAGGCAAACTTCACTTCAAAAACGGTAACGCCAAGAAAGAGGATCAATAATGACTGCAGATCTTCTTCAAGCTGAGAAACACCAGACAATTCTGTAGAAAAACAAGCAGTTTTAGTCATAAATCCCTTTAAACAGATGCAGTTTTAAACTTATGCATCATGTTGAGCTAAAAAAACATTAAAGATCTCAATCTTACAAGGCTTTTATCACATCACAGATTCAAGAGGTACCCAGAACCTACATATATTATTGCAGATAAAAATACAGTAGTGTTTCCTATACATACTATGCTTCTTCCACAAAAACCTACTTTCACACTGAAGAAAAGTGAATTTCAGAAGTTTGCGATGTCTGAAAGCATCTATAAAGTTTACTGACATGTCAGCCTTGATCTCTGGTTAATGGCTTTGTTCATACCCTACATTACTGTACTGTGTCTGTGAGAAGAACACAAAAAACTTAGGCCCATAGAATCCAAGATGACTTTGGCATGTATCACATATTTGAAAATGAAACCTCTACCACCACAGAACAGGACGAATAGAAGTTAAAAGTAACTGAAGTCTGGGCAAAAAGTTTCTGCTACAAGATCTGTAAATAAGACCAAACATAATATTCAGTCTTTATGCAGTAAAATTCCAATTACTGATGTGAAGACAGATGCGAACAAGAAAAACAAGTTTTACATTTTGCAGGAAGTAAACAAGACCTCTTGCTCCAATTGCAGTTACACTGCTAACAGCATTTCTGAAGGGATTCTTTACTCTGTTACATGGCAGCTATGACACCAGCCTGTATTCTCAGACCTCAAACTAAACAAGGTCAGGCTTAGTGCTGGGATGGGAGACCCAAGAAAAATCCTGCTCCTGCAGGAAGAGACCCCAGTGAGTCAGGAGATGGCACCACATCCCAGTGGCACTGCCGGCCTGGGGCTGGCACTGACACCGTGATCACCTGTGGGAGTTAAAGATCCTAAAACACTGCTCACAAGAGAGAGGTGACTCTTTAGTGTCCCACAAAAATACTAACCTAGCACGTAAATATTTGGTTCAACTGTGTTTACACAAAGTTCTAACTAAACCGTCTATCAATGTCCACAGCATGCTGAAACAAATAAATTTCATAAAATGTTCTTTCAGGGCAGAGCAGAAATAACTGCAATACTTCACCCCATCCTCCTCCAGCCTTGGGACAGATACACAAAGTTTAAAGCAATTCAACACGTGAGAATATTCCAGCAGCAATAATCTGC
Organism: Passer montanus; assembly: GCF_014805655.1. Taxonomy (NCBI): domain Eukaryota; kingdom Metazoa; phylum Chordata; class Aves; order Passeriformes; family Passeridae; genus Passer; species Passer montanus. The sequence goes on along the minus strand of NW_024363049.1, from coordinate 6,047 downwards.
TCTTGGGTCCCCGACACTGCAAAGCCCTTTCCAGTGTGGGCAGAGCAGATCTGCTTCTCCAGCACTGCCACCGAGGAGCACATCAGACACAGAATCACTGGGAAAAGAAACAGGCACAGGATGCACAGCTGCAAATGGAGTCAGCTCCCAAGCGAACAGGTACGTTTGGGGAGGAATGGAAAGGACAAAACGAAAGCAAGGACTTTTCCTTGAAGAGACCAGCTCTGCAGAAGGCAATGGCTCTTGTACTGGAAAGAGAAGGAAAAAGGTCAAGGTTAGAGATCTCTAGCCCCACTGCCTGCTCAATACACAGCCTGTTCCAACAGTGCACAAAGCTGAAAACCACTTGGGTTTTTTTCTCTATAGCAGAATTTATGTAAAAAAAAAAAGGGGGGGGGATTCCCTGAAAAATACACAAAGCACACATAACTCACACAACTCTACCTCTGCAAAGTAACTCCTTCACACAATTTGCTACATAATCTGTTATCAATGCATCTAAGCTCATTTCAGTTACATTTTTAAGATTCAAATACACTGGAGTCACTAAAAGGAAGCTTAACTACGTGACATTTGTTAAGAGATTGAGAAACATGGGGATGAAAATAAGTTTGAAAATTTCAAGACAGAAGACAGAAAAACACTGCAGAAAGCTTCAGAGGAAAACAGTAACACAAGAACACAGGGGGAGCATACCAGGTGAATTCTAAGGGAGATGTCCCAGAGAAGGGGGCCACACTGGAGGACACTTGAACAGAAAGCACTGAAGAACTGTATTATAAAAATCAAGACTCTTCAGAGTTCAAACAGAGAGGAACTCTAATATTCACCTGGGTACCATGCCTTTATCTTACATTCATTCAGTATTGTTCAAAGTACGTTTATGACAATTTTACAAGCTAATCCATACTCATTCAATTGTAACACCTAAATTTTCTCCTAGTTAATTCACACACTTTCAGAATGGTCTGAAGCTGAACTTACTGGGTTCTTCATAAAATCAGATATTCCAGAGGGCTCTCTGAGTCTGACCAGCAGCAATTCCACAGATACCCCTGTGGTCAGGACAGGCTCGCTGTGTCCTTCTGTTAGTGCAAGGACCCACATTATTCAAGTTGTCACTAAATCAGGAAAGTTCTCTACTTTTGAAAAACACCCTTTATTTGAACAAATGCTCCCTAATCCTCTTGTCACAGCTGTCAATTGGCAGTTCACTGTGTGCTGCTGCAGAGATTAGCAGGGAACAAACCCCATGGCACCCTGGCCTGGCGGGACCAGGGCTGCAGGACCTGATGGTGCCATGCTGAGACTAGAGCTTTACAAAACCATACCCAGCTCTGCAGCTGCAAACACCCAGGGAAGGGGCAAAGAGAAAATAAAAATAGGAAAGATGGGAGAATGACCAAGACAAAGACACAGAGAGGGACAATCGTATGGAAAAGCATGAAGTGGGACAGAAAGACAAGTGTGTGATGAAGACACAGCACAAGCTGGCAATTGGTGCTAGTCAGGAAATGCCCTACATACAATTAGGTACTTCAGTACTTAAATTAATGAGATTGAATATCCTCAAAAACCCACTATTTATCACATCACTCATTGTTCAACGGCTGCTGCACTCCACTCTTAACCAACCCCATCCTTTAAGACAATGGAAAGAGGTGGGGGAAGAGCTCTACCCTCACACCAAAGATGTTTAACTTCCACAGGGTCAGGTTTAATGTGATCCTAAAGCAGCACTTCCTGTGCTGATGATTCCATGCTGTATCCAATAGGGACAGGTTCTCATGGAGCAGGGCCAGTTTTTGAGAGAGGGTGCCATCAACTGAGTCACAGCAACAAGATGGGCAGAACTGAACAGAGCTGCCTCGAGAGTCAGACACGAGTTAGTTCAGAGTGTTATGCTACTTGTTCTCCATGTAATTTCAGCTAATTGGGAACAGACAGGCTTTCAGATACACCTTTTTTTAAGATCTGTGGGCAGAAATTTGGCCATTACTAAGATTTGAAAATATATAATATTAAGCAATCTTGAAATAAGTTGAAAGTCAAAACGTTATTAGATTTCCAGACAAATGCAGACAATGAAAACCATTTCTATCTACAAGTTGCAAAAGAGTATTCTATAAAGGCAGACAACAAAAATAAGGAATTTGAATCCTACAGAGTACACTGTTATCAAACAGAGCCCAAAATGAGGCTGATTTTCAAACACTATGAAGGTTTTTCTCTCGGTGTAAATCTGAACATATCTTTCCAATAAAGCTTATGAACTCTTGCTCCAATATTATGTTTGACCTGAGAACAACTTTAATTCAGTGAATTTTTGGAATATATTGATAATGCTGAACACAATAACCTCAGCTTGCCACCTTTTATGGAACACAAATAGGCTGAAAATAAGTCCCCAGCTCCCTATTCCTTCTGCCACTCCCAGGGAGTTTTAACCTATGCAAAATTACTGTAATTTTAATGGTAATCTTATTCTTAGAAGAACTCATCCTTTACCCATTCCTCTTCCAGTATTTACAGAAAAAAAGTCTTAAAAATGAGAAATAACTGTTTTCACTTTCTAGTCAGTTTCACTTTCACTTCAAGTGAAAATTAGAACAAATAAATTCAGTTATAGTAAAAACACGAAATTATCCACAAGCTGAAAAACACACCCTGATTTTATAACAACACAATACTTTTGCAGACCATATACCCTTGGGAAAAAAGTACCATAGAAGTTTTTGGAACTCTGCTCTTTGGATAAACATCTACAGCTCTTCCTCCTCTCTTATACATCGTACTTGGCGTGCCAATCCATTCTGCCATGGGAGAATTCTTCTCCTTGGCAAAACTGGCTCCAACACATCACGGCAAAAAGGGCTACTGAAGGAAGAGATCTGGAATTTGGACATGCCGCCCTCCTATGCTGCTCTGAGAATTAATGGCAGCAAAAACAAGAACTTGCAAGGAAATTAGGAGATGTTATCTACTTGCTGAATGACCAAGTACAATGGATCTCAAATCCAAGGGATTAACTTTTGGACAATACAGAAAAGGCCACTATATTGTCCAAAGGCAAAGGAGGAATTGCCCAGCTGCCTTACAGAAATGCAGATTCTTGCTCATTTCAGCTCCCAATACTCAGAGTAGTTATTTAATATTGCTGTTCCACATGCAAGAAAAGCACTCATCTTGTTCAAGCCACCTCAAAGGTCATCCCTCCATGAAACTTCAGGAGCACCTGGCACAGGGGACTCACACTTTTTCTGGGCACAGATTAACCAGTCTGCTTCAGACACAACAACTGGAGGAGTTTCAGTTCTTAGGATTATGTTTTTCTTCATCCCAGGGACTTCCTTGATCAGAGTAACATGAAATAATCTGAGAGTTGAAGTGACTGTAACAGAGTATTGCTTCAGAACAGGGAAGTGTGACATTCTGAACAGGCATATTTACAAATGGGGAATTAAAATTATTGGTTTAGCAATCAAGAATCTTAAAAGGACCTACAGTTTTCAACATCTGAATGCAAAGAGGAACACAAAAGAGGCTGGTTTCCTTTTTCTGCTCATTATATAATTTAATATATTCAACCAGCCCTCTTTTATAAGAGATGCATTTTAAAAGTGCATTCATTCCTTTACAGAAACAGAAGTCGAAAAAAGATTCAAGAACAGTAAAGAAGGCAAAACCCATTTATTTTTTAAAGGGAAAGGAGTAACACCCAGAAAACAAAAGTTAACTGTTGTCACTGTGGTGACCACACCACAAACACCTACGTGGCTTCCAGCCATTCCTTTCTACTGCTTTCACTGCCACGGACACCTTCAGAGCCCCCACTCTCCAGTAAGATGCGCACAGGTTCTTGCAGCTCCAGAAAGCCACTAACAGAGGGGCTCTGCCCAAACCAGAGTCTCTGTGGAATGCTGTGGGATTGCACTGGCAAACTCCAGCAACACAACTGTGTCCCATGCACAACAAGGACACAATCCTCCTTCATTCCCAGCAGGTGTGGGGACCAACAGCCCCATAGACACCAAAACCTTGACACCAACACCAGAACAAACCACAGACCAATTTTTACCATTAAAAAAATAAAAAAAGAAAGAAAAACCTCACACAGAACAGTTCTGATCTGGTAACCTGAATTTCCATCTGCCTCGAGGCATTTCCAGGGCTGGGATAAAATCCTGGTCTTTCCCAGCTGAAATGCTGCTTGAAGTTGCAAGAAGTATTCTAGCTGCAGAGAAAAATCAAAGAACTGTTTCACTGGTTCAGTGCTCAAAATAAAAACCCTTTTGTTGAAATTATGACTGCACAATATGGTACTTAAACACTCACAAACTAAATGAGTTCAGAAACATCATTTAGTATTTGCTTTTGTTTTCAAGACTTGTTGACTCAGAGAGCTGATGAAGAAAGGAAGCAGCATTGAAAAAACCACTCATAAATTAACAAACTGAATGGAAATAATTTCATTGCAGCTCTGCTTGCAACAGTTTCTCCCCCAGATTTGTTGAGCCACCCAGAAGCCTGTTGAGTATTACATTATAAAATACCTTTGTATTCACCAAATCTCTCAGCAGAGACATGTGCAAGTCACAGCCAAGGGCAGCACACATCCAAGGTCTGAGTGCCAGTATCTTAATGAGTGTTTTTATTTAAATGCAGCTTATTCCTGAATAAACCAAGTGGTCATAACATAACAGCTATACAAAACTTCAGGCTGGACCCCAAACACTGACTCTTTGTCCCCCCCTCTTTAAATGATTTTCAGTTTTTATCTATAGGAACACAGATATCCACATTTTAAGGTCATATCTGGAATTTCTCTGGGGTTCTTTTCCCATCATTTAGCTCCAGGATGTAACACCAAGTGCACAATGCGCAAGTACAAACACTGACTTACCACTTCACAAACACATCCAAGGTCTGAGTGCCAGTATCCTCACTAAGAATTCAGTAATTAAACATTTTGGGAAGTTTTTAAAAATAAAATTCAAGACAGAAGTTCACTAATTTCTTGGGCATACAATAAAAATGTTAGTATGTTCCACAACATTGTTATAAAAGCAATCTGCCATTTTAGCACATTGAAAACTTGAAATATTAACATCTCAAATATGAGAAGATTAACTCACTGGATCAATAGGTTCTTTCTACAGAAGATCCTGAAAATGTATCCTTTTCTTCTCCCCATGAAAACTACACATACTGCTTTAAGAAACTTACATTTGCGACCAGAGCTGCTCCCTACTTATCTGACTCCAGGAATCAGGACCACCTACGGTTCACAAAAACCTGAAGAATTTAAGGCTGAGTAAAAAGAATAAAGATCGTTCAGCAGTCTGAACCACTATTAGATACTTTTTTCCCAAAGGTCTGCACAGTGGAAAGAAAAACAGCCACACGTTCGGAATCTGAGGGATGGTTCAGCTTTCTTTCAACAGCGTAAATGCCTCATTTATCATTTAACAAAGCAGTATTTCAGGCTCCCAGAAAGTTCTTTTCAACTTCTGGATGTTTTCAGAATAGGTGAACTTTGCAGCTCATTACTCTGGCTCTGGAAGCACAGTGTGTACATTAAAGAAACGGAACGTTATCAATCCACCACAGGAAGAAAAAAAAAACACCCCCGCGGGTTGATTTGTAAGCACAGCCTGAATTATATGAAAGTGAAACTGAGTAGAAAGAGGGGTCAAACGGCTGTCTGCACTGTCAGGACTCTTGTTGCTCTATTCATTAATTCTTAAGACCAGATGGGCACCAAAACCAGCAGTTTTACACTCTAACGGCCTTTAGAGAGTTAAGGAAGGAGGGAGGAACAAGGCCGCCCGCAAGGCCGCGCCTGGCGCCAGCGGCGCTGGCAGGGCGCAGGGGAGAGCTCCAGGCAGCGGGAAGCGCGGTGCAGCTGGGTCACGGCTGCAGCGCCGAGGGGCCGAGCGGGAGCCGCTGTCCCCGGGCGCGGGGGACGGCGGCGGGGGTCGGGGCTTTGTTCGAGCCCGGCGCGGCCGCAGTTCCGGCTGGCGGCGGGCGGGGGCGCCCCGGGGGCC